>NC_143014.1:49804675-50121758 GCF_055824585.1 Amblyomma mixtum
CGAAAATTGGCGTTACAAACTCGCGATTGGTTGAAACGGTGCGACGTCATAAGTAATATTACTAGTACTTACGAGTGCACCAACTACAAAAGAATAGAATTAGAACAGAATTGGAATACAATTGCAACGCTTTCGCATTACTCGCTCTTAAGTTCCTTAAGTGCCCTTGGTAATTTTTTTTTCTCACGTGTTGTTTACATTTTGATTTCAACAGCCAAACGGGGCTATGACGTCAGAGATGAGTTAAAACAATGTTGAGGTCTGGTTTACAAGATTTAACGTCCCAGAGCGATTCTATGAGGAATGTCGTGATGAAGGGCTGCGGATAATTTCGACCACCTGGGGTTCTTTAACGTGCACTGACATCGCACAGCACACGGGCCTCAACAATTTCGCCTCCATCGAAATACGACCGCCGCGGCGGCTGTGTTGAGGTCAGGTGGGGCATGAACATACTGCGATATAACTGCTCGCTCGTCGTTATAAATCGCTCCAACTCTTTTGCAATCCTGTCCCTAGGAGCCGCCAGGACAACAAATGAACAAGTAACTATTATCTTTATTCTGATACACAGCCCACGGTCTATACATGTTTAAAAGTTAAAATTTGGTTAAGCACTGTACAGCATTTTCGTTTTTAATATCATCCAATACTGCATTAAATGTCCAATGCGATCACATGCACCGCGTACGGACAATGTACCGAGTGCGGACAGTCCAGTAAAAAAAAAAAGAAAAGCCAAAATAGAGCTCTGCGAACCTTTACTCTAGGGGCGGACTGTACACCGGAAATTAAGGTACAGTGCTCGCTTATTTTTACCTCACACAACTTCAACGTCGCTCAACTCATCTATGGCGTTACAGCTACCGTTTGGCGGTTGAAACCGGAATCGAAACAACATTAGAGGAGAAATGAAATTTTAATTATTTAGCAGCTGTAGTCGAACTTCCGTGTATTAATGCATTACGCACCGCTCAAACGAAAGCAAAAAAAAAAAACGAAAAAAAATTTGTTGTCCGCGCATTCCTTTAAAATACGTATCTTTGCGTGCCAAAGCTTTGCGAGGTTTAGTACTCGCTTCATATCGAGCCTGCAGAACGCCACTGAGCTGCTCATTCACACGAGGAGTTCGTGAGTTCGATTCTCACCGAATATACCACCGATTCCGCGAATATACCGAATACCGAATATACCACCGATTCGATCCCGCGAGCAGTCGCTGTAGTGATTGTTTGTTTTTGCCTTCAGGCGAATCTTTTTTCGGGCCTGCTAAGTGAACATAAATAAATCCGCAAGAAGAGACAAGCGCCAAAAGCGGCCAAAAAGGCATAAATATTCGCGCAGGGAACGAGTACACTGTTTATGTGTTTATGAAGGGTCTGCTTTTGAGCCTTGTAGTGGGGCACTTACGAAACTCCCGAAGCCTTGTCCAGGGTGAGGAGGAGTTCTATCCTGAGCGCTGGGTACCTTGGTAGGTGTATAGGCGCCGTAAGAACCAGACCATACTGCTCAAAAGCAGACCCTGTGGCCTCTGTATTTTTCACAATCCCTTTTCTTGATGAAAGTGCGGCGTCTTTCCCACTGCGGAGGAGAGCCTAATGAGATCGAGACTGCGTGGAGAGCGAGTTTATTTCGCCCCTCGCAGTCCCAGCATTACTGCTCTCTTAGTAGCAAAACTGACGTCTTCACGCTGATTAAACGTCACATGAGCAGTTTAGCGCTTTTAATGTCTGTAAAATACATATGATGATGAAAACCAGTTGAACTTTTCCGCACTGATTTCTCCTATGTAGTTCCCTTGCAGTATACAGTCCATGCTTACTAGCATGGAAGGCTTTCCTTTTAAGTGCCACTGACATGCAGCAACTCTACGGCTTTGTAAACGCAAAAAAAAAGAAAAATAATGTACGTACAAGAAAGATTGGTCACTGGAATACGTTGACTCGACGGCAATGACAGTAAGGACTAAGGAGATGTGGTGCAGCAATTACTGCAGACCCAAGAACGTCTCGAGTGCAATAGGCTCCATGGGCGCTAAAATCGCCATATCACGCGAAAGGTATTCTGGGCGCAGGACTATTTCAATCCCTACATGAGAATATTGAAAGGCTACCTTCACTTGGCTTGAATATAGAGCGAGACTTCATTGTGGCTTTGGAGCAGTGCCTGTGTCTTCTGACCAACGCATAAAGAGTACAACTGGCGGCGTTCTAAACAACAAAACCGTTGCGCGCGCACCATCGGCTCCTTCCGACGGTGGCAAATGCTTGACCCATGCAATGTTTTTCATGCTCCTCTTTTTATGCATCCTATGCTGTTTACAAAGTCTTTCAAACGGCTTTTGTATCCCTGGCCGCTTTTTCGCTTGCGAGACATGCATTCTCGCCACCCCCGCCGCGCATTGGAGAGGGTCGTGTTGCCCAGACTGCGGAGACCTGAAGCAGTCGGCGCCCGCTGTGTGAGACTACAGCATCCTGCGGACACCCACTCTCGAGCAGCCGCACACTGCCAACCGGGGGACAGAAAGGGGGAAATGGGCGCGAGGCAAAAGTGATTTGTATCCTGGCCCGTGTTAAGTGCCAGGTCAATGTGAGGATTCTGGCTCGAGCCACGAAACGGAGTTTACGTGAAGAAAGCACTGTGCTCCTGGTAACTTTACCTAGCGCTGTACAGAGCCGTGTGTGGACGACTCGTCTTTCCTCAATGTGGACATGGACAGGACAGGACAAGACATGAACAGGACGCCACGAACTATTTGATTTGAAAGCACTTGAATCAGGATGTAGTAAATTCCTAGTTGAGCTGATATTCCTTGGAAGTTACAGTTTTAAACGTTGCACTTGAGGATTTACAACCCTATCAACGTATACGCACAACAGCGAGCAAAAGTGGTAGACCCCCTCCTCCATGCCTTTTAAACGGACACTGATGATAAACTGAGTTTGGCCCGCGTCAATAGATTACCGCATTCTGATAACATAGACTCTACTATTTCACCGTACAAGAAGCTTTTGTAGGCAAGAAGAGATCATACGGGTGCCGCCATCACCGGCCGATTTCGCAAATAAACTGCGGTGCGTCGACACAGTTGTTCTTTAACGCGGATCCCAGAGGCTAGGCTACCGCGCCATGAACTGCAAAACGTAGATCACGGAATCTTTTTCGGTGTAGACGTCACGAGTTGGAATCGAGTGTGGCGAGGATATTTTACAATGTAATTTTCTCACAAGTAAATGCGTCTTTTGCTGCTGGAAAAACATCAATATGCCAGGAAAGAGCCACTGAATCTATTTTCACTAAGAACGACTATTGGATGGAGTTATCCTTATTACCCCTTTAAGCTTCAGTAGACATACGGCTGATGACTCTGAAGATGTTCTTGTTTTTTTAGCGTTTGCCATTTGGAGTAGAAAGTACGGTTTGAGACGAGGAGGGGTGGTCTGCGAGGCTAACTACGTAAACCAGTGTGCGACTTCCAGCCTCGCACAGAACATCAGGGGCGTTATTCACAGAACTCACGTGAGCACAGCTCTCGCAATTGGGTGGCGTATTCTCGTCGGCTATCATGATTGGCCAGCGCTCGTGCGGCAGCCTGTCACGCTGCCCTCTTGCGTAAGCGTGGTTCAGCGAACGCGGCCCCCATTTACTTTTTCTCTGCAGCTGTATCTCTGTTGAGTGCCACAGTTGTTGCGCACTAAGTAGTATTTTGGGTGTACGCAGGTTGTTGACAATCGCGCATAGTAAACAAAAGGAGCAAGTCTGTCATTTCGGCTATTACTTACTAACATCGTGTCAAGCCAGCTACCAGGAAATGATGTGGAAATGGCTATTGGATGCTTTCGTCACCACTGTCGGTGACGGCACTGCAATGATGTCGCACGTACAAAAAATTAATGAAACAGAAAAAGCGGCTCAATTACGCGGGCGAAATAAAACTGAAATGGCCTCGTCCACATAAAATATTTTTAACTTCGCACCCAGTCTCGCCACTCGCGATTTCAACCGCTTCAAATTTTGCTTAACGACCTCACCAAGGCGAACGCTGGTCTCACTCGGGCTCCGGCCACTAGGTGGACATCAGCATCATTGAACACGAGTGAACAAACATAAGTTCGCGAGAATGAGGCGGGAGGGATAAGTGAATTGATTTTGCGCATCAAGACCGGTTTCGCATGGCGGAATGATTGTCCTGGAATCTCTGACGCTAGCGATTATTTAATTTTAGGCTGCCTCCAGTCACGCTTATGATAGACTATTTACTGATTGTATTTGTATTTAGGTTAGAGTCTTTTGAACAAGAATCAGTACTTATGGTCCAGTTTTTGAATAAAACAAAAACCTACTGGTGGCTTCTTTTTAAAGCAAAAAAAAAATCATCGGACACGTTAGATGCTACCTGCGAATGCAGTACTCCGCTGTGATCCTCTCAGTATGCCAGCGTCGCCAGAAAATAGAGAAAGAGAGAATAGATTTCCACTTTTAAAATTAGCCACCTTCGTCCCAGGCTATTTGCCCTGCTTGCTAACTACAGCTGGGGCTTCTGTGCGGCGAACACACGCAAACCTATTGCGGGCACCAGGATTACCGATTCCCAACATAATCTTAAACTTAATCCGGAAGACGGATTTACGCTCACTCCTTGTGTTTCTACTTCCGCGCAACACAGCATCCTCTACACAGCACTTATCAATGATTTTTTTAGAATATTACATCAGGGTCTGCACAGTGCACGAGCCTCGTACTGAATGGAGCTAGGTATCTGGCTCGGAATACCCGTAAACACGAAAGCATTATAACGCTTGACTGGCTACAGGGGTATTGCGGCCTATCCCAGAAACAGTATACATCCGTTTCTGCATCAAGACAGCTGCTGAGATACCTTTCGACGTTCTACGCAAATCCTCCAGAAACGGTCCCCGGCGTCATTTCGCTGCTAAGAAAGACACTCTTCAAGAGCGAGCATTATAGTATGCTTCGCGCTCTACTACTCCCTCCCCGCAACGCTCCCAGGCAAGAGGGAACAATTGGCATGCAGAGCAGAGGGGTGGACACACCCAAGATATTTCACATGACTGGTCTGCACAGTCTTCTCTGGACATGTCCAGCCACCATGATGGCTTTCCAGCGCCGCGTCCAATAGCGCAGACCTCGACCCAAAGTATCTCGGCACTAAAACTAAGAGACACGCGAAATTCTCATGACCATCAAGATAAGGTGGAACCACCATGTGTGGGACCCTGCACCGTTCAGCAACCGTGGATACCGAAACTACTGAACCCGCTCCATCACTCAAGGATCACCATGAAAAAAAAAAAATGGTTTAAACTGTACAGAAAGAGGATGCAATCATGTCTCGGAAAATGATCTAAGGTGAAGACATTCTGCTATGCAGAGTCGACCGCATTTCGGAAGTCTCTTGATACGCGTCCTTACTCGTTACGTCGCTTCTCCGGACAGTCGATCAGCCGAGAGCCACAGGCTGAGGCGACGCTGCTAATTGTCGCCTGTGAGTCGGCAAGCGGTGACCGAGGGCTGCCCCAAGGTCGGAAACCCAGCCGCAGCGGTTCGCGCTCGGTGCTTCTTGGGGGACGCCCGGTGGCGAAACAGTCTCGAGCCACCCCGGCGACAAAGGACCCAGGGAGGCGCAGCGCGAGCAGATTTGTGCAAGCTACCAGGCGCGTGCTATCCGGCAGCACTCATTGTGGGTCTCTGGACGCGGGGCCGGCGTGTTAATAGGCGCCTCCGGGGTCGGACAAAAGGAGCTGGCATCGGCGGTGTGCATATATTTGGGCCGCTGAAAGGGAAAGGGACGCTCCGCCGGCCCCGCTCCCGAAGGGGCCGTAACGGTACAGCGCGACGGCGAGTGGCCATAATAAGGGGCCTCTCTAATTGCCCGCTGTCGCAAGTGGCTATCACTCCACGCGCGTTGTCTTGCTGCACTGACTGCGCGGAGCGCCGAGCGACGGGTCTCTCGGCTACCGGCGCTGCGCCCCGGGCGCCCGTCCCCTCTTCTGCGCCGACCCAGCAGACCGCCCACGTGCACTTCGCTCATGAATCACTGTCGGCGCTCCTCGCGAGAGCCGTGAATGCTTCGACGGCAGTGCTGTTAGGATCTGCACTCACTGTGGCAGTGCGGTCAGAAAACAAGCCCCCACTTAAGCACCTTCAGACGCCTTGTTGACCCGCTCGCCTCTGTAAGAGGATTGCGCCGACGTGTGCACCCATAAAACTTCACGGGGTCTAGATTAGGTGCGATGAAAGCGCGTTGAAGTTTCGCCTCAGAGTTGCCGGAGTATTTACCTCAATCGCTCCGCTGAATCTACAGCCAACACAGACGCCTTCTTGTAAACATTCAATGCCTTCGCATCGTTTGCCCGTTCTGTGTCGCACTAATGGAAGCGCAACATCCGCCCTCTGCTCCAGGCACCGTTTCTTCTTCCGGCACGTACTTGTTGAGAAAGGAACTTCGGTTTTCACCGCTCATGCATGTCCAAACTTGCGCATGCGAACATGAAACGAAGGCATTTCTCTTTCCTTCAACCCGAGCAACAAGAAAAGAAGCTTGTGACCAGTTCCACGCACAGTAAACATGAAATATATCCGGCAGAGAAGATGCTTCCTGCTGTACCAGGCGCCACAGGCACGAACTGCAACTCGCAACCGCAATCATGCCTAACACAA
Organism: Amblyomma mixtum; assembly: GCF_055824585.1. NCBI lineage: Eukaryota > Metazoa > Arthropoda > Arachnida > Ixodida > Ixodidae > Amblyomma > Amblyomma mixtum. The sequence continues at coordinate 49,811,357 of NC_143014.1, forward strand.
AACTAGTCAGGAAGACTGAACTTCGAGCATGTGTCAGCAGCCAAGAAAAATGAGGGAAATGTGCTGAAGAATACCAGGCGTAAAGCGGAAATCAAGACACACAAGATCGGCACAAGCGAGCAGCCACACTATTAGCTCCGAGGAGAGTTAAACAATGACGGCTTGGCTGGCAGGAGTGCCTGACGCTATTGTCTATGGAGAAAGGAACATTAAGCATAAGAGTGCTCATTTGTTTGCAATCTCATCTCAAGGTAAGTCGTTGCGTTAACAGCAGCGAAACTGAGCGGAAGGAAAGAAAGAGTAACGTACACGAAGCTGTAATGCCTTGAAAAAAGTGACTACGGTCTCCACACGATGCGGGAATTTGCTAAGTCCTAAATGCGCGCAAAATGATCCTTGCGTTCAGTCAGTAGCATGTGCGCATTCTGCAGAAAAGCGACATTTCGGCTCGCGCCTGTTTTTTACTTCGTTATTCAGCTTGCGAAATTGGCAATTGATTTTTTTTTAGTTCTTTTTGAGGGAGCCGGCTGACAAGCCATTCACCGCATTTTTTAAAGACTGAACTTGCCTCGAGCTGATAATTCTCGCACAAAAGAAAAAGGTCAATCAATGCTGCACCGTCACTGCTATCGAACAAGAGGGAGTGGGCAATTTACAAAGAACGCGCGCCTGCATGATCAGTGCATTCTGTCACACTGCGAATCAGTGTCGAATGACTTCCGACTTCGGTCTGACGCTTGTGGAAAACAGTGTGAGGCTATTGACTTAATGCACATGCTCAACCAAAATAAAACGTCCGCCTCGTTTCATGTGGCAAAGGACGGGCGGGTAACACGAAAGTAATGCCCGAACCAAACACACGTTCCCACATTATTTCAGGACGCTTGTTTTCGCTCTTAGAAGTTGTTCTCTCGAGGAGATATGTCACCGCCCTCAAAATTTTCGAAAGACACCGCACTATTCTCATTTCCTTGGGCGTTAAAAAACCACAAAATCTGACCACGGGCAGATTTTGTAGTTTTTTTATCCTCACTGCCACACTCATTACACCGCGCTACTCCGCGCATCGCGCCGCCGGAGTCCCGGGTCGTGCACTACCAGCGAAAGACCGGGCCCCCTCTGGGCTGGCGAGCCGAGAGAGGGCCCGACGGCGCGAGAGGTGTGGATGGAGCCTCGTACCTTGGCAGATGCGGCCGGTTGAACACGCGAAAACACACACACTGGTCGGAGTCCGCGAGCGGCGCACAATCCAGCGCTGCGGCGGCTCTCTGTAATCCAGGGGGGTGGGGGGCGAGGACCCCAGGCCGGCAGGTATCCGGGGGGGCCCGGCGGTGTCGGCGGCGGCGGTGCGCGCGGAGGAGCGTCCGTGCCAAAGGAGCCGCTGGCACTGGAGGGCACGCGCTCCGCAAGACGTCGGTCTCCCCCTCGCCCAGGAGGGGCACGTCTGATCGGGGTCGGTGGGCCTGCCGAGGTGATTCCTCACCACTCCGCCAATGAGCTGCTGCCGTGCATCTTCTGCCGACGAGGGGGCGGACGGAAGACGGGCACCCTTTCTCGCCGCGAGAAAGTGCCGGACGCGCGCGCTCCGGGAAGACGCCGCGTCTTGGCGCCGCCGCCGCGGGCTCCGGCCCGGGGCCCACAGAGCCGTGCCGCCCCTCGCCGGCCGCGCGCCCGCTTCGCGCCGTTTCTGGGCGCTAAACAGTCACGCGTTCTCGCGCCGGTCCGCGTGTCGCGCGAGATTGGATAAACGCTGTCTCTGCCACTTTAAAAGGCCTCATTTTCTCTTCCTTTTCCGCGCACTTGAAGCCCCCTCCAGCGGCCGACCCGAGCGCGTCAGATTGCCTCGGTTCGCGGTTGGAATAAAAGATTATAATCCGAAACATGTTGCCTGAGCCGATGAATTTCGCCGAGTTTTTGCACTGGCAATTTCCTGCTTTTTTTTCTTACACATACTTGAAGTGGGCTGTAAAGTGGCGAATATCTTGTCTGTTTTCTTCTGATATCTCTCTCTCAGAACCATTACTGGGTGAGAAACACAGCAAAAAGGTTCTTATGTTACTCATGCGCTTATATGGGACAAGGTCGCATGTTAGATTCCGCTTTCTTTTTTGTCTTGATTTTATTTGCGAGCTATAACCATCAAATCTAGTTATTTTACAACGCAGAAAATTACTATGATTAGAAAACACCGTGGCCACCCCACTCTGAGAGCAGAGACGGATTTATTGGTACTCTGGAAGGAACGGTTGGGTGACGGGTCACATCTAAAACATGGATTTCTTGAGCCTTTCCCTCGAAAAAAAAAAAATGGTTCAGCATGGTTTCCGTATGTAAAATTTCTTTCTAGGTGGCGGAGGCTCCCCCCTAACTGGCCGTACCCTCCTTAAATCAGCCTCTGGCTGATAGACAAAATTGCATGACTATGAAGGGTTTCTCAACAAATATTGATGCGAATACTAATGTCGCAAACCTGAATCCGATGCCGCGAACTCCGCCAGCATACTATTTTTCTTTTGTTGGAAGTCTCCTGCCAAGTAATGGAATTCACTTTTACTTATAGTCAGTCACAATTCAAGAAAACAGCGGAGAATGCCCCTCAAAAAAAAAAAAAGCCATCCAGCCAATGGCGTTGACTGGTTTTCATGAGGCAGACAGTAGGCAAGAAAGGGAAGGGGAAGTTTCGTTATACGAATAGAGGTGCGGAGAGTCACTGAAAGCTTTGCCAGAGTACCGTATTCCTACTCTCCACGTCTCTGGATTTGGAAGGCACACGGCAGCCGCTGCTTAGCGTATCCAGTACAACGATCACCTTTGTGATGCCTAGTTTATGTGCCCACGCAACGTGATTATTTTAGGCGATAATTTAAAACCCTACGTAGATCACGCAACGTGATTATTTTAGGCGATAATTTAAAACCCTACGTAGATGGCAATGCTCAAACCGACAGTACCGTGGACTAATACTTCCATTAAACACGAAACGAGAATTTTTGAACATTCTTTAAGCAGCAGTTTGTGCACCTATGCACTATGCTGTGCACCTGCATCATTTGGTCACAGTAATCAGAACTGTCTTGTGAATTGTTAAAACGCTTAATTGTTGCGATGTTTCTTGTTAGCAGGTTCAGGTGAACTTGAGAGGACAAGCTTCTTCTAAAGTGATAGGCTTCGCGTGTTGTTATAGTGTTTCATTGGAAATATGAAGAAAAATGCGCAAAACGCTAAAAAATGATGTGTTCATCCCAGTTTTGCTTAAGCTTGCGCAGATAAAAAATTGCAGTGGTTTTACATGCCTTCTATATTTTTATTCGGCGGAATACTGATTCTAATACGACACGCCTTATAAACAAATGCTTACCACAGCTACTTTCTTCAATTTGTTTTTTTTTTTCCAAATATTACTATGCTCGTTTACTGCATTAGTTTACTTTACCAAGTAAACTATTCGTTGGCAAAGGGTATCCCATAAGACACTTTCACTATCTGTCTCCCGTTTTTTTTTTTATCAGATTAATAATTTACATTATTTCCGGATGAGAAATCAGTAATTTCATCCTGAACCAGTAACTAAAATCATGCTGTTCAGATACAGTGCATTATTTCTTACGAGGACAGGAGCACCAGTGAAAACGGAAATGTTTTCTGATACTCATCGCGAATTTCGAGTTCCTTTCATTTGGCCTTTCAGCATTTTATCAATACTGAGAAGCAGATAGGTACTGCAGCAGTATTTCAGACGGTCTAGAGGCATTAATGTTCGAAGCGAGTCTGACGTCCCAGTACTTGTGTCGATAGTGTTCCACTCCGCGGCCACGTCTTGTTCGCGGCCTTGGCCGACTGCTTCGAGGATTACAGCGAGGTATTCGTGGCGGACATATTGAAGTCTCCTTCGCCTGGAAGAAGAAGGATGTCAGTTGCCCACTTGGCCTCCAATCTCTACTAGGCCGGCTTATCTCCTGCACGCTGCTTTGGCCTCCGGTTCAAGGGGATCCCACCCGAGGTGCTCAGCTGCCTATCACTTTGTGTCATGTAGTTTATTACTGCTACCACCCATCGGGCTCAGGCTCGAACAATGAGCTGTCAAGTCATCTGCTTTGGAGATGCAGGGAACAAAATGGGTATACATTGCTGACCATACCATGTCCCTGGACGTGGTACTGCTCCCGAACAGAATGCGGTTTATTAAATCAATTTACAGAATACGAACGTACCACTATTTCACTCATAGCTCTTTAAAAAAAAAAAAATGGGAATCACTAATCAACCAATCCGACCAAGCTCACCGCGCAAGCGCACGTTTCAGCTGTGGCCACGATACCTAAAAGCGATTTACACGACATCGACGCCATGCTGCGGCGGCGTCGCGAACTAGCCCAAGAAGGTAGGCGCATGGAACAGCGCCGTTCCGTTGCCTTATAGTGGTTCGACGGCACGTTCAGACGTCGTTTTACGAGTAATGTTGCAAACATATATCATAGGAGCGCTGTTACATGGATGCTTTCCCGCTGCCGAGATGGAAGAGCCACTAAGCGCCATTGCATGAGTTTTTTTGTGCCAGAAAAAGAGAGAGCATGTGAACAGGAGGTTTCCACTGTGCAGTGGAGCGCTTGCCGGAACATGACAGCACAGTTCTTCTACAGGTGCTCAGTCTGTATATCTAAAGAGATTATACGCCTGTCGATAGAACTTTCGATGTAAATACGAGGTACTGTATGTTACAACGATCGCTGAGCACACAAGACTAATGGGCACATTTCATGCGTGAACAAATTTGGGCATGACTGTCTCGGAGAAAATTCTCGGGTGATCAATGACATGCGTTAGCATGTGCGTTATGCATTAGCATGTGATACGCGTTAGCATAGGAATGCGTTAGCACGTGGGCTCCAGTTTCATTGGCGCACTGACTCGTGGCGACCACGTTGCGAAGTGACGTCAACTAGCGTGTGCGCCACGGATCTCTGGCGCCCTCTGTGCGCTGCTGCGCAGATTAGTGACACAATGCGAGAAAATGGCAGTTTACACACGGGAAGGAAAACTGCTTCGCATACTTTCAATTCTTTGAAATCGTTTGGGATATTGTCCAATTTGTTCAAATGATATGTCCAGTTTTATCAAGCGTTTAATAAAGTGCTATCAAGCGTAGGCTACAGATCGTCCACGCGTTTCAACTTTGGCTCACAGGTCCGAGTGCCCTCGTGCTTTCGCGTTTAGACTGTAACGGACACTGTTGAAGGCTGGTTGAAAACGACGGTTTCTAAAGCACAGGGTGCAAGGCTGGCAGTTTAACACATGGGTGGAAAGGTGTCGGCGATTGTGCGTCGCGTTCGTGTGCCACTGTTTTCCTTATGTTTTGTACGTAGTTCATGCGCATAGAAGGTGGCATCACTGTAATAAATAACATGTTGAAGAACAAAAAGCGACGATGGCCGAGTGGTCTAAAGCAGCGGCAAGCGAATCAGACCTGTTCACACCGCCTGCGGGTTCAAATCCCGCTCTAGGCCAAATGTAAAGTTTTTAGCATTTCTCGGAGGCTGTACACCGAGAGACGGACGCGGTTTTCACTCGCATGGCCGTTCTAATGCGAACGCATTAAATACAGACCTTATTACGACAAGCGTAAATGGTGTTATAGTACTTTATTATACGTGGTTTAGTTGATTTGATTCGAATTAGATTTCACCCTGATTCGTTTGCACTTCGTCATTGCCCTCGTCAGTGGAGCCATTCACTCAGAAACGGACAGCAAGGATGGAACGGAAAGAATAGTTGCGATACCAGCCTAACGTTCAAGTGTCTTGTGTCTGCTACGTACGAATACAGAGCACTAGGCATGGTTGCTCTGAGAAAACAGTGCGCGGCGAAAGGTGCAGCTTTATGAGTGGAAAATGAAGCGACAGAGATTGGCAAATTTGTGTCACTTTTTTTTTTCGCGCAATCAGCATACCAGTCGTATACATGTAGTGTACAGACCACCAGCTGGAGCATCCAGCGTGTGAAAAAGACAAAGAAAGCAAGTGGCGGTAGGTGAGTGGTCTGTCATCGGGAAGCGGAGCTGGTCTGTTTGTGCTGGCGGGGGTTAAAATCCAGCTCGGGGCTATATATTGTTAAGCAGAACTTTTTGCTGGGCTAGTTGGTTCATTGTGATATGAGTGAAAACAGCGCGAAAGGAGCCCGTCTTGAATCACGCATCTTGAACCACACTCCTAAGGCTTCTGGCAAGAAACAGAGAAGCGGAGTCGTGAAGGTGCTGGGGCATGTTCAGATTACGGATGAAGTCAACAGGGTTCTTGAGAAGGGACCGAAGTTTAGCCTCGAACCTGCGGTTAGGGCACACGAGCACCTGTCACTGAATAGGTGTATTTCTGGGAAAGCTTCCCCGGAGAATCGGGAGCGCTGCTTGCTGGACGGAGTGGATGCTCTGTCAAGAACAGTATCGAAGAAGTCCCCAAGCGACCAGTCTGGAGTCAACGCCGTCGTCATTTTTTTCAAGGAAAGACATCTGCGGTTGCTACAATCTGACAAGGAAGGAGGGTTTGTGGTGGTGCCGCCCGGAATCTACAAAGAAAAGACCCGCTGTGCGGTGGAAAAGAACTTCACTCTGACGAGCCTCAAGCCCAGTAAAGTGAAATCGCGAGCTGTCGCCCTCTGCAAGAACCTGGAATTGGAACAGTTGGCAAATTATATAAGTAAGGGCAAAGAAAAGACTCTTACCATGTTTTTCACTGCTATGACTCATAAAGAGGAGGTTCCGTTCCGGTGTATTGTTAGTGAGCGCTACGCTTACCAAAGGCTTATTAGCGAATACCTGTTAAAGCATTTAAACTCGCTTGTAATTGAGGATCCCTTCGGAACAAAGAACTCGACGGAAATTATAGCGTTCTTTCAATCCTGCAAAAGCATTGGTAGCGTGTTTTCGGTAGATGCCAAGGACCTTTTCTATTCTATTTCACACAAAGATCTGTTCCCAACTGTTCAGTCTTGTATGGAAAAGAAAGGTGTTTTGTTTCAAAATTCAGCGGGTATTTCAATGGAGAGTTTTCTATCTTTGTTGGAATTCTACCTTAGTGCTACTGTGGTCGAGTTTGACAATCGGGTGTACATACAGAAGAAAGGAATTTGCATAGGGTCCTGCGTTGCGCCAGTGTTAAGTACTATTTTTCTCGCAGCAGTTGACAGAAATCTGGACGACAGGTTTGACAAGAGCAAAGTCTTAAAGGTTTTCCGGTATGATGACGATTTTTTAGTTGTGTTAACCAAGCAAGACGCACCAACTTACAGAGCCACTACAAATGAAATTCTGGATGCGTTTAAAGAACTCAGTCATGGTTTGGAATACACTTGTGAATTGCAACAGAACAACAAGTTACAGTTTTTGGACTTGGAACTCTCCTTGGAACGAGACAGATTCTGTTGGATGCACAAACCTCGAAGTCAAAAAGAGCTGCTGTCCTACGAGTCAGCTCACTCAAAAACAGTGAAACGATCCATAGCCAAATCAGGATTAGGATCTGCTCTAATGTGAGCATGTGAGCATTGCATGCATGTGAGCATTGCATGAAATCATGTGAGCATTGCATGCAAGAAAGTTTCCAACTGCAGACCGCACGGTTACTACAGGCAGGTTTTCCGTATTCAGTGATATCGGCAGTGACTGAAGCTTTGCTTCAGAAAGTTAAAGGCAGGAAGAAAAATGTTATTCAGGAAAGCGACAAGAGGGTGAGACCAGCCGTAGTCCCGTATTCCCACCGTGTAGCACATAATTTGAAAAAAGTCGCCAATAAATATAAGATTCCCGTAGTGTTTTCTGCCCCTTGCAAGCTAGCTACGTTGTGTAATAGAATAACGAAAAACTAAGTGAGCAAACCTGTGGCGTAAAGCACGCCAACATGTTCGTCAGGTGTAGGGAAGGGGTGATCTACAAGATTCCGCTTACTTGCGACAAAGTTTATATTGGACAATCCGGAAGGTGCTTGAACGAACGTTTAAGGGAACACGAGCGTTCACTTGAAAAAGGCACTGGCTCTAATCTAGCGCCTCATTGCAAAGAATGCAAATGCATGCCTCGTTTACGCGAAACTGTCGTTCTAGATAGAAGTAGAGACAGCGTAGCCCGGGAGTTAAAGGAAGCCTTCTTTATAAAAAGAAAGGGCTTGGAATGTGTCAGTGACGCGTCAAAATCATTGTACGGGAGTGAACTTGCCTTTTTAGGACTAAATTGCTAAATTTTTATTGCTGACTATGCGTGTTTCAATAATTCAGTATTTTCTGTTTCATCGTTTTATTGTTAAGGTATGTGCACTTTTTTAGCCCCACGATGTCACATTAAGTCACTTTTTATTCCTTTCACAATTTCATTTCGTCAGTTTTTATCGGTTTTATCCTTGTTACCCGCTATAGATGTTTTATCCGTTTTTATGGCTCTTTACACCTTGTTACTTTCACTGTTCATAGTCATCAAGTGTATTTTTTTTCTCATTTTGTTATCATCCCTTGTTTGATTCAGTTGACTTTTAGCTTGTTCACCCTGTTATGTTTCTTTCGCTCTTATGGCTCTTTACACCATGTGACGTTGACTGCATCTGATTATCTTTACCACTACCTTCCTATACATTGTACGAATTTCGCTCAATAAAAATTCAGTTGCCAGTTCAGCGCTCTTTCCTGTCCTTTCTTCGTTTCGCCTTCGGGCTTCTTTCGCGCTGTTTTCACTCATATCACTATATATTGTTAAGTGTTAATGGCGTCGAAGCTACAATACTCAGTTCTCATTTCTTCCTTAAGCTGATGACATCAGCTATTTAAAGCGACTATCAGTGTTAGTGGCCCTACTGCTCTTCAGACAGGTATAAACGCCTGCAAAAAATGGTACACAAGAAACAACGACCTTTTGAGCGCCGCAAAAACGAAAGTGTTATCCAACTCCCTAAAAACTCATCACAGTGCATTTCTATACACTGTTTCTGACGTGCCTCTATCTCATGTGTATGATATTATGGAGATAGAGTTTTTGTTTCTTTTTTTTTTTTTATAGCGCACTTAGTTTCTCTGCTCGTGACTGTTCTGCTAGGCAACGTTTCCTTGTAAAGAGTGAGAACTGGGCCTAGTTTGTTGCACATGACTGCTTTAACGAGCCGTGCCCCTCACGAAAAAAAAAAAAAAACGATGGCGAAGAATGACACTAGCTGAGTTTACATGGCTGCGACAGAAGCGCATTGGCGCAAGCTGGCGCAAGCTGGCGCAGCGGCCGCTATGGTAAGCAATAATGCCCCTCTGGTTAGGGCCCTGCGCATGCGCTTTGGCTATTCCCGGGTGCTATAAGTAAACAATTATCCTCATCTTCTTGATAATTATTGTTGCTGCTCACTTGGTTTACAAAGTTCTTTCTTGAACATTATAGTCTCAAACTCCTGATTATAATCGTGTGCTCGATTGCGGAGGCCATAAATTTTGCTGTCTAATTTTGCCGCTAGGTGCAATCGAGCAGTATTTTTGGAGCTGAATTACAGCACAAATAAAACAGGGAAGCCGCCGAACTGAAAACGAATTAGACCTCACAGTCTTCGCATAAAGTACCGGCTTAAGCATCAGTAACATGCTTTGTGTGTAATGCGTTTTGTCCATGATCCAGCGTTTTGTCCATGACAGTATGGGGATACTTATGTGACAATGCGACGACACACTTATTTTCGACATGGAGTGCGATCGCGACTGAATAAAGCCTCAGTATCGGTGTATGCATATACAAAGTCTGCCATTTTGGTCTCAGTTTTCTGTGTATACATTTCGTGGGAACTTTATGTGGTATATTTACTTGTATTTTTGCGTCTCTGGCTGCAGCGGAACATGCATCAAGCTCTCTCATTATCGCTGATTCCTATGTGGCTGGGACCCAGCAAAACTGAATTATTTGTAATTGTGTTAGCGATTAACACATTATGTATTATGTAGCCTAGTAAGGGTTAGATTGCATTTTTCGAGTGTAACACTGTGATCATGCGCAGAAAGTCAGTGTAGATAATTATGTTTTAATTTTTTCTTTATTTTCCCTATAGCCACAGATACCGTAACATTCTTCGATACCGTAACATTCTTTGATTCGGTGAAGTAGTTGAACATAAGGACATTCAGTTCGCTCTCCAATGTTTCCAAGTTTCGCAGCTGTACCTCGATGCGCTTTCGCTGAATACGTGGTGATGCATTGCGAGGTTCAGAAGCCCGGGGTGTGCGGCAACATTAATGGCCAGGTCTTCGATTAGGGATTTAATGTCAGCAGTAAACTGCGTAGTGTAACGGAATTGAGTTCACTTCGTGGGGCGCACATAGAGCGGGGTGGACCAGCCTCCGTCCTCTCATTTAGTACTCGCGCGTCATCGTATCCGAGCGGACGAAATCCGACGTGCACGACATCACGGCGCGTTCCAATCGAGTGGAAAAGGACTTTCAGCTTTGGTCAGGGGATGCTGCCTTATTCGTCCACGGTACACACATGAAATACCGCGTGACTGACGTATACGAGGCAAAGTTCATCCACCTCATGCATGCCGATGGTTAAAGGGATTAGGACCGTATTTATATTTTGAGATGTGCCAAAACAGCCATAGCGGTCGGTCATTTGCTTTTCGCGGTAAGACCGCTAGGCCTGACCGCCGGGAGCGAAGCGGCTCAGCATGCGCCGACCGTGAATGATGGTGCGCGGCCACTCCAGCGAAGGCGGCCCCGCGGTCAACGAGCGCAGCATCGAACAGGGCCGGTGTCGCGCCCGGGGCGCCGCGGAAAAAAAAGGGCGCTCCAATGGCCCCCGCCGCGGCGACCGGGCACCTGCTCTGTAACCCGCGGCGGCTGAGAAGAGGCACAATGTGACCGCGTCAAGGCGCCGCGAAGAGCGCTCAAGATGTTTGCGGGCCGCAGACCATTTGGCGGCTGGGAAGAACAAAGGCGGAGGCCACTGACAAGCGCGCCCCACGGCGGGGATAAGCGCGTTAACGCCGGCTCCCACTTAGCTTCCGAGAACGGCATCCGAAAAGTACACAAAGGGCCGGCGTGTCCCAAGATGTTTCTACCCTTTCAGACGGTTGACAGACCAAGGATGACGCCGTCCTAATTGCAGATTTTTTTTTTCTTTTTGCGACGGCAGCGAGGCCTTGCTCTCCGGGTCGTCCATTTGCCACAAAGGAGCACTCTTCGACGATGGGTGCCGCTTCGCGGAGTATTGCCGCTGCTCTATCCCCGTCTGGGATGGCGCCTTCCCCGAAGCCTTCCCGGAAAGAGGATGGCTGCCGCCGTACGGCGGGGGGCAGACAGTGGTCGTCACAAGCTCCCGACCAATTTCGCCGCCCTTCCTCACGACGGAATGTGGCGAGCAGCAGCACTAGCCACCATAGCAGCACTCCGGATGAAGGAGGTCACCGACCCCGTTTGTGACCAGGCCGTGCACTTACTTTAAATGAGCGAAACGGAACAGTGGAGCGGCGGCTGGGTCCCTGCTGTGAACTGTGCACTGACGGCAGTGCACGGCCTTTGTGTGCCACTCACCTCTTTCTCCCCCTCTACAACGAGCTGGAGCATGCCTAAGCTTTTGAGGAAGAAAGGAAGAAGAACGGCTCGCCTGGGCACCCAGGGAATGATTTGAAATGGGTACGTATTTGTACGGGTAAAGCCTCCTAGAAAGGGATTGCGACGGGGAAAAAAAAATGAGAAGAGCCGTTCACGACTGGTGCAGTGCTTATTTGCCTTTTCTAGACTTGTAGCCAGAGATGGCTAAAAAAGATTGTCGCGTCTGTAAAGACTTGGTTTGGTTTATGGGGTTTAACGTCCCAAAGCGACTGAGGCTATGAGAGACGCCGTAGGGGAGGGCTCCGGAAATTTCGACCACCTGGGGTTCTTTAACGTGCACTGACATCGCACAGTACACGGGCCTCTAGAATTTCTCCTCCAAAGAAATTCCAGCCGCCGCGGCCGGGATCGAACACGCGTCTTTCGGGTCAGCAGCCGAGCACCATAGCCACTGAGCCACCGCGGCGGCTCTGTAAAGACTGGTCGTTTGCTTGCAGTAGCAGGTAACGACAGTAAAAGACATTTTGGAAACAGATGAGGGGCCTGCGAGCGCTGAACCCGAAGTGCGCACTGAACAGAAGCGAGGGCAAGCGCTGCTGCGTGAGCTCAAGTGTCCAATGCAATTTTATGTATCCAACACCGAAGTATCTGTTGTTTAAACCAACGCCCATGATTTGCACCAAGATTACGATGGATTCCAGTCATTTACCGCGCACTTTTTTACGTCGCTTGTGTTTCGTCGGTGCTTGCGGGGTTGTTGCTGTTGTGGTTGTTGGCTTCAAAGAATGAAGGAGTGCGGCGGTAGCATACGTCTTCTATGCTTCTTCCAGTGGCAGTGTTAGCCCCACGGCAGACTCGCGTTGTTGCATAGGCCAAGGATGGTTCGGCAGGCGCTGCATGCGGACGAGGCTTTGGAAATGAGCACTGAAAGAACTAAACGAGCTGGTTAACGAACAGACAATAGCAGATTAATTATTAAGTGATTTCTATTTCATTTCCAGATATTAATTATAGTAATAATCATACGAGTGCATGATAATTATAAAAATTCACATTCAATAAGCGCGTACAATTTGTGTAATGCATACTAGCCTCTATGCGCACCCCTTGGTTAAAAAAGAACGAACAGGATTTCATTGGCAATGGCAAAGTATTTAAAAATTCAAAAGTTCTATTAATGTCATTTGTCTTACTAGTGTGAACCTGTAGCAGTAGAAAATTGTAGTTTGCCGCAAACGCAGTGGAATCATGGTTCTTCAAAAGATCATGGTCAATTAATTTGTGAGGTGGTTGATTGCTGAAAAGTTGAAAAAAGCTTAACACCAAGATTATGGAGAAACAAATTATGAAAAGATAAAATGTTTTTTGCACAGATGAAGACTGATGCCAGAGTGGAAAGGTCTGTTTGTGATTATGAGGATGGATTGCTTTTGAATATTCTATCAAGAATAGCATAAGTGAGATTGCAATGAACTCAGAAAAATGATAGATACTAATGTGAGGTGTGGAAAATACGGTTACGCACTGATAAGTATACAAAATGCAAGGTTTTCCCTTTTTTTTTTTGCATGTGAGCCGCATTGTTATCACGTTCCGGCACACCTGAAGTTCCAAACCTCAGAAGTGGACGTAAGACTGCCTTCAGCCCTCCCAGCCTCTCGAGCTCCATAGGGGCCATCAGTGCGCCCCACTACACGTTTCTAAACTAAACCCTGAACACTTCTGATCAAGGTCGCATATATATTTAAAGTACGGAATATTTTTTTTCAACGCAATCTAGACAGAATCACAATCTAGACCAGAAGCAATCCCTTCGAAGCTTTATTTCGGAGCTTTAGCAGTTACGGTAGCGAAATTCCGAATAAAACGGCGAAATTGTGAAGAGAGGCTAAAACTCAGGGGGGGCACTTTGTTGACCTAAAGTGCGGTGAGGCGAAAGCCTTAAGCGCGGTGTTGCTGCTTGTGTCACTGATGTGTGGTTAAGATGTTAAAGGGCAACTCCGGCGATTTTTCGATGTTCATCGATCGAAATGAAATTTCAAGTCTGTATTCTTTATGGTAGTCTGACATCTCATGTAAAATTTCGCACCTGAAAGCGGCGTAGTTTTTTCGCAAGCGAGTTTTGAAGACAAGCGCTCCTCGACGCGAGCGGCACTCATTGATCGAGCAACTTCTACAGGCCACCCTGTACTGTGACGTCACTAGCGTGTCGGCGTGTCAAGCTGGTCGGGCGCGCGCTGGCGTTGGCAGTGCAGGAGAAAACTGAAAATTGATTTTGAGGAAAGTAAATGGCGCAGTAACGGACACCCGAACCGCGACGTAAGGGAGGAGTGAAAGAAGAAAAGAAGAAAGAGGTGCTGTAGTGCAGGTCTCCGGAGTTATTTCGACCACCTGTGCAATTTCGCGCCATCTCAACGTGTCTGATGTGATGTGTACGGCAGAGTGATGGGTCATGGCAACTTCTGATGTGCTGTGGGCTGCACAAATTCTTCATCTGTGACAACGGGAGTGATCTACCACAGGTTTCCTAGCGATAAGAACCTTCGCAACAATTGGATGAGAGCTGTCCGCCGTGTCAACTGGTCTCCGAGGAATCATTCCCGCTTGTGCTCGGAACATTTCGCGACAGATTGCTATGAAGACAGCGTGTACCTCAGAGGGAGCTTTGGACTCGCTAAGGCTTTGTTCAACCGGCGCTTGAAGGCAGATTCTGTACCAACGTTATTCGAGCACAACCGCCAATCGCAGCGGCCAGCTGTACGAAGCGCGGCCGTCAAGAGGAAGCGGACCACAGTGAGCGTGCTCAAAGTACGTTGAATGTAGAACTTAATTCACTTCCAAAAGCTCGCCGTCGAGACAAAGCTTCGCAAAGAGAGGACTGTTGGTGATGCATTCCCCTGTAAGGACGTTGTGCACCGCGGCAACGTTCCGGCAGCAGATTCTTTCATCAGGCTGGGTCGGCCGGCACTCGCCACACGAACAGCTATCAGCGGGAGCATCACATTAACTTTTGTTCTGACGACTGTGTCACCAATGCATGTACGTGAAATGACTTAAATACTTACTTCTCCGAGTTCAGACTGTCTCCGTGCTGCAGGTGATGCGGCCTGTGGTGCGACTCGGCTAGCTAGCGCGGCGCTGGATCATACCTGAAAGGCGACTCGCCCAGTCCGAAATCGTCGAATAAGTCGTCTTCTAAAGACTCGCTGGTCTCGGAAAAGCTGTTCTCCGCGCTTCAGTCACGTCGACAGCGCGGCTACGAACTTCGCAGCGCTAGTGAAGTCACAGTCAATACCGCATGAAGGCACCTCCCCGGTTTCGGTTTCGCGGTTTCGGTTTCGAGTTTTGCGCTTTTTGCTGTTTGAAAATTATTTTAGGGTTGCTTTGGAAAACCCTGTATCGTACACATTAGAGGAGATTCTTAGGAACACAAAATAGCCGTTAACTTAAAATGGCTGAAAAATCGCCGGAGTTTCCCTTTAAGCTTCGCCTCTAATACCCCTGTTACACGGGCGTTTTCAACGGCAGTTCAGTTGACCGTCAGTTGAACTGAACGGCAGTTAGCAGTGTCACACAGCAGCGCTAACTGCCGTTCAAATCTCAACTGCAGTTTAGTCCGACTGAGATCAGGGGTCCCAGTTGAACGGCCAACTGACAATTAAGATGGCGTCCAAGGGATAAAAAAATTTCCCGTAGTGGATTGTCTTGGCTCAGTGTACTGCGGCTTGCGCAAAGCAGCGAACTAAGAAAACACTCCAAATAAAACTGGAGACTCATTAAACACGCGTAGACATAGCGCGTGCGTCGAGCAGTCGAAGTGGGGAAACAAAAACAAAAAAACGACGACAACCAGCGAACCGACCCACATCGGATAGTCTTAGCTCTGAACCGACATCATCACGCAACTTTTTACCCAAAAGCAAAAATAAAGCACACAAGATCTGCCGCTATAGGAAAGAATATGTACAGTCGGGGACAAAAGTCTCCGGACCACGTGTTCCTCAAACGAAGCTTATATATCTCTACTATCAGACAGCGGCTGGAGACCGCACTTGTGGAGATGAAAGAACAAAAATTTAACTTTTACCTCCACAAGTGTGGTCTCCATCCGCCGACCAATAGCAGAGCTATCGGCTTCGTTAGAGGAACACCTGGTCCGGAGACTTTTGTCCCTGACTGTACAAGACGATCATTTACTACACAAAAAAATGTATACGCTATTTTTCTTTATTTTCAATTCGCTCTAGATGCAATGTCACGTGGTTAGCGTGGTGACTGAACTGAACGCGAAGTGCTCGTGTAACAGCAAGTCAATCCAGTTGCGTTCAACGACAGTTGAAATACTCAACCGAGGGTTAACTGAACTGCCGTTGAAAACGCCGTAACACGGGTATAAGAGTGGAACGCGACACCGTCTTGCAACGCAGCCAGAGAGTCCACAGAACGCCATCGCCCGTTCGGCTCTACGCCTTGCTCGTGGGTAAACTGGTTTTTGAGGAGAGGAAATGTATCTGTCCCGCATATCTCGGTGGACACCTGAACCTCGCCGTAATGGAAGGGAGAAAGATGGGAGTGAACGAAGACACCGTATTCACTAGACGCTCCTTTGTTCATTCTAAACCATCGAGCTGGCATAGCGTAGTGGTCAGCGTGCTCGTCTCGCACTCCGGAGACCCTGGTTCGATTCGACAACTCGGCCAATTTCCTGCTCGGTTTTATTGATCTTTCTGGTCTGACTGTAACGTTTAATTAGGCTAATTGTTTAACTAATTAACTAAACTCAGTCCCACTTACTTGGAGCATCACTATACCATACCGTTAATTGGTTGCAGGGTTACTAGCCAAAGTGCAATTGGCCCTGTTTGAAATTCGCGCACTGCGACGTCACGATCATTTCGATCAATTGAAAAGCGTGACATTTCTGTCTACAACTTCTGCTTACAACGATGAGGTATTAAAGGCTTCCGCCTTAATAATGACGCTACGCAAAGCCTTCGTGCTTGTTGGTCCGAGGAAAACAGAAAAATCGTGAACAAACGAATAAAATGGTGAAAGCTCGCCAATCGTTGGAATGGTACCGCCTTCGCGGCAAGTGCGTACCTCAAAACTCTCACAAATTCACGTCTTTAATTTTTTTTTTCCTTCAGCTTTTTCGGGGACCTACCGGTCGCTCTTTGGGGTGAACGCGTGCTAGGGTGCCACGCACAATCGGAACACGCAGACACGCGGGGAGCAGCCGTGCACCCCGCGGCCTGACGGCTTCCCGACGACTCGGAGGGAGGAGAAAAACTAAACCCACGTGCGGAAGGGAGAATCGGCGCATGCAGGAGTCGCGTTCCATCGGAATTTAGCTCCCACGTTACTAGTCACTACCACCTGTGATGCCAGAGCTCATATAGCCAGCAAGCAATATATCACCGGCCATAGGTTTGGGAAGGTGGTGTTGACTTTTCACACGGAAGACAAATAATTAGTCTGGAAATGAACTTCCACAAAACGCGGTCAAGGGTTATTTCAAGGACATAAAGCAACGAGGAAGCTCACTACTCGAGCTCAGTGCAGTCTTCTCCGCCACGCACCACAGACCGGTGCCTTCCCGGGACCGTACCTCGTCATCAGCACAACTATTTTGCTTGGATCCCTGTTACCGTGGTCTTATGACTCGCTTTCCCCTCTTACGAGTGGGATTTTTCGTAAATCGTTATGCTTCCAGTGCACTGGTACGAGTATTCTATTTCCGATTGCATCGTGCACAGTTGTATCCTAGCGATTTCTGGAATACTTTCGACGGGCTAATTAACGCATCTTCGATTATTTGAAAACTGAGCGGAAAATACAAGGACATGAAAACGTGACACCGCAGCATACGCGGACTTGTGCCAGAAGAATTGAGAGGGCAACGCTCGTGGCCAAAGAGGGAGCAATAAAATTGCATGTTTTTTTTTCCTTTTTCATTTTCTTTTTAGTGTTACCGCCCCTATGTTTTTATTTTTACCATTTACACTCGTGTTTTCACCATTGCAGCTTCATTTCATAGCCATACTCATTTTACTTTTCTATACTTTTTCATCATCCTCGCCTGTCGCATGCCGACATTCGCTGTGTAAGCGATTAGTGTGTCTCACGGATGTTCTTAATGTCAGCTTGCTGCTGTTTTGGTGTGATAAGCCCTCATGATGGCTGCTGCGCGTACACCCGTATGCGCATGCCTCTTTTGGTTTGCGATTAAATAATTTCGAAGCCTGCGCTGTGTGTTCTGAATATGCGTCTCTTGTCATGTGCTAGTATTCTCCGTTCAGTTCTTGAATATTCGATTCCTGCGACGTTTAGTACATTGCATTCTAAAGCTTTTTACTTTTTCCATGTCGTCTCCAGTAGAATTACGCATAGTTACTTCCTTTGTGCGTCGGCACTCACTTTCTTGCGAACTGTACTGCTTCTAAACCACGAACGCTCCATGGCTCTAGTAACTGGCCGATCAGATCAAACCGGTGCCCTTCCCGCCCGTCACTTTCTCCTTCTAGTAAAAGTGAGCGTTTCTACTATCTATACTTGTCGTTAGTAGAAACGCTCACTTTCTCTATACTTGTAGTTATTATTCGGAAAGCAGCTACTGCTAATCGACTGCTTGAGTCGCGGTTATTTAGTACAGCTACATGCCCGGACAGTCGGTGATCACGAGAACAATCTCAGAACCAGGACGAATTTCTCTTGAGCTACGAAGTGTGCGGGAAAGCTGCATAGCAACGCAGTAATTCATTTAACGGCTATATTTTCATATCTCCCTGTCCGCATATTTTAGTCTGTCAGTCAGTCACAGTCAATCAGTCAGTCGATCCTTCCACACCAGGGCTGAGCTTGATACTTCAAAAAGTATGTTCGACACCGATAGGGGACACCCGATCGATCCCCTTAAAAATTGTATTTTCGGTGCAGATGCTAGAGACTGTATCTTCGATACTTCGAAACTTTGATACATTATTGAAATCGATGATACGGTGATTACCTAAGTTAATTTCTCCATGGTACCTATAATTTTTAGTGCGCCCAATATAGCAAGCTATTTTTAAGAGCTTAAACTAGCCTGGTCGCACGAATTTAATTAGGCTGCTATTTCTTCAAGGTGCACCGTCGGCGCCACTGATTTCGTTAAAAGGTAAGCATTGGACTGACGCCATATTTAACTGAGCAAACAAGGGAAGGAAACTGAGGGGCCATATTTGGTAGACTAGGAAAATCTTTTTTTAAAGCTTATGTTCCTCCCGCGGAGTTGTCTGTGACCGCTAAACTGCAATCGCGTAAGCTTCAAAGTGTTTTTGGGGCTCTTTATTAGTTACATGCAGCATTCGCCTAGAGCTGCCTTTGCCCTGTACTGAAAGGGACAAGCTCCGGCGTTTGGGGAAGCCGATAAGTTATTTCTCCGGCAGTGGGTTTTGCAGACGTCTCATGTTGAACGTTGTGTGTATAAAACTGGAAAGAAGATACAAAAATAAAAGGGCTGCAAGTATTCATTAGCGGCAACTATAAAATGAAATATATAAATAAAAACGAAGTCAATAATAGAAACGATCTTTTTAATCTCTGTAGTGACGATGTTACCAGTATTTGAAAGTCTTAAGCAACAGCATTTTCTCAAACCAGCGGTCGGGAAAGCTTCGCAATTCGACCTTGCTATAAGCGAAGCAAATGAAAGCCGCCTTTCTACAGGAGCAGGCGAGCCTAAGTTGCGGTGTTGTACTTGATGAAGGCGCTTTTCACCAACGGAGAAGAGTGAAGCATGGTCAAGTCCTCTCGAGGATCTTGGAGGTAGCTAACAAACTCAAGTTCCATGAGCGCCTCTTGAGAGCTAAGGCCTGCCGCAGCGCTGCCTGCTCCAAACGCAAAGAATGCGTGATTCTGCTTAATGAGAGAACTAGACAGTTAAATGCGCTGTCTCCTAAAGAACAGCAGGCATGGCTGGGCAAGCACCTCAGCGCGTGCTGAGTATAGAGGGGAGCGACAGCAAGAACGGACAGGGGAGAGCTTTGTACACTATTTACAAGATACAAAAGCAATCAAGTTCGCGCCGCTCGCGAGCTAATGTCCAAGCATTGTCCGAAGAACGAGAAGGGCCGCGTTTTCAGCCGTCCAATATTTTAGTGCGATAACACTACTTCACGAGGTCTGAAACCGGCTCACCGAATTTGAGCGAAGCTTGACCGTGAGGGCGCCCATACAGAAATAGAGTAAATGTTGCCGCGACAGGGTGTCGAACCCGCGGCTGCGCGAACAGCCACTGCGCGAGTGTTCTATGCTATCGCCGCAGCCGATCCCGCTTCGTGTTTAAACTGCAGCACACACTCGCGCTGTATACATGGCCCATCGTCGTCTTCATCAACTTCCATCTGCAGCGCGAACGGATCAGATCCGCTCAACTTCGATCAGAGCTTAACCTGACGACCCAGCAGAGCAAAACCATGAGCCAACCAGGCTAAACACATGCTTCCGCACGTCTACTCGGTTTAACGAAGTTAAAACCCAGCACTTTTTTTTAAACTGATGAGTAGAAGTTGTTTAGTTTCCGGTAGTAGAGATGTTCTCCTTTGGTTCTCAGAAGACGACAGACAAAGCGGAAACAAGGAAGGTAGAGCGGGATCACATGAAAAATAAGTGAATCACGCGATAAAAGACGGCGAAGGAGCAACTGCGGGTACTGAAGGTTTTCAGGGCCTGATCCAATTAGCGCACCCTAGATCCAATATGGCGGCGCCACGTAGAATTGCTCCCGGGGTCAGCCTATGTAAAATC
Source organism: Amblyomma mixtum (assembly GCF_055824585.1). Lineage (NCBI taxonomy): Eukaryota > Metazoa > Arthropoda > Arachnida > Ixodida > Ixodidae > Amblyomma > Amblyomma mixtum. Next base: position 49,831,700 of record NC_143014.1, read on the forward strand.
GCGCTTGTTTTAAAATATCGCGATTAATTCGCGCTTGTTTGTGGAAGGTGGTAACCTCGTGCGAGCCAGTCTCTTTTCTCGGGGCTATAAAAGAAACGAACGAGAAAAAATGGAAAAAACTGCTCTCGTTTGGAAACGACTGTTTGTGAAAGAGGAGCAGCAGGCGGTCGACGCGCGTTCTGGAGACAATTTAAAATTCATGACATCGACAATAAATAGTCTTGTACAACAGGTGAATGGCAAAAGCAGATGGTGTGATAAGCAAGACCCAGTGATTGCATCTTCGCAGAAAACAAGAAGCTTGCCGGTCAGTGTCGCTTGAGTTTTCATTTATAAAGATCTGCCATTCTGTCCTTTTCGGTGGTTCCGGGGTCATAAATTTTATTAACCAAGTGCTACTTCAGATGTGAATACAGATTTATAATCTTGTGCACGGGAGGAAAGGGAGAACAATTAAATCGTCTTTTTCCCTGGACTGTCATCTGGGAACATTTCACCGCACCTTATGGACTCAGTTTGTTCGTAAGGAGTAGATGAAAGGTAAGAAATGAATTTAAGGTCATTATGACAAAATTATCTGCGTCCAATTCTATTCTACTCTTGCAATCCGCCCGTCTTTCTGACCTATTCCAGCAACATCAAGGCGTGGGGCAATTAAAGTGGGGCAATACAATCGCGGTGGCTGCGACGCCATTTTCAGTGTTTTCATGCCACTCTCCATACCCTGTCCGCAGCTCAGGTGCTTTTCGAAAAAGTGCAAAAATCTTTTCTTTCCTTTTTTGTTCTCTTTAATAACTAACCACTACCACCACCACCAATTAAACTGAAAAAATAGTCAGAATAAAATGGAATTCGAATGGAATCCTGATATCACGTTCCGTCCATTATCAGTGTAAAAGAAAGCACCACGCACGCATGCCGCAATGAGGCCCTCGAGTACAGGGGCAGTCCCGCACAAAATTCTTCGCGCTTGAAATGTGCCCGTTAGTAATGTATGCTCAGAGTTCAGCGATCCTAAATAACAAGCAGCGCCGGTTATGTACTACATACGCCCTACTAGTTTGGGCAAATCATGTCTTGAAAAATGTAGGTTGGGTGCCTGATAATTGCGCTGCCATGGTCTTGCTAGTGTTCCACTACAGTGCGGAAACGTCCCGTTCCCGTGCTCCCTCTGCATTGCTGGCGCTAGAAAACTCGTTCACTGACGTTTAGCGGCTCTTCTTCGGGCTAACGAGAAAACTCAATATATACATTTTTACATAAAAACTGACAGCAGCGCCTGAATATGCCGGTGGACCACTCAATCATCGAAGCAAACGACGGCACTGTGGCCGCGCCGATCCTTCTCGGACTAGTTCGCGGCGCCACCGCAGCCTGGCATCGATTTAATGAAAACCGCCAATAAAAGCGCAGGCGCTGACGGGGCAGATGGGTATGTAGGGGGGCAGGGAGATCCAGCGGCATGAGGACGGCGACGCTCCTGCCCGCGCTTTGAAGGGTGTTCTGTTCCCGCACCGAGGCAACGCGGAACGGCGTGGAAGAGTGAATGAGGCTCTGCCGGCGTTTTAGCAGTCCCGCGGCCTACACTCGCATCTGCGACATCGAAGGGTGGACACCACCAGTGGCAGTGACCTTTACCCGAGCATGTACAGGGTGTTCCAGCGAACACTTTATAAAATAACCTGAAAATATCGACTTTGATATCGAGCAAAAATCTTTTCGGGAGCGAACTGGCATGCCAGACACAGTGGCCGTCAGTTAATGTAAAAATTATAATCAGGCAACTAATTAAGCAAAGCCGCTCATTAACCTTTAAATTAGGACATTCCAATGCTTAGTGCCAAAGGGGAGTACCGCGGTGCATCGCGTGCGCTCGGTTTCGGTTTTGTGTAAGAACCGCTGGATTTCATCGTGCTGCAGAGCTTATTAAGAGAATGACTTCGTTTCAAAAACTGTTATGGCATCGTCATGTTTGGCATCGTCGGATTTCTGATGTGCTGACAAACTGCGAGCAGGATGCTGGTGTGATTGTGTATGACGGGTTGCGTGATGCGACCTGGTTGAGTCGGACTTGAAGCCTGTCAGTGTACACTGAACTGCCATGCAATGAAGACGAAAAGCAGCGGCGATAGCATAGTGCTCTCGAGCAGTGGACAGCGAAGTAGACCTGTTCGCGCCGCCGCGGGTTCGAATCCCAGTCGCGGCAATATTTATTTTATTTATTCAAGATCGAGGCTTCAGCGATGAATCGGCCTTTGCAGCTTTAGTCATGAAGAAAAGATTTTGCTCTAAAAGTGCGCTTGTCCAGAATTTCTGGGTATGAAATGTGCTTGTGCCAAGGCTGGAGTCTTTGCCGCTTGCATTCGCCTTACCGGGCTCGCGTGAAACCACCCGGAGAAAAGAAAACGGAGCAGGAACCTAGCCGGACACTTTTTTCGGGAAGGCCCGTAGTAACTTTTTCTATTTTTTGTAGAGGACTGCTAGGGGTAAACGCCCAAGCAGGTATTTCGGGGGTGAGAACATTCCGAATAAAACGCCTTTCGTGACCCCCCACTAAAGTAATGACTGCAGTAGTTTTCTGAACGGAAAGAGAGTCTCGGTTCCCGCTGCACAGGTAAAAGAATGTGGCGGGCAGGCAAATGGGAAAGACGCTCTTAGGAGAGCGGCCGAACTGCGCGCGGAATTCAGAAGTCGGCTAGGAATCGTCAGCAGGATGCGCTGTTGACAGCAATGCTGTCAAGCAAGGCGCCACAGGAAGCGAATTGGGCTGTTGTCCTGCACACAGGACATGTACCTTCGAGGCAGTGGCACTGTGAAAGTGACGAGCGACTTTGGCGTCCACTGAGTCATAGGTTGCTTTGCGCAGAGGAATACAACAAAGAGGCATTTCCCAGAAGAGGGCAGCTTGAACTGAACAACCCGTTTATTCCGCGCGTACTGCAGTGGTAATGCCGAGTGAAAAGTTGCGAGCGAATGGCTTTTTCCTGCACAAACTCGTTTATTTGTATCAGCAGGGAGACATCAACATCAAATGCCAAGCTTGCATGCGAAGACACGCGTCATCTGTGGTGACCTTTCAGCCCGTGCTCAAACTTCCGGCTCTGGCTCTGGTACTATCAATTTCACAGACAGCGACATATTACTAGCGTTAAAATACACACAAAGGACAGAGAGCAGAAACACACAGGACAGACGCAAGACTTCAACTGCCGTTTATTGTCGCTAGTAATATGTCGCTGACTGTGGATCAAAAGCCCCAACTAGCCCAACTTTATTCATTTATCAATTCCACGTGCTTCCAAAGGTTGACGAACCACTGACACCATCGGTATCAGTGAACGTCTTATGCTTGGTTTGTCGGCGTAAGCGCCGTTAACCGCGGAACATACGAACCAAAACCTGCCAGAACACCTCCGTGAAGCTATAGCCTACACGGCTCATATGTCCCTAACAATATTACGGAAATATGCATTTCCGGGTTGAAATCGGGTTTTACTGCTGAAGGAAGGGCCCTACTTATATCTAGGGTTCCGTGGTTTCGGTATATAGCGATGGACCCCGAGAAATAACTCCCAAGGCGGTTTTCTTTAAATCGGTCAAAACCAAAACACTTCGAATTTCAGCTGCCCTGAAAAAAAAAAAAAAAAAAAAGCGCCATCGACTTGGGAAGGAATCTGCCCTAATTTTTTCTGCCCTACTGAACTGCACTTGCGGTCATCCCTTTCTGTCGAAACATGTCCCGCTCTCTTGTTCTATCTTTACCAGCATGACAGTTTCCAAGTATTTAGGCCAGGAATAGGTTTTCTGGAAAAAGGAAGATGAGACACTACACTCTTCCCACTTGATCAGAGTCAATGCTTTCCTGAGCGCCAAGTTTTTGTGCGAAGACCGCCATATTCTTAGACACAGTGAGCTCTGACGTCCAAGAGAAATGCGTGCGCAGCTTACGCGAACACTTCCCTGAGATTAAGAAAAAGTGGGAAGCCGTTGTAAACAGGAACATTATGGCCAGTTTTCAGTTCTGGACAAATGACTTGAGGCATAAAGTGCAAGTTGTGAATCCGGCTAGGGAACGCAAAATAATGACAGCAGAAAAAGACTTCCGTGTATGGTTTTCGCCCGTCGTGAACTCTGGGTGAAGACCTACCATCTTTTAAAAAGGAACTCTTAGAATATTCACTGCATAAAGTCCCATCTGCTGAAGTATGCTCTCGCAGCTTCTGGAGAGCACACACAAAGGCATGCTCGGTCTTGTCAAAAGCTGCCCCCGATTTTCATGCCATCCCCGCTTCAAGCGCAAACGTAGAACTCGCGTTTTCTGGCCTGCGTTTCCCGGGTGCTAGGGGTGTGCTCAGATGGCTGGCAGATATTTCGCTTACTAATATAGGGGACAAAAGTCTCGACGACACACGAAACGCTATCTAGGCGCAAAGGAGCGATGTGCACCAACGACCACCTCGTTTGACAACAACAGATTAAGAACATTAGTGCGGTTTTCACCACAACAAGAGTGATCACGAGCTACTGACTAATAGCAAAGGTTCCTGCTTTTGTTCCTGGTGCAAGCGCCCTGGAAACTTTTGTCCCCGTTAGTACATGTACATTTTTGCTATAAGTTTAGGTATTTTTTTATTCAAATACCCTAAAGGCCCTTTACAGGCATTACATAGGGGGTTAAAGAAAAACAATAAAGCAATCGTATTACATAACACAGTGAAAAATATCACAAAGCATAAACAAACATGAGCTCAGATAAATAGGGAAGACAACAGGATAAATAAAGTATTTTAAAACACGCACACACGTGGACCACATTGTTCAAGACAATCTAAAAAAGAATACACTTCTGATAATATTTCATTAAGGGCCAGCAAAGAGTAAGCTCTTCAGTTTGTTAAGAAATGCGTCGTAATTGTTTTCGAGAACAATTTCTGCAGGTAGTTTATTCCAGTGATAGATGGCAAGGAACAATGGCGAATGACGCATAAGTTCAGTGTGAGCTATCTGGGGTTGCACTTTGAAGCAGTGGTCTAATCGGGGGAAAATGCGATGTGCTGGTTTGATATGAGAATCTGTGAATGGCGAGTGATTGTGATACATCTTGTGAAAGTGACATAGCAGGGTTACAAGTCTTCGCTTTCCAAGAGAGCTTAAATTTAGAGATGATTTAATATCTGTGATGCTGGAGTAGCGCGCGTATTTCCTTGTGATAAACCTAGCAGCCTTATTTTGAAGTGATTCCAGTTTATCCGCAAGATATGCTTGATGTGGGTTCCAGATGAAAGCGGCATATTCTAGTTGTGATCTGACTAAAGTTGTGTATGCTAAAAGTTTGGTCGCCTGATTTGCAAAGTACAAGCTGTGCTCAGTAATTTCATGTTCTCGAGAGCGTCGCGTTTCAGTTGTTATTTTCACTTATTGGCGCATTAATTCATTGTGTATTGTGTTTATCATGTGCTCAGTAAAGTTGTGTAATGTCAGGTGTGTTTTATACTTTCTTCAGTAATTGAACACTCGCTTTACAGCACAAGCTCCGATAAGCAGCGATTTCTCTGCGGTATTTAAATGAGTTTAATTATTAATTAAAAAGACTAGCACATAGGACTGGGACAGGAAAAGAAAGGACGAGCGCTAAACAAAGGAACAGAAAAAGAGAGGAATTAATCACGAAGCACAAACTAGTCCAGCGTTCTGCCTTGAGAGCATTGAAATGATGCTCCGAAAAACACCGAATCAAAGAGAAATAATCAACGTCGATAAAGAGCCCCTGAATTTGAAGAAAAATAAACATGGAAAACTCGGAACCGTATACTTATAACCCTCTAGGCAGGCGGGCATTGTGTGGGTTCGGCGAGGACGCTCGTGTCTCGAGCTGTGCTACGAACCAAGAGTGAAGCGTCACCAGTGCGGACAAGTGAATTCCCAGCAATATAGCATGGCGTAAACTTTGCCACGTTTTCACTTTTCACCTTTGAAAGTTGCGGGCATAGACTTGCGGATGTGGTCGAAATTTCCTGAGCCCTTCAGCACCGCGTCCCTCATAGCGCGAGTAGCTCTGGAAAAACCAAGTTGTTGTCAATCAGGTGTCAGGGAGGCATGTTGGAACGCTACCAGAGGACTTGATTGTTGAGTCTTCCTGCCTTACTGTAGCAAAGTGCGCATGGCTTTCATTTCGGTTCAAGCGCAGTATTTCTTGTCCGGAGCGATGGCCGAAAACTTCCCCCCAGATCTGCTGGCTAAGAATGTTATCCACGCTTTTCCTTGCGTGCCCTCACCCAGTCGTTCTCTGTAACCAGTCTAGGCGACGAGCCTTCGCGAGCGAAATTTCCCTGCCCCCTCCAGTTTCAGGGGAGCGCTCGGTTTCCGTTTGAAACTATCGTCTCGAGACGGCCTGGAATGTGTGAAACAGGATTATCAACATTCAGGAGCGAGGGCGCGCTCTGTGGAAGCGGTGCACCCGTGTCTTGCCCGCGTACCGGACGGCACCTGCACCGATTAGCCCCGGTTCCCACTTGCTCTTGGTCGCGCATGGTGAAGAAAAAAAAAAAAGAAATAAACAGCAATACAGCCCAAGCAAAAAAGAAAATCGAAGTTAATGCAGGTGCAATTAGGTCCGAGACACCGTGCACGTGCAAGGTTGGCGGTATATTGTAGTATCAAAATAACTCGGCACCAGATAGAGCCACGTCGTACCAGTTAAAGCTGGCGGGAATTTCAAATCTACGCAGAAACTATGCGCAAAATTTTCAAAGCCAGTCAACGCAAAACATAGTCTCGATATGGATGAAAACTGTGCCTCAACAATCAGGATAGAAAAAGATGGGGGGGGGGGGGGGGGGGGGTATTTTTTTTCGGGAGATAACAAGGAAGGACACGTTTAAAAGTGCGATTTTTCTGCATTTTGCCGTCTGTTTTGTAAAATAATAGTTTTAGCCGACTATTTGCGCGCCAACATTTCTCCTTCACTAAAACGTTTGATTTTTTTCCCGTGAACCCCATTAAAATTCGAGCGCATTTAGGCACGCTGGAGCTTCTGAAAGAGCCCATACCAGCCACATGCAGCGTCCGAGAGGCGTTTGGAAGCGTGTGGCGTCGTCTTACGACCGCGCGTTCCCCCCTATTACGACGGAGGCTAGTGGTGGTTTCATAACTTGTGAGGTATTCCTTCTAGTGATTTAAAGCTTGCCAAATGTCGCTGCACAAATATCGTAGCATTCTGCAGGTTAATTCATTCAGTATTTTCAGCGACGAGTAATAGGACGCTCCTCAATGTAAAACTAGGCGATTCAATTCAGCGGGAACTTTTCTACAAGCTCAGAAACTTTACGGGATCACTTCGATTTTGCCATCAAGGCGCCATACTGTGTCAGCATGCTATCAAAGGGCTTCAAAACCTAGTATGTAGACTACAGGGTGCCAGTCGACTCATGCGGGGCACCGATCGAAGCTTGATCGGTGTTCTCTTTCTCTTTGGGAAAAATAATTGAGAATAAGTTGTTGGCAGTACTTGCGTGTCTTCCCTGCGCTAAGTTCCTATCTGCAGGGTTGGAAAATAATTGGCTGCGGGACGCGAAAGGCTTCCGAGGTACTATCAGTAACTATCAGGACATAGTGCGTCTCCTTTCCACGTATATGCACAGCCGCTGTGTTTCATCTAAGTGTGCAACCGGAGACGCTAGACAGTTGTCTTCACTTTACGGATACCCGCTTAAAGTGGTTTGCCACATGACACCACCACACCTGTCGAACTAAGCAGTCCACGGCGGCGGAAGGCAATATACACCAAAGGAACTGTTAAGCGCTGTTTCATATTTTATCTCGATGGAAAGGGCAGTGTGGGCTTTCCGTGTACTTAGCAGGTGATATCGGCTCGTGAAGGAAGTTTACGAAGCCCGGTCCAAGAGAGGTGCTTTTATTCACACGCTTCGCGATGTCTATAGCTGTTTGCGAAGGAAACCGCGAACACACGGTAGCCTTCGCTATAATGTTCCGGCACTTACGCCTCGGGGGTTCCGTGAGATCGTCTTGGCGCCGATCAGTTGGGGAATGCTATGCGACGGCGCCTATCCACCGCGGGCCTGCGAACTTGCGCGGTGGCGGCGACACAGGGGCTGGTGGCGGCCGCAGAGCCGTGGGCGCTTAGGGGTGCACCACATCGTCCTGGAGCTCTCCGCGTGAGACCCATTTCTGGGAAGGCCACGAGAGGAGAGCCCACTCTTTTCCTGCTTTTGCGGGAGACGCGCTTCGGCAGCGAGAGGTCGCTGCGTCGAGCACTCCACCTTGAACGTAAACACTGGAGGAACGCCGTCTCCCCAGTATTTGTTCCCGAGTCACTGGCGTCTGGCTTCGCTCAGGATCGCTTGAGCACCGCTGGCCTGGCACTCTGTCTGCTGCTGCCAGTTCACGGACGCAGGACCTCAAATATAGCCCCTCTTTTGAGCTGCTTTCTGCGTCGCGGCAGTTTTACCTGCCGTGTTTGCGTTCCGTGGCGAGACGAGCTGCTCCCGCGCTTCCTCGGAGGACACGTCTCATATCTGTGACATTTAGAGCAGCGAGCGCGGAGCTATGCGCCTTACGCTGAGCGTGCGCATTGACGACATATGTTGACACGTGTAAAATGCATAGCAAATGTATTTTGGACTTGCTATAGCCTGCGGTGCGCCCATGCAGCGGGTGCAGAGCTTGTAGGTGCGCAGCAGTTTTTGCGCTCGTCGCGTTATCGCGGTATACCTCCGAAGAATGCGAGGTCGTGGCCGAGCCTGCAGCTGTGGGCGACGCGCTTAGATTAACAAGCTCATTTGCTGAACGTAGTGAATTAGCTTACCCATGCCTGAGTTCTGAAGCCTCACAGTGCCATCAAAGAACTGATAAGGCTTAATAATAATTTGATGTTGAAAGAGTATGCTCATTAATGAGATGGCATTAAAGGTCACGTCAGGAGCAAAATCCGCCGTCCGATGTCAAGAAATTCGCTGATTGGTCGAAACAGGTCGCGTGACCTTGTTATTACATCATCCCAACCTGCTCTGATGGCCACTCCGGTAGTCCAGAGTGGTCACATGACCTTGTGGTGTCATCACAACCTGCCCACCGGGCTGTGAGCAACCGGCCACGGCGGGGGAGGCGGTAAAGTAACGTACTATCGCGCTCAATATGAGTTGCAACGCGCGGTCATCGACCGGGGCTCGTTCCGTGGTGTGCCTGCTCCAAACAGTCGCTCGGAATTCTGGGAGAAACTGCTGTTCCAGGAAACAACAGAACCCCCGCTCAGGAAAAAGTTTCTCCCAAAATTCCGAGCGACTGTTTGGAGGAGGCACCCCACGGAACGAATCCCGGTCGATGACCGCGCGTTGCAACTCATATTGAGCGCGATAGTACATAATGACCAATTCCGCATACATGGGCGTGTAGCCAGAGCCTAGGCGACAAAGGAGTACTGGGGAAACGAGGGATCTCTAACGCTATCGCATCGTACTCTCAAAGTTTAAGCGTCGTCCAAGTTCCTATAGAGCGCACGGCTGTAGGCTTAGTCCATGAACGTACTCTACCTAACCAAACTGATGCTGGGCGAATGTCGGTTCTACGCATCTAGCATCACGGTATAGTCGCCAGGAACTGAAGAAATTTAGCACCTCGCATTGATTCTCCACTTAAAGGACACGCGGACACCAGCTATTCGAAACTACCCCGACGAAGGCATGTGCCATCGGTGCCATAGCGCCGCAGCCGCCGCCCTTCTAGTTTGGCAATGGGAACCATGTATGGAGACATGCACAAGAGAGCTCAGCTCACAGAGCACCCCTCTGCGATCAGCCTGGACACGTACGGCGACATGGCGCTCCGACAGCACAAGCCTTCTCTCTGCTCTTGGCGAAACTCGCGGAATTCGTTTTGAAAGTTCCGAGCTATATGCTTTACGGCAGTTGGGGGCGACCATACCAGCATCCGCCAAGGCCACCGTCACTACGTTGGAGCCACACGCCCGCACTGATGCCATGAGCAAAGTGAGCCTGAAGGGCACACAATACAGAACGTGCCTGTATTCAATCGGGGCTGAAAACTCTTGAACGTAACGCAAATTTTTACAAACACAATGACCGTCTGTTATGATACTTACAACGGCAACTTGTGACAGGTCATTGGCAATCTGAAGTATAAACCTGGTGAAATTCTTAATCGTTCTGCAAAGCTGCGGTCAGCTGGTTTGATGGCTTTGGAGATTGGTAATATTAGCGACACTAGGAACTGCGCAGCCAGCCAGAGCGGTGACAGAAAAGCAGTGACGTTGAAGCTTTCCTCCTGCTTAGGGAGCCGAAAAAATGGTTCCGTCTGTTGTGATCTAATATTGATTCCAATAGGTATAGCCTTTGTAAAAAATATACAGTCCAAGGGGTTTGCTTCCAAATCATGTAGCGGGGCTCTCAAGCACACTTGGCAGTCCTAGGCTTGGGAGGGTCGAGGGCGCGAGTTGCAACCGCCTTTGTGAGATTAAGGTCGCTGAGGATGCAAAACGAGCCATGCTGCAGGGCTCAGAAGGAAACCTCTTGGGCTGTATACTTTTGACAAAGACTGTACACCTTCGTTCCACCGAACGGAGCAGCTCACGCGTTTGCCGGCAACGAGCGACTGCGGCGGGAGTTCAAATATCGCAGTGGAATCTATTCGCGACCGTCTGCAAGACACCGCCAAACTATGCGCATGAGGTTCAAGTCGAAAAGGCGAGGATTCTAGGGGGATGCAGATTTTATAGCACTATAAGTGCACACCATTGCTCACTCAGCAGGCGTACGAATGGTACACATGCCTACAAGCTAGTGTGCGCTAGATCACGAACTCTTCGGCTCCGCTTTTTACCGAGCAGCTTTAATCATTGTGAACAGTTTCATTTCACATAAAAATCGGCCAGGAAAATGGGCATTGCTTGAAGTTTCAATCAAACAGCTTCTAAAGAAACACTATGTCATGGAGTTATGTGATGGAATCATATCATGAAGTTATGACATTGATTGCGTCATGAAACCTTCCCGTGGCTTTGGGCATGGTGGAAGAAGCAGTTCCTAGCACGGTGGGCTGAACGCTTCAATGAAACTTTAGGTACGTTTGGCAATCGGCAGTGCGACTTGAGAAGCAGATGCGAAGCTGTCAGCGTTTTGTCGAATGTATTCGAATTCCGTACCTATCGAAGCGCTATGGAGTCGTTCGTCGCTCTGGGGCGGCAGAAGCGTCCGGCCATCATCGGTGCAGTCGCGTAGCCTCTCATAGAGACCTCGGGTGGCGGGGCTGACGACCCGCGTCCGATCCCACGAGGCGGCCCCACATCATGCATTCATGAGCGCGCGCCGGCGCGCGGGCGGTCCGCGCATGGACGGCCAGAACTGTGGCAAGACGAATGCTCCCGCGACCGCTGCGACCAAAGCGACCGCGATTTTTCTCCGCAAACAGAGCGCCGTTTCTGCGCGCGCTTTGATTTGCGCAGCGCAGCGTGATTCATCGGCGGCGTTACTTAAGCCCGTGTTTGCGCTGCGGCGCGCAACAGGTTCGCGGTCTGAACGATGGCTGCAGTCGCGTTGCACGCTCGGGGCGCCGCCCCCCCTGGGGCCAATACGCGCGCCCTTTGCGCTGGTCGTGAGACGAGAAACGCGCTGCATCTCAATTAATTAAATCAAGCGTGCGCTCCAGCCGGATGCGCGAGTGCGGTACGGGGAGGCCCTCCGGAAATAAATTGGGCAGGTCGTGGATGGCAAGTTAAGCGCGCCAACGACCTCCGCGCGGGTTTCTCTCGTGCGCGGATACGCGGCTCCGTAATTAGGCCCGGCCTGGGACCGCCGCCGCATGGGTGCGCGCGGTCCGCGGCTGGGGCTCTCCTCCACGCACGCGTCTGTCACCCGCCAGTGTGCGCCGACCATACACCGGGCTGGCGCGTGGCTCGGCGACTGGGCGCCGTGTTTACGCACCGTTCCTTAGCGAAGCTCGTCTATCTGCGTATCACGTGCACCTTCATTCGAAACTCGTATCTTGCAAGAAAATGGTTGCTGCAGTGAGATTTGTGCCTAGTTGGTTTGGCGGCTGAAGAAAAAAAAAATGCCAAAGAGGAAAGAGCGAGATTCGACAGAAGGAAGACGCACACTGCTCGTGCATCTCCGACAAGGGTCTCCCTACTCTTGGGCCCTGCTTTGTTTTCTTCGCTCAGACATCTTCAAGAACAATTACAATTAGCATCTACATAAACGTAGCCGCACATCGGGTAATTATAATTGACGCCCGGTACATATTAACTGCAATTGTTCTTGTTGAACTAAACTGCATTTCGTAGTTCCAACCCGTACGTAGCATAGGACTGTCGCCATTTTCTCGACAATATTTCTGTGCGAACCCTCTTACTTTATATAAGTCGAGGTCAAATGGGCGATGCGAATCGGTATTGCGGTATCCAAGTATGCTTGGATTTCTTACTCGTTGATTAAAAATAAAATAAAAACAGGAGGAAAGGATTTTGATCGCCGCAGCGACGTTTGAATAATAAACCTATAGCCCTTCAAGTGGGGCCGGCTGCAAGTATACGGGTCTTGACTTTGGTCTCCCCACGAAACAGGAAGCGCACCGAGTTTGGTCTCAGGCGAGCGGCTGTCAGCTAAAAAACGCTCCGAACCCTGCCGTGTTTGTACGGATCGCTTCTTAGCGTCAAGTGAACCGACACGTCGAAGGCGGGTTGACCCGCCCGGACGACCCCGCCGCCCGTTCGGCGGACCGGTTAACGGCATTTCCATGAATGTGGCAAGCACATTCCGACGCGACAAACCAGCTCAGCCGGACTGTGTAGAATGCGTGTAAACGTCTACACTGCTGAGCGTTTTCACCGGCATGAGCATTTTCACCGGCATGTACGGTTATTGCATATCAGGCAAGGGAACAGTGATATCCACTCATATGCAGTGCTGTCGGAACTGCTTTGTCAAAAGTAAGATAGAGGCAACCGTGTCGCTAAATACATGCTCGATATATCTGCTGGGATGAAAGCGATAGGATGCGAACAGAGCTACACAGAGCCAAATACAAGTTGTACGGGAAACTACTGTACATTGCTCACAAAACTGGTGGCAGATGAATGACCTTTAATGACCGCATTAACTGTGTTACTTAAGCGCTGCGAAAAATGGCACGTCGCTACACGTCAGTTTTTTTTTTCTTTTCGTACACTTGACTTCCTTTTTGTGCTGCGTGTTCGTTGCCTCACACTGTCGAATGCAATTAATGCTCTGTCATTGCAGATGAAAAAGCCGGCAAAGACGCAATGTGTGCTGTTCTGCCTGATAGAAAATTATGTCATGTAGCTGTTAATACACATGCATCAAACCCTCCATAAGTGAATCGAGTGTTTGTGTCGACATAAGGGCTGAGACCGCCTAAATTCACAACATTGATCGCCTCTGCACAGAGGTGGTGGTAGTGGTTTATTTAAAAAATAAAAAAGTGAAGCAGAAGAGTGTTGCCGGCCGCGGCAATTGCTATCTAATATCTTAAGCACCCGAGCTGCAGCCGGCGGAAACGAAAGGGAAAGGAAGAGGATAGTGAGGAGAAGTATAGAGGGGAGCGACAGCGAGAAAGGACAGGGTAGAGCTTTGTACACTATTTACAAAATACAAAAGTAATCAAGTTCGCGCCGCTCGCGCGCTAATGTCCAAGCATTGTCCGAAAATAAGTGTAGTGCGAATGATCTGCGATCTGTAGACCCGCCTTTATTCTTTGCTTCTTTCGCGTGCTCGAACGTGTCTTTCTCGTTGAGCATGGCACAGGTATCAATAAGGACCTGCATCGGTTTACTACTGGCCCGGAATCGGCGATCACCGTTTATCAACTGAAGACGTTTTTTTTTTCTTTCCCTGAACTTTCTTTCGCAAGCAAAAAGCGCAATTCACGTTTTTTTTTTTTTTTTACGCAAATTGCACTGCGAAGTGCGTATTCACCAAAAAGTGCAAACTGAAAGGCACGAGATATAATGCATAAGAGTGTTTGTGGTTGAATCCGACCCAGCAGTATAGACCTTTCACATTTGCCTTTTTGGGCGCTGTCACGCTTCCACTGGGCTGTGCCAGCAGCGTTCTCATTGGATTTCATACAGGCATCTACTACGCATGCGCACCACAGTCCAACACGCACGCGCGCTCAATCAAGGTGCAATCAGTTAAAAAGTCTAGACTTCCTTCAGTTTGCGTTTGTAGCTCACAGCTGCGCCTCGGTTCAGAAGATTTGACAAGCACGCGTGCCCAAGTAAAGAAACAAAAACAAAGAAAGAAAAGCAACAAAAGTTTCATTTTTTTTTTTAGCTCAACCTTGTGCGCAGGCAAACTGCCAATATTAGCAGCAGGTTAGCTGACATGAAATGGGCTGTAATTCGATCCAGCTCGGTTCTGCCGTAGAAAAAAAATTTATGTCGCTTTTTGTTGTTTTTATGCTTGGTATGCCACTTCAAGACGACAAGGCGACATGTCCAAGGAAACGAAGACAAAAAAAAAACCTTTTACTTAGTCTTATAATGTGAATATAGTATATGGTTAGTTAACTATAAATGCACTTGAGTGCACTAACGGCGTGGTCATTCTATTGAACTGTTAGAGGACACAGGCTCAGCGGTGCCGCCATCCGACTCGGACGCCACTTCATGCAGGCCAGCCTACGTTCCGACAATGCGGAATCCGATCCAGGCACCGGGAAGAGAGAGAAGCTTTAATGGTTGAGAAGGGGCACCATGAACAATATCGCGACTGACTGCCGAGATTCCAGAAGCACCGTCACGCGGACCTGCGGCGCGCTTTCGGGCATCCCGGACTGCGATACGCGACCCAGAAGGAGCGTCCTCCGTTTGGGCAACCTCTGTCGACCGTGCCATCAAAACAGTCGGTAATGTTCTGCGATCACAATGCGAGCACGGGTGCCCCATACGCGGCCCTCTCTGCGTGCAGTGTCTTCTATCCTCCGCAGAGGAACCCGCGGTAGGTACACAGCTTCTGCCTTTTTCGGGGTGATTAAGTGATCGATCGCTGGGGTCATCGCAGGAGCAGCAGTAGCGTCAGGGGTTACAGGGCACGTCTGGGGATGGCGCTTTATGATCCGCCTTTTCAGGAAAAAACAGATCCGCGGCGCATCCGGGTTCGGTCCGCGTGAGGCTTTGTTTCTGCCTGCGTACGCTGAGTTCTACTTGGCGGCGCTCACTGATCAGTCCATGGAATGTTGGGGGGAATCCGTGGTCATAGGCCTCGAGACGCGAGGTGAACGGCAGTTTTAGCACACTCAAAAGAATCGTAAGACGTAGGTCATGGACCCGCGCCCGCCGGCGGAACACGATCGCTAGCACAGCCCATGCAGAGATGCATTAAGAAAAGCAGTCGCCGTCACCGTACTTCAAAGTTTCGATGGATAGAGACAGGGATAGAAACAAGTGCACGAGCAACTAAACAAACAAAAGCGCACCCACTCGTTACACTGTGGCGCCACATTTTATATTTAAGTATACGAGCGTCCGATTAGCACAACTCATAGATTTCACCCGTGTCAAGTACATTTCTGCGTGAGCCACTACACTGGGTCTGTGGCGCGGCCTTGCCTCAAGGCAACCGCCGCCGAGCTCAAGGGTATATCGCTTACGCTTTGCCATTACTAGATATCAGACGAGGGCACGCTTTCCTGCCCTGCGAAGCTCGCAACCCGCCTCAAAGCGGGAACGCAGTTCAAGCCGATCTGAGTCGGTTTCACTCTTCGTTGCTGACGTCTCATGCGACGGGCGCTGCCGGTGCAGGGCGTTCTTCCGGCAGCGGCGAACGGCGGCTGCCCTACTGACATGACGAGAGCTTCGATGCATCAGCGTGCCGTGGGCCTTTTTAAAATCGCATTAGCTGCGTTGTTTCGCTCGAGTTATGCGCGTGTCAGCGGCAGCCCTGTCGCGGGACGAAGGTCGCGACCTTGGCGGCTAAATGATCCCTGCCGGCCGGCAGTGATGGGCCGGCCTGAGTGCCGCACTCTGGGCGAGCGCCTGGGAATCGATCGTCACTCGGCCGTCTCATTCTGCCGCGGCCATTTACTAGCTGCTCGAAATCAGCATGAACAAGGTGAATGGCGGCCGAAACAGCGCCGTCACGATTCCCGGCATCGTGCGCGCTCTCTGCCTCTATTTTCGCTTTGGCTTTTCCGACAAACGTTGTTTCAGCGCTGCTCGCCATGGTCGGCCAGGGAGAGACGTATTGTTTTATGGTCACGAGAATCTGCCGTCTTCTTGATACGAGAATGAATGTGAGTGAAATGGAAGAATATATATATATATTTTTTGTTTAACCCTTCCTCGTTCACCGCGGAAAGCGTGGCGGAAGTCGCTTGATGTTTTCAGGTTCACTGAAAGTACAAGCAACGGTGTCTGAAAACTCGGACCACTGTACACTACGTCTTCTTTGCTCAGGCAAATAGCGCAGCCGTGTTTGCTTCTCTAACCGTGTTCCTCTGAAAAGCTGTATGCAGTGCACGCCTTCTTCGTTTTCGCGTCTTTCGACCTGCGGGGCTCGAGTCCGCTCCAGCGGACTGTGCCATCCGGAAATTCCGCTCAGGAGACGAGCCTCTGTGCGTTTCCTATCTAAGGGTGAATTCCAATCGGCGATCCGGAGCACATTTTTTTTACTCCGCGAACCGAAAAGCGTGCTTCTATGAGTGATTTGGATTCAAGTCCTGAATTCTTATTGGCCGAGTCGGATTTTGTGTTCCTTCGCAGATTCGGAACTTCGATTAGAATACCCGATTAGTGGAAGTAGTGTGGAAGTGGCCTTGGCCACGGCTAAGACCATTAGCGACCAGAAAATTTGCCCTTGCGGTCCCGCTGAAGTGACTTCAGACGTTTGCCGTTTTATTCCTTCCTCCTGACTTCCCGCAGAATAGCGCTGCACACTGAATGCGTGTTGCGAAAGAAAAGAAAAAAAAGCCCGTGACGATTTTTTCCGTTAGAGGATGCAATCGGCGTTAGATGATATTTGCTCAGATTCCTTACCACTTCAGGGTTACGTCACCGCACTGAAAAAGATCGGTAGGCAAGGAAAGATGCTTACTTTGTTGACTCGCTCACGCCTCTGTCTCCGAATAGATGACAAGCGGTGCACTGCAGAGAGCACTGCATGGGGGCCGCGTTCGTACGCCTCGTCTCTTTTGAACAGCATGGCCCGGCTTCGTACAAAAGGATGCGCAGTCTTGTGCTGATCTTGTGGGCCAAGAACACTCAGCAGTGTGAGTTGCGGCGCACCTTCGGCTGCGTGCGGTAGTCTATACCGGACGGAACGAAGATGCCGAATTTGAGACCGCAGTCGTTCGTTGCCACAGGTGCCAGCTCTGTGCAGATTCTCGACGCAGAAAATAGCGACGCGGTTTCAAGTTAGTGTGAGGGATAAGGCCTTGAGTGCGCACGCATGCGCCATGCCCGCTGGAACGCGCATTAGAACGAAGACCAGCAAAGCGCTTCAAAGACTGATATCAGCGCGATGCCACCATCACTGGGCGTGGATGAAAGCTGCCTTGCGGATGATCATGCCCTAAGCAAGCGCCCGGCTCGCTAAATGTGCAAAGCAGCACTGCACATGTCACGGGCGTAGCTCAAGTGCTCGGCGCAGTCGCAGAGCGGTCGGCTGGCGCCACCGCCGCGCCGGTCATCGGGCACGCGCCCGCTGATTCGAACGAGTCACGTTCGGAGCGGGCGAACGCCGTGATGTTGCGAAAATGCGCGGCCGCATCTTCGCTGGCCCCTGGAGCGGCGCGCAACCTCTGGCGGCCCGAAACAAAGAGGCCTTCGTGTAAAGAGGCGAATTAATAGCCGGCGCGGGGAAACCAAGATTAATGACTTATGAATTCCAAACTTGAGCAGCCCACCGATATTGAATGAGCAAGTGCGTCCATTCATCATGCCGGGTACGAGACGCACAAGCTGGCGATGGGGTCGCCATGGGGGGTTAAGTATCACCGCTTTGTCGACTCGCTGGCTTGGCCAGCGGCGTCTCAGCGGGCCTCGTCAGCCGGCGGCCGCCGGGTGCGGACGGCCGCGTGTGACACGACGTTGGCGAGCGACCGCACAGGCGTTTCACCAAGACCGACAGCGAATGACGCGGCATCCGCGTGCAGCGAGAAGCTGAACCTTCGCGCCGGTTACGTCAGTATATACACGAGCCCATAAAAACGCAGAAATGAGTGAGTGTACTGAGGGGTTCTCACAATATGAAAAAGAAATGAAAAATCAACGTTTGCACCAGAAGCCAGAAACAGGGAAAACGGGACCCTCCGAGGGAAAGTCTATACGGTCACTTTTTACATATATTCAGGTGTCCATATAACTAATGATTTGTCGCAGCAAACGCACATCAATTATGAGAGCGAGAGGTAACCGCATGCTTGGATTTTTACGTCGCAGTTTTCCCCTAGGCCTTTTTTAATTAAAATTATTGTTGCGCAAAACACAGGTCCATTCTACACTAGAATATGTCTCTGAGTTTGGGATGCTCATTTGACATTTCTCACTTGTTTGCTTGAATCCATTCAAAACCGGCCCGCTCGTTACATCGTAACTTACAATTCACGCTCTGCCGGTATGTCTTCCATGAAATCTAACCCCGCCCATGGAAGTAGAGACTATCCCCTTTCATCGGCCACTCCCTGCATTGTCACGCTAGCAGGACAATGAGAATCGACCGACGCTGTTACCGGGAAGACGGTAATTTGAAGTGGAAAAGCCGCTTTGTTCTTGAGTTGGATCTGATTTGGCGCTGTGCAGGAAAATCTCGCGTCTCTGCCTTTTCCATAAAATTTATTGCACTAACCCAGAGCTCAAGCGCGAGCTTTTTTTCCCCATCTTCTTACGCCTCTTCCCGCATCGATTTTGCTTAAAAGGTTCATATAGGCTCACAATGTTCACTACAAAACTTTTTTACTAAAGACAACATCGGACTGGAACCACGTCCCCATCTCCATCGGTACCATTTCTGATTTTACATCCTTCAAAAGTTCTGAGTTTTGTTAGTATTATATAATAACTATTCCTCTCTGTAACGCAGAAGCTCTGAAAATGTCGAAATAAACAGACAGATAAATTCTTTAATAATTCTTTTTTAATTAGTTCCTCTTTATAATTACACGCACTCATTAGCGTACATTAGTAGGCATACTAGACACGTAAGGTCTCCTTTTAACCAAGTCGTACGAGCATGTGTGTGCCTCCCTTAATTTTGATGTTTTGATGGGGATGCAGTGTTGAGTTAGGGCTATGGCGGGCTCCTATTAAGCAGCCCGGTAACTTGAGACGCGAACCAGTCTGATTGAAGTTTTCCTCCTTTCTACGGAAGTTCTTCCATGCAATAAAGAAAAAAAAAGTACCTCCGTGGCCTAAGTGTGCCACGTGTGAATCACAACCCAAAATTTCAGGGGTTCGATTCTCTACTTACTAGAGCAATTTTCTTTTCAGCGTAATTAGTTTACTTTAAATCATTACATGTTATAATGACATTTGAGTGATGCTACAACATTGCATTTTAATTATTTTCGTTTCACAGCTCAGCATGTGACGTCACAACACCGTCGACCGATCCTGAATTAGGCTTACAGTGCTCACGGCTTTTCCTCGGAAAGTCCGCTCTAGTGCTATCGCGCTAAAAATTAAAAGTAAAAAGTAAAAGTAACCAGGTTACCTTTTGCCCGCGCACCCTTACGCAGAGCCGCACAGCCGATTGTGCGCAGTGGCCGCTCGCGCGAACTTATTTTCGGACAATGCTTGGACATTAGCGCGCGAGCGGCGCGAACTTGATTCCTTTTGTATTTTGTAAATAGTGTACAAAGCTCTCCCCTGTCCTTTCTTGCTGTCGCTCCCCTCTATACTTCTCCTCACTATCCTTTCTCGTTAATTTCCGCCGGCTGCAGCTCGGGTGCCTAAGATATTAGATAGCAATTGCCGCGGCCGGGAACACTCTTTTGCTTCACTTTTTTTTTTTAATAAACCACTACCACCACCTACCACCACCACACTCTTTTGCTTCACTTTTTTATTTTTAAACAAACCACTACCACCACCATTGCGGCGTGACGCCTGCGAGCGAAGGCTACACTGAACCGGTTTTTGCATGTTGATGTCCAGGAAGGAGTTCTTCCCTTCCTCCATGATGTCCAGCGTCCCCCGCCATCTTTCTTCTTCCGATTAGAGCCGCTTCGGTACCCACCGCACTGGATAAGCCTAGTGACCGGCTGCACCACGCTGTCCCTACAGAAGCCGCATGCGTTTTTTTTTTTCTTTTTAATAAACCACTACCACCACCACCACCCACCAAACCAGAAACACGTGCGCCCATGGCACAGGCCTGGTTAGGTCTGTCGACAGAATAAGGCAATCGAGAAAGAGGAGTCAGAGAGCGAATTAAGGGAAAGGGGCGGGACACGAAGACAGTCGCCTGGCAACAAAAGAAGAGGAGGCTGGTGCTTCGAAGGAAAGAAAGAAGGATGGGGCGGGAAAAATATGAATGCGAAGCATGCGACCGAAAAAAAAAAACCATAACACTATCCGGGGTCAAAGCAATCAAGCACGGAACGTGAAAAGGAGGATCGCTGCAAGGGAGTTTCGAGGCTGTTTCTTGGTGCATTCCCCCGCTTCCCAGAAACTGGCTGTGAACAGGGGCGCGACGGCTTGTGCTGGACCCTCTCTTTTCCACGTCTCCTCCCGAGTACGCGGTTCAGGTTGGTCATGGAGGAAGGACAGAATTCAGGAGAGACCACTACGTACATTTTTTTTAAGCCGGACTTTAGTAGTAGAAGAGAACATTTTTTCGCAAAAGGAGAGTAAGGGCGCGTTCACGCTTGTCCAAAAATCCGGCGAGCGAATCAGCTTCGCTCGCCGAAAAAACTAGGACCTGTTCTTTCCGCCCTGGTCGGCGTCAAAAGCGGCCTAATCCGCTTCGCTCGCCGGATTTCTGGGCAAGTGTGAAAGGTCCCTAAGGACGGAGAAGAGGTACCGCGAGTGGAGTCTTCATTTTAAGACCCCAGTGGTTCGAGTGGCTGTGGGTTCTTGGACTGCGAGCGCTCGGTTTATATGCCCTCGAGCTAGTCGGTCCGCGACCTCTTTACCCTCCAGTCCTGAGTGCCCGGGACCAAAGTGATCTCATGTTTGAGTGACGACTTTGTAGTCAGTGAATTAGTAGTGAAATGCGCTAAACTTTGAGGTATTCTGCCTGCAGTGAGGAGCCAACATGCAGCTTGGGAGCCGGTAATAATGTGGAGTTCTCGGTTGGTCGCGTCTCCGGGGTGGACGGCTAGTACTATCGCTGAAGCCCCAGCTACAGTGTCTGTACATTGTGGGATGGAAATGCTCAGCTACTTCCTTGCAGGAAGAGCTTATCCCTACAGCTGCTGCAGGGCAGCGTCCACGTATATCGCCTTCGGGCTTCTTCCTGCTGTGCGCTTTAGGTAGTTCACTCTGGTATTCCTTCTGCCTTCATTGTTGGTTGCAGACACATTCTTTGGGAGTGGGGCGTCATGTACCCTAGCATAGTACGGTGATGGAATATTTGTGTTTGGCTGTATAGCGTGAAGCACCGCTGGGTAGCCAAGGTGCTTGAGGATCTATATGCCTGCCTCTGTTGTCAGGAGGCGTTCCCTGCGATGAAATGCAAAAAGAAAATGCAGCACGAATTTGCGGCGCATGGCGTCGCAGCAGGTAAGATTTTAGAGTACTTCGCGGTGAACGGTAGCTCTTTGGTGCGTAAAAGCAAGTGCACCATATCATACAAGAGCTCTCTGGTTAATGCTTTATCGTTGAGCGCTTGCTTACCCGCTGGCTCCCACCACACTTGCTTAGCGCTGGTTCAAGGAGCCCGCTCGGGCTTATTACCGAACCACGGTATTCCAAGCAGTTATTACGATCAAGACAGTCGTACCGGCAGGTGCACTTGTCTGCCTCTGAACTTCGCGGCGTTGTCGATAGCTGCGAGTGGCAAGCGCAACTTTAAGGCATGATATGAAATTACAGGGTGAGATCACGAGGAGAGACTGTATATCCTGGTGGAAAAGAGACAACAAGAAGCAACTGATATCCTTTCAACTTCGTTCTCGCTTTCAGTGTTTTGTCAAGTAAACATCATATGGTTCGATCAGCTTGCGCATAAGCAAACGTAATTAAAGTACTCCCTGTGCTCTGTTAAGTTCAACGTCGCATTCATGCTGATATTGTCGCTAGAGGTGCTTCACCATGAGGTCCTTGCCGTTCACTTCTTGCATGACTTATGCATGGTCGTTTTCAAATATGCGGCGTTCTTGAGGCAATATCGGTGGTGGAAAACGGTCTAAAGAACCATCTATGGCCTTAAACTGAAAAAAAAAATATAAAGCGCCTTGTTCAACTTTCCGACGGTCGCTTCGAAAGCAACCAGACCGGGCCGGCCACCTCAACGTTGCTGGGCACCGGTGTTGGTGGCGCTGAACGCGCGCTTCAGTAGTGTTCCTGTGTATGTTCCCGCAGTGAGCACAGCTGCGCGAAGGTCCGCAAATTTGTTACAAGTTCTGCGGGAAAGCCGCTTCTCATGTGGCAGGAGCCTCACGAGAAGGCAATTTGGAAGCACCCCTCCTCCTCCCGGTGAGGGTTCACAGTACTCCCTCAGTCGGACAACGAAGCAGACTGCGCTCAAAATGGGAGCGGCTGGCCCCATCCTAGGGTGCCTCGATGCGCGCCCGCTCTCCGGGCGCGCATCGAGGCACCCTACCCCATCCTCCTCCCGGTGGGGGCTTCACAATACCCCCTCAGTCGGATAACACAGCAGACTGCCCTCAAGATGGGAGCAGCTGGCGGCGTCCTCCTGCCGTTGTGGGGGAGGGAGGGGGGGGGGGGGGGGCTCACAATGCTTCTCAGTCGGATAACAAAGCAGACTACATGGGAGTGGCTGGCCCCCTCCAGCTGATACCTTGGGTATGAGCAGACATGAATTGGAACATCTGACGTCAGCGGCATCATGTGATCGCCGCTCCGCGAATAGTGTTACGAGCGGCTGGAAAACCGTCGCGTAACTCTGCTCCCTTGGGAACATATTTGGAACACTACGCCTCAGTAGTGTTAAATAGTAGTGTATAAATAGTGTATAAATAAGTAGTGTATAAATAAATAAGCACTCCACACCAGCCCCGTCCATTTTAAAAAAAGCCATTGAAAATGTTCTGTTTTAAACCCCATGTCATTCATTTCAGATTTATTTTGTGTATTGTTTCCCCTCATGTAATACCCCTATTCAGGGGCATTTGAGGTGTACAATAAATAAATAAATAAGTTATATGCTCCTCTATAGACCGCAGGGAGCAGAGTGGCGCGAAGGACCGCCATTTAGCTCCAAGCTCTGTGGGAAAGCCGCTTCTCGAGTGGCAGGAGCCACACGACAAGACAGTTTGGAGGCAGCCCTCCTCCTCCCGGTGGTGGCTATACAATACCCCCTCAGTCTGTTAACAAAGCAGACGGCGCTCACGATGGGAGTGGCTGTCCCCCTCTGGCTCACATGTTGGGTATGAGCCGACACAAATTGGAACATATGACGTCAGCCGTCAGCGGGATCATGTGGTCGCCGCTGCGCGAATAGTGTTACGAGCGGCGCGGGGAAGACAGTCGCGCAACTCTGCGACGCTTCAGTCTCACCGCCCGGATGTTAAGGGTTGCCTCACACCATAACCATCCCGCCTTGACCACCGCAGTCTTGTACTGCTCCAGGGTTACGCGCGCTTCCTTCATATCGTGACGAAAGATAACCGAAATAAAACTCTCTGTCCGACCGCGCACCTATAAAGAGTGCAGAGCACAGGAGAGCGATACTTCGGCTTTCCATCCAGCGGTTGTTTGAGAATGAGAGTGTCAAGACACGTTGGAAATCTCATGCGGCGTCATCGTCATGGCGAACAGAGTTTTCTCATAACTCATAACTCTCATAACTCTCAAAACAGAGTTTCAAAACATACTCGCAAACATACTCGAGAGTTTTCTAATAAGGAAGTAATTACTGATCGACGTCCACCCAAGCGCAGACATACGGCTACAAGAGGAAGCTATACAGCTTTCTCAGAAACTTCGCAGTTAAAGAAAATTCGTCTTGGTCCGGGGTTCAAACCCGGGACCTCCGCTTCACCGGAGCAGTCACTCTACCAACTGAGCTAACCGGGACGGCAAGCTTATGGTAGGGCGAGAGCGAATTGATCAATAACTCGAAGTGGGGACAGTGTTGGTAAGATGTTTAGGGCAATCCCCCAAGGTGGAGTAGATTTGTAATGAGGGAGTAATTACTCATTGACGTCCACCCAAGCGCAGCCGTACGGAGGAGTAGCCGTTTTCTATACTGTAAGTGCGCGAAAGACGACAGACTGTCATCTTTCGCGCTGCTACACTATGGCGGGTATAAACAAACTCGCCCAGTGAACCACAGTCAATTAGCGAGGCGCATACCAGTGAACCAGTGAAGAGTTCTCAGCGAGTTCTTGGGCAGGCAGATTTCAATGAACCTCTAAACCCAGGTACAAGGCAGCGTCGGGGAAGTCACGCCCCCGGAACAATCACGCTTTCGAATCCCGCGTTACGTCGCCCGCTCCGACAAATGACCGCGCAGGACTGGGCCTCGGGGATTAGCGTTGTGCGTCGCGAAGGCCTCGAGTACTGGTTCCGGAGGCGGCTCGAGCGCCGCGGGAGGTGGCTGCCATTACTCACGCGGCCCGTGATCGCGATCTGTTGGCGCTTCCTCCTGAGCCGCGACTGTCGGGCGGCGCGGGTCCCGTTTAGCCCGCTGTCACGGCCGCTCACGCGGTGATTAATCGGACTCCCTCTCCAGGCCCCGCGACGCGCTTTCGCCGCCGCCGCGCGCTTTCGGCGCGCCCTTTGCCTTCGCGCCGTGTCGCCGAAGGTGCGGCGCGCGCGTCTTCATCGCGAACCGCGCGCGCGCCCCATTGTTGCGGGCCCCGCGCCGTGACTCGTCCGGGCGACGCGGCCATTATTTCCATGCGCACCGCCTCCGCGGCACGACCCTTATTTATGGCGCGCTCGTCTTCGCCCATTGCCGCTAATCAAGCGTAACGAAGTCCGGCTAATTATTATGACGGGAAACCGTAGCGCCCAGGATCGTGAGGAAAGAGCCGGAGTCGCTTGCGCGCGTGGATCTGGGTTACGCGCGCCGATACTCCCAAGAGCGCTGACCCTGGTGCGCTCTCTGCCCCGCCGAGCTGCGATGCATAAAGGGAGCGCGCCGGTGCACCGCGCTCCTTTCTCCGACAGCGAAGGGTCAACACGCCAGGAGGCCGCCTCGGCACTTCACCCCTCGACGCTGTCCTCTTTCGGAAGAGGTAGCGGGGGAAGCACAGAATTCTTGGGAAACCGCGAACGAAGAGGCGGCATCATTGGTCCTCTTCGACAAAACGCTGCTTTTGTTCTGTCTTTTAGTTAACGTATGTCCTTTGTCAAACGTTTGTAGCCCAATTTGGTTCGCTGATGGGCCAAGCCGTGAGGCCCGTTATACAATACCAGCGCTCCAAATCCCTTGAAGGTATACGAGGAACTATGGTCCTCCCTCCTCCGAAGGTTAGGACTTCCATGGTTGCTACCAGAATCCCAGTACCCGGCTTCGAAGCAAATCCCCCTTGGCTCTTAGCTTTTGACAAATGGTGTACGAATACCACAGACCGAGGGTAGAACGACGAGAGAACAGGTAAAAAAGATGAAACACGAATCTGCATTTAAGAAGGAGACAGCGCAGCTTTTAAGCAGGTTGAACGCCTGTAATACGAAAACAAAAGCACAGGTAAATAAATAAAAAAAAATAATTGAAGTCACGCGTAGTAGGAATACTACGAAATTACAAGCACTTCTAAATTCGCATGTGGTCGGTCATGCTGGTGCTGTCTTTAAAACGAAACTACACGGAAAAATAAAGTGTCATTCGGAATTGATGGTGGTGACGATGGCTTTTCAAGTAAGGCACAAAAAATATTACTTTCCGCGCTTCAAAGCTTTAATGTACAGTAGATTCCAAACTGCAAGCAATTTTTTATGATTATCAAGGAGCTTTGTGCAATATCTGCGATTACAAAAAAGGCTTCGCAAGACGAGACAAGCCAGGAGCAGTACTTCCCTTTTTGAAGCATCATGGCGACCCACGACGATAACGTTTCTGCGCAGCTGACGCCCGCTCTCTTCTTGCATCAGCCGCTGCGCAGAACTCCATGTTGCACACACTCACTGCACTGACAAAGAACCTCGTTGGATTGCAAACACTGCACTGTTGCACCGTCACACCGAAACGGTTGCAGATGGTTGCTACGGTCGCCATGCTAGCCGCCATAGCCATACCGCTGCAGCTGCCTAAAAAATTATTGCAGCTGAAAACAAGAATGTCGGAATATGTGCAGTATATATATTTAATGGCAACGCAAATAAATTTACATGAACAAGAGGGCAAAAAAAATTAGCTGCGTTCAATAAAACGCCATCTTTATTGCCGACGTTGTATTCTAATTTCGAAACGCTGCTACCGAGGCTATACACTTCGCCCCTCGGGAAAAGTGAAGTGAGTTCCCCAAACTCACTTCTTGCCGAGTGCGTTCAGCAGCGAGTATCATTAAAGTTCATCGTGTGACACGATGCGAATGACACTACAGGCGAGTGTCACTCGTTGAAAATGACACTAAACTTGCTCGTCTGACAGGGGTATTAATGCAGTATCTATTCACTCCTTACGGAGTGGCGAAGCTGGATGGCCCGGATGGTACGTACTTTCGGTTAGGGAAGTTTGCAACTGAGGAACTGTCTTCATCGAATGAAGTCTTTTTCTCTTGCGGGCGCGTGGAATCAGGGAGAGGTTTTAATTTCCTCTGGATTGAACAATACCACCACCGCGACCAGCGGTGGTGGTGACGGTGGTTGTGTTAAGACTAGCCAGGATTAAGCTACATTGATGGTGTCTAGTACTGCTCGGCATGCGTTACGTAAGCTAAACAAAATATGTCTCCTACCACTGCCCTATAAGGTCAATGTCCTCTGAGAATAGCAAGAGTAGCCAGGCGAGTGGCATCACATGGTACATCAGATGGTTTGAGGTGTAGGGAACATGAGGCTTCTGACGAAACGTTGCGGAGTCATCATGTAACGAGGTCGTACCAGAGGGCTCGAAATGTATTCTAGGGTGACTATCTGTGAATAGCGGTCTGGAATGACGTAGAAAGAAATAGCGGCTATTCAATACCGTTGCACGCTGACTGTTATAGCAGCAGTGCTTGGAACGGTTGAAAGAGAGAGAGATGCAAGAAACTGCGAAAAATATTATCCTTGCCGTGGACATATCTTGCTACTCCACATGGGTGGAAAGGGAAATCAGGCTGTGTGGAGAGGCGTGTGTGCACCTAGAAGCTCTCCACTTTTAATTAAACACTTCCTTGCACAATGAGCAGACGTCTGCTCATCTTAAAGTGGGGCCGCCGCGGTGGCTCAGTGGTTATGGTGCTCGGCTGCTGACCCGAAAGACGCGGGTTCGATCCCGGCCGCGGCGGTTGAATTTCTTTGGAGGAGAAATTCCAGAGGCCCGTGTACTGTGCGATGTCAGTGCACGTTAAAGAACCCCAGCTAATCGAAATTTCCGGAGCCCTCCACTACGGCGTTTCTCATAGCCTTAGTCGCTTTCGGACGTTAAACCCCATAAGCCAACCAAGCAATCTTAAAGTGTCTTTCATGTCGCCAGGGCGCACATGATGTTCTGTGTCAAGTAGTAACAGGCGTCGAGTATTCGCAGCATTGCTAGTCGCTCTCGAAATCAGCTGCCGCGGTGGCTGTGGCGGACGGCTGCTGTGTACGAGTTCGCGGGTTAGGTGCCGGTCGCGTTTTGTTGGGGGCGAAGTGCAATAGCGCCATTGTAAAGTGGCACAGCGGTGCACGCTAAAGAACCTCAGGTGGTCGAAATTAATCCAAAGCTCTCCAGTTTCACTAGGACAAGTGTCTGACTCAAGGGAGCCTCGCCAGTCGTCGGTGCTGCGTTTTGGCCGTCCGGAAGCCCTCGCACCTCAAAAGGAGATCGCGCCTCGGGGGCGCAGCGCTTGGCCGGCTGTTTGTGCGCGAGGCGGCGACTGGTCGCCGGCGCCGCCCCGCGCGGTCGTGCGGCGCGCCTGGGGGTCCGCGGCCGACTCCTCTCCCGCCGGGCGACGCGCGCTCACGGCTCCGTCGGCGGCCGTGCCTGATGGGCCCTGCACGAGCATGACCAACCGCGCGGCCTCCGATCGAACCGCGCACGACAGATAAACCAGTTTATTGGGAGTCCCCTCCTCCCCGCTGCACCCCCCACCCCCCGCTCTGCTTTTTGCAGGGCGGCCCGAGCTGCTTTCGCCTTCGCCACGCAAGTTGCACTTTCGTTCAGGCCCCGCTTCATTCATTGCGGGCCGGCAAGTGGTGGCAGCAGTGTGCTTCTCGCTCGTGTCCCATCAGGGCTGTCGCGCAGCATCGCAACTAGTTCACGCAGCGATGGCAAGAAAGGCACCGAGTTACGCTGGTGTCGTCTCTCGTCGTCATTCAGTTTTCGCCTGTCTCAGCGCTGAACGACCGTGATGAGCCTCCTACAAGCTCAACGAAACGTGTCAGCCAGCTCCTGGCCTCACTGACGACGACTGATGAAAGAGAGAAATAAAAAAAATGAACGAACCCTCAGCGGAGCTCGATTCTCGTACCATTATCAACTGCGAAACGTGCAGTAGCAGGGTCGGGTTCAATTGAGAAAAACTTCTTCACCCTCACATGTGAGAAAATCTGCACACAGAAACCGTTCCCAACCCCACTTTTTTTTTCGAGCAGGAAAGTTCGCACTAGAATGGTTCACAGGAGACCACCCGCCCCATTCCCAACCACCCCCTGCCAGAGTCACCCATGAATTCACCTGCGTGTAGTAGTCTACTCCGGTAATATGTCTCATATATATTTGACCAAGCGTTTAGTTGGGCTAGTTGGCGAATCGACGTCTGAGGCATGAAGGAAAAGACGACCGACGGAAGAGAAGCAGAAAGGACATACGCTAGAGCGTTGTTATCTCTGCCTTCCTTCGGTCCGTCATCTTCTTGCACTAGTGGCGACTTGGGACTTTTTAACGTGGCGTGTGAGAAAAATCGGGACACAACAAGCACTGCCGCACGATACAGGCACAACCAGGGATTACTGTAGTAGCCGTCCATTTCGCATGCAGAAGTTTGGCGAGCGCTTGGGAATGCGATAGGTCGATTCTAGATGACTGCGAATAAGCCTTTGATGCTCGCGCATGTTTTGACACTAAATATGGTTATAAGGTAAACTTAAGAAACGGGACAAGGACGCTTTGGCTGCGTTGCCGCTACGCTCCATAAAAGCCGAATGAGGTCATCAGCGCGCACAAGGTGCACGTGTTGTGCCTTCAGCAGCGGCGAATTTAGGGGCACGTGCTCGAGAGTGAACGCAGGAACCGCTCTGGAACAAGGGCTGAGTGGTGGGGCGTGCAGCACGGGTGCAGGCACGTGGGATGCGTGCGTGCAAGGTGCGCCGTACAGGGCCCTTTTGTCTTGTGACAAGGTTATACATTGGCCAGACAGGCGGATGTCTTCATAACCGGCTGCGTCAAACAAAGGCTCGCTTGCCGCGAGCTTCAGCCGCCAGGAAGCACACACAGTACGAAGCGTCGATGCACACGGCGCGGTCAGAGGGACCTTCGTTTGTGGCTCTACGGTGACGAGGCAGGCAGGCGCGAAGGCGTCCCTTGTGCCGCCCATGGGAGGCCACAGTGGCGTCTGCATTTGCACGCTCTGTCGCACACCAAGACAGGAATGGACTCATCGGAATCACGTGGTTCTTGTCTCCTTTGCTGTCAGTGCTAGTGAAGCATAAAAAAAAACTTGCGTTATCCTCTTCTTCAGTATCAGCGTGTTAAGACGAAAGTGAATTATTAATTAATGTATTTTTACGGGTCAAAGCTGCATTGAGAACCATGAGACAAGTCGCATGGTGGAAGGCTCCGGGTTAATTTCAAACGCCTCCTGGGGTTCTTTAGCTTGCCCTTTGAGCGTCCTCTTTTGCGCACATTAGTGTAATTCAGCCTCGTGTTTCACCTCTGCAGGGCAGCTGCATGGAAGGAGAAAGGTAATAAACAACCCTTTCGGAAGCTCGCCATTAGAAGAGCGCAGTCCTACTCTCCGCAACGTTATTTTTGTATCGGCGTGGTGCTTGATGAACCTATGTCAGCCATGGCCGTGGGCGTACAAGCATCCCACCATAGCACACGCGGGCGCACGCATCTCACCACTGCACACGCGTGCCAAAGTTACCATGTAAGGGGCACTAGCAGTGAATTAGCCTCTGCAGGAATAAAAAGGGAGTAAACTGCCCTCTATTGCACTCCCTTTCAGGGGAAAGGTATTTGTGCCCAAGCCCTGGGGTACATTTTCATCCCTAAAAGCAACGGAAACCAATTCCCTCTTGTAAACATGCAAGTTACGAAGATGCTATCCGATGTTTCACTCTCCTTTATTCGCTAACCTGAACATCTCCGGGGCCGCGTTTAAAAGCCTCCTCCATTTTCTTTTAAACGCGGTGCCGGAGGTCTCGAGGTTAGCCTCCTTGCATTGTAGGCAGACCTCCCCTTTATTCATTAAAGTATCTCTCTTCCTCCTTCCATTGCTAACTGCAATTTTGAAATTTTGAATTTTTCCAAGGGTGTAAAGGGGGACGCCCCGTTGGAGTTCTTGCGAGGCGACTGCAGCGATCACCTTGTACGCGTTTCCTTTACGTTACCTCTGGAACTACGCGCTTCCACAGGCACACAATGTATGGACTGCTGAACCGAAAGACACGGCCGGGTTCGATCCCGGCTGCGGAGATTGAATTTCGATGGAGGCGACATGTCAGAGGCCCGTGTACTGTTCGATGTCAGTGCACGTTAAAGAACCCCAGGTGGCCGAAATTATCCGGACCCTTACACTACGGCGCCCCTCATAGCCCGAGTCGCTTTGGGACGTTAAAACCCCATACACCAAAAACCATAAAATTCCAATAAGGAAGGGTGTCACGCAGGGACACATGGTTTCGCCAATGCTATTCACCGCCTCTTTAGAGGAGATGTTCCGAGGCCTGGACTGGGAACAGTTGGCGATAAGAGAGAATGGAGAATACCTAAGTAATCTGCGATTCGCTGATTACATTGACGTGCTAAGTAACTCAGGAGATGAACTGCAAAGCATGATCAGTGAGTTAGAAAGGCAGAGCAGGGCGGTGTGTGCCTAGAAATTAACATGTAGAAAACCAAATTAATGTCAAACAGTCTCGCAAGGGAGCAGCAATTCACAATTGACAGCGAGGTGCATGAAGTGGTAAGGGAATGCGTCTACTTAGGGCAGGTAGTGACCGCTGATCCTGATTATGAGACGGAAATAACTGGAAGAATAATAATGAGGTGCAGCGCACATGACAGGTTCTTTCAGATCATCAATGGCAGTTTACCAACATCCCTCAAGAGAAAAGTATACAACAGCTGTATCTTACCGATACTCACCTATGAGGCAGATACGCGGAGGCTAACGAAAAAGGTTCCGCTTAAGTAACGCAGTGAGCTGTAGAAAGAAAAGTGAGAGGTGTAACGTTAAAAGACCGGAAGCAGGCAGAGTGGGTGAGGGAACAAACGCAGGTTAATGACATCCCAGTCGATATCAAGAGGAAGAAATGGGCTTGGGCAGGGCATGTAATGCGAAGGCGAGGTAACCGCTGGTCCTTAAGGGTAACGGAGTGAATTCCAAGAGAAGGCAAGCGTAGCAGGGGCGGCAGAAAGTTAGGTGGGCGGATGAGATTAAGAAGTTTGCGGGGATAGGGTGGACACAACTGGCAAAGGACAGGGTTAATTGGATAGACATGGGAGAGGCCTTTGCCCTGCAGTGAGCGTAGTCAGCCTAATGATGAAGCCATAGACTGAAACGCAATGTTTCAGGCGTAATCTTTCCTCGTGAGCATAAGTCGTCATTTTGCTCAAATTGACCGCGTACTATTCTGCCTTTTTGCTATAACCAGCGTTGTTTACGACTGCAACAACGCACAAACCACCGCAAAAGCAAATCAGTTCACCATGCACCGGTGCTTTAATTCTCCAAAGTTACGGTATTAAGGTGTAGGCCGCGGCCCAAGCACGTCACTACATTCGCGCGCATCCTAAGAAATATCACTGCCTTCGCAGCATTTTTCCACACCACAGTTATTGCAGAGCTGACGTAACACACTGGCTTTGGGATCCAGGCCCTACGAGAGCAGCGGTGTTCGCACAACGCGCCAGATTCTCGCTTTTCTCGCCCTCCGAAATACAAAGCACGCGCAGAAAATGCAAGCAAATTGAGCTCGTCTTACGTGCCACCAAGTGCACTTGTGCTTTTTCATGAAGGACGAAAAAAACGAACAGTAACCCTCTTAGTAGCTCGAGAAATCCTGAACGACTACTTAGGATGCTCTGCAACATTACGAGGCGACAAAGATTGATCAGGGAACGGATTCAGAACCCACGCCGCGGTGAGCTCGCAACGTCCGTTGCTATATGCCACGGCACGAGAGACCGCTTCCCCAGTTCGCGGGAAAGGCGCCGACCACCGCAGCACTGCAGTCCGCAAGCTGTGTTGGGCTCAAGAGGAAACCTGAAGCCGCGTCGCATAAATCCAAGGCCACCATGGAGCGCCTGGCGGAATGAGCGCCCTGCCGTTTATTTTACTCGCGGTTGAACTGGTTGGTATTTGGCTATATCGAAAGCCCGAAGCTTATCTCACGCGATCTGAAGGGACGCCGCATCCTTACGTGTGCGTGCGCATGACTACGTTTGCAGAAGGATTAAAGTGTGAGATACAGGCTGGCGTTTTATAAATTACTGCCCACAGAAAAAAAAAGGGACAACAGTGATGCCGCGCGATGCTTTTTCATTTTAGCCACTGTGCTTATGCGGGCGCATGGGGACTTAGTTGCTTTAGCGCCCATACAGTGGCGACATGCTGTTCGTCAGGAACTTGGATCTGCATTGTAGTGACCGTTACGAGGCACTTGCAGGAGCACTAATACAATGGACGTCACGAAAAGGCGCGTGCGTAGACTTTTCATGAGGAGGACTTGCATGATTTATTTCCAACTTTGTTGTCAACAATAAGATGGCAAATTGGCGCCCTTTTAAGGGTCCTAGCAAGGTACAGACAGCATTGATGGTTTTATGAAATCAAGTACCAATATTAGAAAGAATGCCCGCCGCTATGGTCAAGGGTAGCGCTGGTAGCACTCTCAAGGCTAGGTTACATGTAACATAAATACCACCGAAAGTAGAACATTGGACAGCTGCCTTCGTACGTCAGTTGGTAGAGCACCGCACATGTCATGCGAAGGTCTGGGGTTCAGATCCCACCGACGGCATGGGGTTGTTTTTTATTCTACTTTCTAAACAGTTACCGTTGAAGTGAAAAATTTATACTCGACCAAGTTCCTATTGAACAGCACCACAAATTAAAAAACAAAAAATTCTACGTAGAAACATTCCCCCATGGTTTCCTTGGTTTCGGTGACTGTTCGCCTCCTTTACACGGTGTGATATGAACAAATTAACACATATACGCAAATAATTACGCCTTGAAGGCCGTACTCTAGTGCAAAGCTGCTAACGATTATAGGTGTAGCTTCACAGGTGGACTCGTGAGGCTTGAGCAGCAAACCGGCTCGTTCTAAGCTGTTCTCAAGCTAGGACAACGTTCGCTTTGGCCGCTGAAACACGTGTGCAGCGCAGCATCCAAAGCGTTCTCAAGTGTCGTGTGTAGTCGTTTAGAATGTTCAGGTGTGCGCATATCTGTAGCCTTGATGACATCCAGTTGTTGTCTAGTTCCGCCTAAATAAGCATCATTTGTGGAACTTTGTTTCTTGTTCTTTGCACACTTGCAACCGCAGTATATTCTGTAAAGTGGCAATTTATGAGTAATGCCGCTGCATTTTATTACCCCGGAAAGTCAGAATTTCGTCTCGCCTATTCTCGCCTTTGATTTTGAGATGACTGCTGCACAAAGAGCAGTGGAGCTACAGCAAACACAAGCACATCCTTCGAATAAACTGCACCGCCAGAAAGAAAATAGTGAGACAGCCAGGGCCATCTAGTGGAAGCCTTTTTAATCGGGGTAGGTACCACCCTGCACCTGCGCAACGCGCCGTCTGTTGTAAGTAGAGGACCAACACTTTGTCCTACCCGAGAGTTACGTTTTGTCAGCCGGTATACTCTGTCCTCTGGAATCATAGGGCCCGGCCACGCCCCATGAGTGTGTCTATAAAATGAAGACACGTCGCACGTCACGTCCGCTGCGACCAGTCATGCTCACAAGAGCGATTATGCCCTAGAGGCTTCCTGATGCCGAGGTTTGTCCATACATACTTAAACTAATTTTCAGGCACTAACGAGCTTTTGATATTTGATGGCGGCTAACCGCGGCTTCGTAAACAATTTACCTGACGATTTAGAAGCTCAAGGAAAGGGGACCCTGCAAAAAACATGAGTTCAGATCGCTCCTAAACAAGAAAATCAGCGAATCGCAAAATGGTTTTCGTTTTATTTCGACGCACGTTTTGCCCCAACGTTTTACGCTGATTGAAGAGCCCGCACAGGTAGCAGCCTTGACACGTCAGAAGGCGATGTAATGCTAAAGCACGCAGCCACAAAAGAAGAAAGAACGAGACACAAGAGCAGTACTTTCCTCTTCTGTGGTTGCATGCTTTAGCGCTGCTATTTTTCTCTGAATTCAAAGTGCACCAACTAGACCAAAAAGAAGTTTTTTGGCGATATAATGCAATGGCGTACCGCGCCCTTACGTCTACTGTTTCAAACTTTCGCGTTTTTCCTCGCACCTTTAG
This sequence comes from Amblyomma mixtum, assembly GCF_055824585.1. Lineage (NCBI taxonomy): Eukaryota > Metazoa > Arthropoda > Arachnida > Ixodida > Ixodidae > Amblyomma > Amblyomma mixtum. The sequence goes on from NC_143014.1 coordinate 49,866,612, forward strand.
CGTCCTATACCTACTCATGGTCATGATCTGGCGGAATCTTCGTCCAATAAAACTGACTCGTCGTTCGCGCTTTATTTTATTCGTACCGTTGCTATACGTTCCCTATTCCTCTCCTTCTGTACCCGTGTAGTTCAAGCTGCTCAAGCTGACTACAAAAAACAACTAACCTTGTTCGCGGCATTACCAACATCCGGTCCGACAACTAGCTTTTTACATTGTTTGCTGTCCACAGGTTAAGCAGCGTCGACGGGGAAGTTTTCTGCAAAATGAAGCCACCTGTCAAAGCTTTTTTGTAACTTCGGTGGCTCAAAACACAGTCCCAGCTGGGGTCGTGCTTTGAGTCGGCATAGTTTGGCCTCCCATAGTGTTTCGAATCTGTCCTCTCTGTTTTGCGCTACACAGAGCCGTCCCGTCATCATTCTACAGTCGGACACAACTCAAGAACGAAGCGGCCTTTCCCCGTTATAGGACCACCCAAGTTCCAGCCAATGGCGTCGGCTGATTTTCACGAGCCTGCCATAGCGTGGCAATGCAGGGAGTGGCAGATGAAAGGTGATAGTCCCCCCCTCTGCATTGTCACGCTAGCAGGCTCATGAGAATCGGCCGATGTCATTGGCTGGAACTTGGGTGGTCCTATAACGGGGAAAGGCCGCTTCGTTCTTGAGTTGTATCCGACTCGTGTACACATGATCCGAGAGCATATCGCTTGCTAACTTATATTCCGTTTGTTTCGGTACGCAGGCGACATTGACGGAGTTTCCAGGCCTTAATTATGAATGCTTTAGTATCGGTCCCTTCGCCATCACGCATGCGTAGGCCTAGAGTGGGGCTGCGTTCCCTACGCATGTTATCCTCTGTCATAAGGGAGGAAATACCCACCGCGTTGTGCGTGCGCACTCTGTATTCAGGGGTCCAAAACGATAACTCCCATGTTCCAGGAGATGCCTTTTTGTAAGCTTTATAAAGCGGCGCGCGTTCTTTACAGACTGGCTTATGATATAACTTGTTGAGTGCTGAGGCCTAAAGAGAGATGTAAAAATGATTTAACAAGCTACATCTTCAAGCCTCAGCGACAGCGGTGCGCGCAGTTGTACACCGACCTTCGCAGCTTCAAGCCCTTGGCGTTATTCAACTAGTCCTCACAGAGTATCTGCTCTCTATCAGTAAACTTTTTCGGTTTATTTACTCTTCATGCAGTAAACATGTGAGGCATCCTGCTAAAGTATCATTTTTAGCAGAATTAGTAAAATTACATTTACAACGTTATTCTTAGGAGAATTAAGGTGTGATGCTGGTGTTCAAATCCTGATTAATTACCTTGAGCGCAATCCGCCATCCTCTGAGTAAAACAGGTCTTGTATTCTCCCTGTATGAGCCAGATAATAGCCGCGAGGAACTGAAAAATATTCTTTTTCAACAGCTGAACGGAATGAGCGCGCGATGCTGCGCAGTCAGTTCCAAAAACTGAAACTGGACAGCGCCGGAGGCATACGCTTCCAGCGCGCCCCATCGCGATGGGCACTCTAACAATGTCGGGACATTGGAAGCTGTCAGCGACCAAGACTATGCGCGCCAGCAGCTTGCGAGCGCGCATTGAAGCTCCTGAGCGCATACGTGCGGATGAAGTTTCAGGCGACAAGCCCGCGCATCACAGCCTTGCAGGCGGGCGCGCTCGTCACGTTGGCGGCCGACGGAAGCGCGCGACCGTGTGGGCGCTCTCTTCGTGACGCCGCGCGCAACCGGTCAGCTGCAGGCCAGCCACGAAAGGCAGAGACACGAGCATATCGGCCTCTCTCTTTTGGCCGGGTCACGACCCCCATGATCGATAAACGACCGCTGCTCGGCCGTGTGATTGCCGCCATTTGCATCCCCAAGCGGCCGCAGCACGGCCGATAGAGCCGGGCCCTCACGACGGGCGCCCTAATTGGTGCGTGCCATGCGCATCAGGTGGATTCCGCGCAGCTTCGTTCCGGTACCGCGATCTGTTTGTCCAATTGCTCGCGCGTGAGGCCCCAAAGAGGGAACCGGCCCCGAGGGGCACCACCGATGCGCGTTTATGGCAAACGTCACTCCGCGCTGTTCATCACGCGGCGCCATGAATGGGCGCCCTTTTTGTTTTTCGCTCATTCACCTTGTTGTTCGGCCGGCGGGATGGCGGCGTTTCACATTCCCAGTTTGCACCGGCAGTCGTTTGCCGTGGCATAACAAGCTCAGCACGCAAGGCCGCGAGTGCGAACGCTTTGCGGCGGCCGTGCCTCGCGCTGCTAAGGGAACGCGGTGTCGCCGGCAGCCGAGCACTGTGCTCTGCACTGGGGGTGCGCGTCCTTGGCCCCGCGCGTGCCGCGCATATGCGATGGGCAGCTGTGATGAATGCCCGCCGGGGAGGGGGCAAAAGAGAGCATGCATGGCGGCGGCCCGCATCCGCTTGGCGACACCGCCCGGGCGGCAGCAGGAAAGACAATGTCGACAGAAGTGGCCAGATCCATCACTCTTTCCCGGAGGCGGCCGACACTTCTCCGCTTGTCTCGCGGAGAAAAATCTGCCGCCCGCAGACACATGCTGGGATCTTGTTCTACTTCCGAGGCGAACGACGCGCTTATTTTGGCCCAGGAAAACGAGCCCCGCTCTCCCCCCACGGGTTTCCTCGTGGGATGGCCATCGCTTATCTTCGCGGCTCGGTGAAAACAGCGCCACCGCGTGCGGTATCCATCAAGCCAGCGGCGTGCCCGTTGCCAAGTTGCCAGCGTCAATTGGCCCTTCACGTACGCGTTGCCTCGCGCCGGAGCCCGACCGCGGGTCCCCTCCGTTCAGTATAGAGTCGCGCTCAGTATTACCTGCAGCCCAACGACGGTGCCAATAGTGCGGTTTGCGCTTTAGATACATATCTCGAGTATGCAGCGTGTTACGCCCTGCAGAAAGCCCTTTTGATAGGCATACGTTTTCACCTCTATCGGGCTTCTTTGTGTTCGTGAAGGCAGCTTGCACAACGTCTTGCGTGTACCAAGTCATACTGAGCTCTGCTGTATGTGTGTGCGTGCGCTCACGTGCCCGAGAACTAACTACGCGGATGGAAAAATTCAACGGTGATCAGAGGAATGAGATAAGATTTCAACGGAGTGATTAAAAGGCTTCATGGTTAATTATCGCCTCGAAAGTGCGATGAGCATTTTTCAAAACTGACAGCCAACTGGTTTGCACTGGATCTTATTTCGTTACTATTTTTGAGCTTGTTCTTGCTGATTTCAGTTGCCCCGTCCTCACTTCATTTGTTCCCGACGCTGAGTACAGCACTGAGCATCGTATGCATGTGTCGATGTCTTGACGAACATTTAATAGCGATGCAGCGCCTTGTCTCTGCCTTCTGCTATTGTTCATCTTTTGTGCTATATTCATCACGTTCAATAACTACCTACACAGAAACCCGAGGAAGTATCGATATGGTAGCTTTAAAGGACTTCAAGGTGGAAATGTTTTATGAAGCCGTATTTAGTGGTCATCACAATGCTCTTGTTAGCGAAACAGCTGCAAAAGGCAACCTATACTGTGTGCAATTGCTCGCTAGACAGGAGTATGCACAAATCAATTGTTGAAAATATGGAAGTGGTATAGTTTCGTCACACTGCACCCGAAGAAATGATCCCGTTGCCGTTCTTGCTGCTGTACTGGCTTTGGCAGAAGTGGGCCTGTTTACTTGTCGAATACTACATCACTTCATTATCTCTCTGCAGTATATATATGCAATACCTACGCAAGAGACGAATTTGACGGGTCACGACTTGCGACGCATGATCATTTCTGCAATTATGTACGCTTAAGCTGCCCTTGAAAGCACAGGTGACACTCCAGGGATTAAGACACGTATATTTCAAGGGAAGCAGTAATTGGCTGCGTTTCCTTCTTTATTAGACCTTAACAGATGAGCTTAACTGACCATCACGCGCAGGTGACGCTTTACGAAGTCTTATTTTTCCGCAGAGCTGCGTTTGAAGCAATTTTCTGTTTACGCACAGCGCTGGTCAATTACCATCTCCGGCCAGCACTGACGAGAGGCCCCTAAACTCGCACTGGGCGCCGCAGGCCGCATGCAGAGCGACCAGCGGCGTCTCGCCAGGGGAGACGTCGGGTCTCTCCAGGGGCGACCCACGCGAACACTGTCATCGACCGTGGTATCGGGCACGGCGCACCACAGTACGCTGTTCCCGACGGTATCTGAGCGGGCCGGCAGATTAGGCTCCGCATTATAATAACTACTTTCCGTACATTGCAAGTCGCCGAATGAGACGCCTTGAAGCCCGCGCTTCTGTTCCTTTGCTTGATGGCTATGCAAAACCGAAAGGATTATTCTAAAACAGCGGCGAGTGGACGGCGCGCCCCGGCAGGACCCATCGGTGGCACCTGCATGCATACGGCGCTGACGAACCTCGCTTTTGCATAGTCGGCGTCCCGCCAGCGCCGCTTGTAAATGGACACTGGCCGGGGGAATTACGGCTTTTCTCCCTTACGCGGATACACACTGACACGCCTGTCATTTCCAGCGGAGGTCCTCGCAAGGACACGCGCAGGCGCCCGCAGGTCGGTCCGAGCGGAGCCCTCGGACGGGGCCTGGACGGAGACCCCGCGCTGGCCGCGGCCTTGCGGTTCAAGGACCGCGGAACCCAGCGGCGCTTCCGATCGGCTGCCGCCGGAAGGCGCCCTTCGCTGCGCGCACTGCATTGACTGCGGCCGCCTCGTCGGTCAGAGTGTCGCGTTCCTGCGCTGCATCAGCGGTTTGTCCGCAGAATGCTGGCAGCCTGCCGGTATGTTTCGAAAGGAGTGTCAGGGGCTGGGCCGCTGGTCGCTGCATAATGAACCAAATATCGATCCGCCGGAGGGAGAAAAGGTTACGCAAGTGACGGACCACCGCGGGACTTCCGAGTGACGCCTGTTTTTCGGACGATATACAAAAAGGAAAAAAAAAAATAAACGTCAGTACATGCGCAAACATTGTTTGACCTATAGGGAAAGAAAAAAAAGCCCTTCAGAGCCCGCGTCAACTTGAGAAAGCGTTCTTGTTGGAGCGACGCTGCTCTGTCTCGAAATGTAAGCAATCCAAACTCCTTCCGCCAGAAAAGAAAGTGGAATGCGAGTGCCTGCACGCCGACACAGTAAACTGACAAGCCTCAGTGTGTGTACGAGAGCAGTTGCGCGCAAAGTGCCATCATGGAGCTTCAAAAGTATTCCCGAGCAAAGGTGTATTTTTCTACACCGCGTCTTGGTAGATTCCACTCAAGCGTTTACCAGGGATAGACTGTGTTTTTTTTTCGCTCACTTACGCAAACAAACGAATGACCCGAAGCGGAGGTTCATTGCCGTTGTTGCCTGAAACGAAACACCAGGAGCGAGGGAGTGAAAAGGCCGCTTATCCTCCTCCTCATCACCATCAAACAGAAAATGGGCGCACCAGTGTACGCGGCCCGTCGCGGGAGAAGGCCACCACCACCAGGCGTGTCGCCGTTCCCGCCGCGCTCATTAACACGTCGGCCGCGCGGCTTCCGCGCACCGCGGGCCACTCGCCGAAGCCCGGCGACGTCGAGCGCACTCGCGGCAATCCTTGGACGGGCGCTGCTGGCCAGGCTCCAGGACTGCGCCGCCAATCGTTCTCTTCACTGCGGCGAGGATGATGCGCCGGGCTGATCAAAGCGCACTTCTTCTGAGACAGCGACCTTCGGCCGCGGACCTTGTGCAATAGACTTCTAACGGGGCGCATCTCAGCCGACAGCCGGCCCTTTCGTGCCGCCGGGGCCCGCGCACACTCTGCCCACGACCTTCTACGGCTCTTAAGCGAGTACTTTCCAGGAGCTCTTATCGCGGCCCCCGCTAAGGGCGGCCTAATGTCCGGAGGCGTGCCTGGCCACCGATTTATCCTTGTGGCGTACCTATCATCATGTAACAGTGGCAAATCAGGGAGCGCACTGTACCCGGGCCTGACGCAACATGTGGCACGACCCAACCGCTAGTTTTCTCCCTCTAGCGAAGAATACCGCCAGACTCCCCTTTTGGCAGCTACACGACGTTCCCGCTAGTCTTGGGTGTCTAAACAACAAGGCTCACTTGCACGGCGGCCAATTACCGACCAAATGTCGCGCGTGCAGGCGCGCTTGATAGCGACTGCAAATGTAAGAGGCCGAAGCGGACTGAGGCTGGGCTGTTCCTTCTTTGGTGGAGGTCTGAGTTGTACTGAGCTGTGTAATTTATGTATTAGGCATCGCAAGTAAGCAATCTTGTCATCGAAAATGGAAGCTGTACAGGTGGTTAAATGAATCAGGTAGGTCAAAGTTACCAACGAAAGAGGTGTTGAATAATTCTTTCAGGTTTTTAATTGTCGTCCCGGGCTTGAAGAAATGATTTTAAGGATCCTTCTTAAAATGTATTCGTACTTTCCAGGTGCTTTTTCCTTGCAAGCTATTGGCTCACCGCTTTGTTTGTGACAGTTCTCTTTGTCACGTTTGCGCATGGCTGCGAGCGAACAGTGCCTATCAATTACCAAGGCTGGCGCCCCGTCGCACTGGGATAACAGTTCAAGATGTATATTCGCCGTGGAATACTCCAAAGATCATTTCAGGTGTTCCTCCTGTACAGAGGCCGAGAAGCACTTGAACTGCACGTTGTGCGAGGTCCCCTGTTCTTGACACCTGCCACACGAAATATTGAAGAAACCAAGATAGCATCGGCTTGCCAGAGCTTACGCATTGTTATTCTACAACAACTCGGTTATCTCCTGCTGTCTGGCTTGTGTGGCAATTGCTTGAATAATCGGGTTAAGTGAAGTCGTTTATCAGTCAGGACATTATATGCCGGCAAGGCTTTCTCACTTTAGTGAAACGCAACAATACCGTAAGCAAGCAAAACCCAACCAAAACAGTATTTTCTTGCAATAAAGTTTCTTTCGGAAACGATGTAATTTTTCTTACCAGAGATTTTAATGGTTACAGCCACTATATAAGTTTAGGCAGCCACATTACGCTGCTGAACGCCTCCACGAATAGGGAAAAAGAGAGAGAGAGAAATAGGATACAATATACAGGTATGCGTCAAGCGAAGTAACAGAATCAGCCTGCACGTCAGCTTGCCCTGCGTGCGTACTTTCACATTAATCAGCGCAGCGTATCCTGACTGCCTAACAGGGCCCCATGCTACTATGTGTTAAGTCCCGCGTCCATGTCTTGTCTCTCCAGGCAACAGACGCCTCAGTCAGAGTTAGGACCTCTGAAGTGCTGATATAGCACAGCGAACTAAATTCATAACTGCACTTTTGGGAACCTAAAAATGTTGAAATCAATAACACCGTACACCAACCAAGGCAGGCTCACCAGGAGCGCGGACATGGCTCTCTGGCTGACTATGGAGATGCTTCATGAAAAAATGGTGAAATAAAATAAATATAACAGCTGTTGGACGTAGGAAAGGCGGTTCACAAACGTCCCCAGCCAAGGGTATGTTTTGGTTAATTTCTGTACATGGCTTGGACCCGACGTCACCAGCGCCATGAGGGTGTACCGCGCATAGCTTCCGCAGTGAAGGCCGGAGCAGGTGGCGATAAGCCGTTGATACAAACGCGCACCTTCTCGCAGTGCCCCTGGTTCGACGGAACGGCAACTGTTGAGAAGTCGCTGCAGGCTACGTATGCATTTACGAATATCTGTTTCGTAAGCGGTGGCCATGTGCGCATAGAACTTCGGTTGGTTGGTTGGTTTGGTTGGTTTATGGGGTTTAACGTCCCAAAGCGACTAAGGCTATGAGAGACGCCGTAGTGGAGGACTCCGGAAATTTCGACCACCTGGGGTTCTTTAACGTGCACTGACATCGCACAGTACACGGGCCTCTAGAATTTCTCCTCCAAAGAAATTCAGCTGTCGCAGCCGGGATCGAACCCACGTCTTTCGGGCCAGCAGCCGATCACCATAGCCACTGAGCCACCGCGGCGGCTTCGATTCAAACTTCGGGGATTCGATGTCCCAAGCACGGAATGTGGAACATACTTCTCCTCACTATCCTCTCCCTTTCCCTTTCATTTCCGCCGGCTGCAGCTCGGGTGCTTAAGATATTAGATAGCAATTGCCGCGGCCGGCAACGCTCTCTTGCTTAACTTTTTTATTTTTATTTTTTAAAATAAACCACTACCACCACCACATGGTTTAAAGTTCGTCTGCCTTAGGCACATTTTTTTTTTTAATTTTCCATTGCTTTCGTTTTTGTAGTAGTGCACGACTCATCATGAACTGGAGGAGAAACTGTACGCACATCAAAATAGCTCTCTGGACCAGCCCGTACTTCTTACGCAACGGAAGATGGGTGTTTTAAACAGGCGTCGAGCTTTTCGTTTTTTCTGTGTTGTGAAAAATCACCGAAATAGCAGCCAACAAAACATAGGCGCAGAGGAGTCTGCGGAGAGTGCGTCTGCGCGCAACGCTCGCATCCTGTTCGCATGAAAAGCAGCGCCCGGTGTGAACAGTGACACAAAGTGTGCTCTGGGACAAAACAGCTTCGCTCGTCGAAGACGGATAGCCTGAGTATCCGGGACACCCGCCGGTCCTTCGCGTGCTTTATCTCGCCTCCTGCCGAAAGACTCGACGCAGCCTCGTCTCCTCGACGTTTGTCGCCGGCGGTCGAACCGCAGCGGTTCCCGGGCACCGAGGGGCGAAGCTCTTCGCCGCTGCAGCTACGGCAGCCGTTTCCCAGCGCGCAACGCGGTCGGCGCAATGAATCACGCCGAGCTTCATCCGTCTTCGCGAGAACGCGGCCTCCGCCGCGCGAGTGACCGGCTTCGGATTCCAGTCGGCGGTGGCCCGCGAGCCGCGTCAGACGCTCTCGAGCGCTGCTGGGCGGTCGCCCCCTGACGTGGGGTTCGCGGGGCCATCCGTCCAGGGGGCCTCCGCGGGGCCCCGGGAAGAGCGGCTGCTTCCCTTCCACAGCGGCCGTCCTTTTAAACTCAGGGGATCGGAAATGCCGTGAAGGCAGCCTCGGGAAAGAAGATCTGCCGCAGGTTCGATGATTAGCAGCCACTCAATCGTGTATCTTTATTCATGGCGCCTTTCAACGGACCTTACACGGTGTCCGGCGAGAGGGTTATGCCCAATTATAATGATCGAGTGCCTGGTTCCTGGATGAATCTGTTTTGGAGCTGGCCTGCACCGCAGCCCCTGCGTCATGTGTCAGAGCTGGCCACGACGGAATACCGCCGCGTCAGCGGCAGTGTGTCCAGCTCTGAGGCGAGAACATTCGCGGGCTTCACTCCGCACTTTAATGGTCCCAAGAGCTTCCGTCTATGGTATGCAGCCTTGAACTGCGCCATGCTTCCTTCGCCGCTTCGTTTTCGTCCCGCTAGGCCGTGGCCTGGCGAGTTGTACAACAAGCGCGGCTCCCGTTACGAGGGGCCAGCGCGCTCCGAGAGGTGCTTTTTTCCGCCAGAGCTGCGCGCAGAGCCTTGCGTCAGGAGGGGGCGCCCATCGAGGCCGGCTTTGCCCGGCGGCCACTTGGGCAACGCGCGGCGTTCTCCAGTCACGACCAAATGGGCCGGCAACAATGGCAAGGATCATCACCTCATCGACGAGGACGGACTGTTTCGCCAAGAGGGCGATCCTCTTCGCCAAGCGGGGGCGGGTTGCCGACATTGATACTGGAGAGGGAATCATTAAGGCTGCGCGCATCTCCGTGCGCGCCCTCTAGGTGATGGCGCCGCTGGCCTAAATGAACGCGCTGCGTCAGGACAACGCGGGTATTCGGGTTTGTTGTTTCCGTAATCGAGGATTTGCCGGCTCGAGGAGGCCTGCTTGAAAGGAGCCCTTTCAGCCGGCTGTTTTCACTGCCGGCCTCCGCGCCATTGTCGACGCGGCTCCTTTCAGGCCGGGGGTCGCGCGTGTGTCATACACGGGCCGCTTTAATTACCCTTGAGGAGGGAGGGCGCGCCGATTGCGACACCGCTCGCGCGCAGACAAAAGCGGAAGAAGCGTGGGGGGGCGGCGCCAGCGTCGCGGCCGGGCCGGCCTTATTTGTCGCTGCGCGCTTTATCGGGACGCGCATTGTGGCAGACGCCGCCGCTGCTCTTGCCTCACGGCGGGAGCGGCTGCGAAAGGCTCGCGACACTTTCGAGCGCGGTGATTACGAGGCGCGCATCCCTGAACTGGAAAAGCGTCTGCCGAGCTCCATATGGGAAAAAGCTCCGCCGTTTTTTTTTACTTTTAACTTTCGCGGCGCCATTCATCCAAGGGCTCTCGGCGAACTGGCTTTGGCTCAAATGAGCGCGCAATATACGCTACCACAGAAACAGGCCTTCTCTGGTTTCGGAAAGACTGTATGGAAATAAACGCGTACGACCGACAGATGTAACTGCGCTGTTCGAAATAAGAGTGCAGCTGTGCTCGATGATGCGTTTAACGCTTAAATGGCTACGTTCACGTTGACCAAGGTTACGGTGAATTATTCGTGTAAGGAAAACGGCGTGAGTACAACACTTGTGTCGTTTCCCCTGGGGATGAATAAATAACGAATGTTAACGCAAGGCGTAATCATGAACTGTAGTGCTGTCGGAGAAAGTGTGGTGATGCGCAGAAAGGATTGTTTTTTTTTTTTTTTTATCCACAGTTGGATGCAGGTACGCATGCACAGCGCAAGTAATTACTGCCCGGGCGCCAGTCACCTAAAGGGTGCGTTACTGCACAGCGATGTGCGCTAGTTGGCATTGCGTGCTGAACAAAAACCAGTGCGAAAGAAAACAGAGGACAGCAGTCATACGCAGAACTAGCGACTGGGTTTGTTTCACTGCATCACAAAAACTGCCTCAGTGACAAGGAATCTGCGACCACATTTCACTCAACTCAACATTTCTCTGTGACTCAATTTCAACATTTAAACCGCTGCAATGGGCAATGATTCGCATTCAAAGAGCAGCGGGATTGAAACTTGCGGTCATAATGCGGTCTTGAACCAGCGATATCAGTTGGTCTCACCGAATCTCTCAGTGTTATCGACAACCAAAGGTGGAAAGGTATATATGTTATGAGCTGTGACGGCTTTCCATTAATAGGGAATAACGTTCATTAAGCGCTTTTAACCGCTTTTATTTATTCAGACGTATAAAGTTTAAAATCAAACTTCATATTCTGCATCAGGAGGTTACCAGAGAGCAAAAATGAAAATGAAAAAGAAACTGCTGTGCTTGATACGAGGGTTGTACCGAAAGTAAGCAAAAGTTCGTATGAATTGTTTATTAACTGAAATACGTCATTTAAATTCTACATGTTTGTAAAGCAACTCTTTATGCCAATAACTGCTCAAAGTAGCCTCCGTCACAAGCGGTACCTTTGGGCCAGTATTAATTCGTCTACTCGCTGATGATTTCTATGAGTGGTCGCATTTGATGTTCTCCCACAGCACGGTTTGTTCTCAACGCTGGTATTCCTTGCTTAAACTTCTTAATTAATCTAAGCCTATTTCTCTTGTGAATGGTGTCGGTGAATGGTCGGACAGCCTGCATCTTTCCTTCGTCAAAACTTCGTGACGGCCCGTTGCTTCTCCTTGGAATTTATTAGGTCTTCATCATCATCAGCAGCAGCAGCCCGACTACGCCCTCTGCAGGACAAAGGCCTCTCCCATACCTCTCCAATTAACCCTATCCTGTGCCAGCCGCGGCCACCCTATCCCCGCAAACTTCTTAATCTCATCCGCCCACTCAACTTTCTGCAGGTTCCTTGCTACGCTTGCTTTCTCTTGATACCCAGACCGTTACCCTTAACGACCATCGGTTGTCTTGCCTTCGCATTCCATGCTATTAGCTGCATGTAGTGAAAACGATCCATTAGTTTCCTGCGAGAAATCCATAAGTTATCCGTAAAAAAAGCGAATGGCTATTATAGAACGAGTTTCTCTTGAAGGCGCAGATTTATGGCAATGTGTACCAGGTAATAAAGACGTTAGGTCAACTTTTGCATTACTTTCAGTACAACGCTCGTGTTTTGCTGCCACAAAAAGCAATTTACCTTCACGCGAAGCAAGCCCCAGGGAAGCGTACACTCAGCTTTAAGGCTTTCATAGGTCGCATTTCTTGAGCTGGGTAAGCAAATTGTCCGTAATTGAATTATTACTTGATCGACTTGAAAGCTAATCGATCGCTCGACCAGGCGTGGGCAATGCTCGCTGTGAAATTCTGAACGCACTTTTCGTTTCAGGGTGCTGCACGGTCAGGCCCAGATAAATTGTTTTTCCGCTAAACTTCCGTCTGGAGCGAAAATCCGTTCCGTTTCGCAGGCGGTGCTGCAAGTGTGCGCCTCATTCGGAGCGCGTTCGGGTGCATGTGTTTCCAGCCTGGGCAACCGGAGGAGACGACGCCGCCTCCAATTTGCGCGTCGCGCGGGTGCGCGTCGCACGACCCCCGCCCGGGGAGGAGACACGCGGAAACGCCTCGCTTTTCACACCGGCGAGGTCCTCGCGCAGGTCATCCGCGTCCCATGGGGGGCGAATTTTTGCCCCCTAATGAAGCGACATTCTTATTTTCGGGCGTCTTCACACGCCAGTTATTTAACTCGAAGGTCGGCCGACCGTGGGGCCTGGAGTCATCAGCCCCTGGCCGAAAGACAAAGGCCTTTGCTTGACATTCACCTCAGACAGACTAATTATATTAGGAGGACTGTGAGAAACGCCGGTGACGCTTTCTCAGGGCGGACAAAAGGCCGGCGGGGTTTGCCCAAGGGAGCGTGGAGTCGCGCTATTATTATGTAACGCGCGGGGAGCCCTCCCTCGAAATAGAAGCGTGCGAAAGGGAGAGTCCTGCCGCCGCCGCGAGGGGGCGTCGTTAGCCTCTTGTTATCGGCAGGAAGACGCTCAATGCCCGGCGCGGTTTTGTTCCGTCTCTGGGTCGCTGCCGCGGCCGACCTCCGCGCGAAAGCGAGCCACATTTTCGGCCGCGACCCCAGCGCCCGCTGATGAACGACGGCGCCGATTAGAGGCGAGGCGGCGCGAATCGCGCGCCGGGATTAGAGGCGCGCCAAGGCGGCGGCGACGTGTGTGTCCTCAAGTTCGGCGGCTCCCAGCGCGCGCGGATGCTGATGACTTTCCCCGTGAATCCGTCTTTCGCCGCTTTTGGGTCATTCGCTGCGTGCTTTCTCCCGGCCGCCGCCGCTGGGGTATTGTTTCAAAACGGGCGCCCCCGCAGTCGCGGATGTAATGCCGCAATCTCGTTAGGCTTTGAAATATTCATAGCGGCTTCGCGCACTGCCACCACGCGGCGCGCGCACGAGGAAATGGCTCGCCGTGAACGAAATGAAGCTCGGCAATAACTCTCAAGGTTGATGTCGTTTTAATGGCACTTCCAGTTCATCAAACGCGACATTTCCTCCTTCCTTCTGAGGCGGCGAAACACTGACGGCGCGAGTAACAGCCGACGAGGGCGGCGCTGACAAAGCAACCAAGATCTGATTATCATCCCGCGGGCGGCGACGTTGTCGCGCTCTCCCGGCGGCGGAGAACCTCTGCGGGCGCCCCCTCCTCAATCGTCCCCTCTCGCGCTAAACATCTTCTGCCGCGTAATTTGTGTGTCTGTGCGCGTTCCCCGAGAAAAGATTTGCTCGCTCCAGCGCCTTAACTATAGCTTGTACCGGATGCCAAATTTAGCCACGAATGCCTGCACCATTCGGAGTTTTAAACATCGTCGGTAACTGAGTGCACAGAACTGACAAGCGTAGTTTGTCTGATGGTTGCAGGGAATGAAGAGGCGTATGGACGCGCGCATTGACGCCAGCTCGTTGCAATAAGTATGTAACGGGAAGTTCACGTACTTCACGTCAGTCTCTAACTGTATCGTACACTTGATCGGGGACCACGAACGACGTCGAGCGGTCTTCTGTCGAAGTCTACTGCGTGTTTTGGAGTACTAGTGGAAGAAACCTTTCGCCTTCGTCGTCCACTGCCGTAATTCTATGCTACTCTTTACTGCTCTGTACTTCCTTACACTGCACTTCATAATCTCTGGTTTACCTCCGTGTTCCATTTGCATCATGCTGTTCTTCGTGCCGCACACGAAACCGATGTTTAAGGCCGATTCACACGACGGACCGTTCGCCCGCGGCCCGCGCACTACGTGTGCATGCGTCAGCACTTTGAGGGGCGCGCTGTCGGCCGCCATCCATCCATGCATCCAGCGCGCCTCTCAAAGTGCTGACGTATGCACACGTAGTGCGCGGGCCGCGGGCGAACGGTCCGTCGTGTGAATCGGCCTTTAGCAGGCACGCGCGCGGAACTTTGTATCTTGAAAGTGAATGACATTATGTATCACACTTGTTTATCTCATAATTTTCGAACAGGGTCGTAAATCCGATTTACGACCCTGTTCGAAAAGTATGAGATAAACAAGTGGCAAAAGCTTTGCAGGGGTCTAACGTAGTTAAACCGATTGGAGGGGATGCTTAAGTTCCTCCTTAAGGGTATGACGTGACATTTTTAGTGGGCTAATGCCCATACATGCGGAATTGGTCATTCTGTGCTTCAGATTCATAGATTGCGGCGAGTCCTCATACGACAGCGCAGTGGCGCAGCGGTTGAGACGCAACGGTTAAGGTGGCTGTTTCTACCGCAGCAGGGATGTGCGACCCATGCTACTCTTCCCGAGCAGCACCTCGCGCAGCTGGCGCAACGCTCCACCGAACTTACCCGAGTAACTCGGGTAAGCTCGGGTAGTAACTCGGGTTTATAGGCAACGGTTCAAGATCGTACATACGTACGGTGAACAGTGAACGTACGTACTGTGACAAGATTCTTGGCCGGTGTTGGTGAGCGTATGAGTACTTTGGCACAGTATATTCATCGTAACTAAATTCAGAGCTGCTGCGTGGTTATCTCATGCACTGAGAGGCACCTTTTTAGGGTGCATCTTGCAGCCTCACTTTACGATTCACTCATCTGTACCTGCTCTTCATAGTAATCTTCCTGGTTAATTGTTCTGTGCCCTGTCTTTCTGAACATTTTTATTTCTATCAGGCCCTCCGTATTGTAATTATCGTGGCGAGAGTACGCCGATTATTTTAACAAACCTTCACAATCTTTTGCCGTGGATAATCATGTAACCCAGATAAATGCCTGTGGCAGCTTTCAACACTCGAGACAAAGTCTTTGCTCTCTCGAAATGATCGTCCTGGTGGCAGTTATTTCGTGCGACAAAGGGGACATCGCGGCAAGGTAACAGTACTTGCAGGAGGGGTGTTGCTGCTGTATCATCTTTGGCGTCACTTCAGTCAGGCAGTGGTGGCTACTCCCGTAGAGTGCACGTGCTGCACGCAGACCGTAAGAAACGACCGCGATTCACGCGTTCCGCGCCTCCCAGCGGCGTCGGTGCTTCCTCGGCCAGCACGGGGGCGGAGAGATGCGCCCATTTCCGAGACGCGGCCCGCGTGGCGCGCCGCGGGTCTCGGGGCGCGAGGGCGGAGCTGCGCTCCCCGATAGCCATCTCGTTTTATGCTACGCAAACAGCCAGGCTGCCGCCGCGGCCCACGCTGGCTAATGCTGGTGCGCCTCCCGTGCCCGAGATTTATCGGTGCGCAGCAGCGGCCGTGGGTACCGCTGAGCAGAGGTGGCGGACCCGTCCCACACTGGTCCACCGGTTTCTCGGATGAGCCGCGCTCCGACTTGCGCGCACTTGGCACGGCCGCGGACCGGTTGTTGTGTACACACGCTCCGATAGTACGCGGGCTAATCACTCGGCGGCGCGACCAACGTCACCGCCAACCCCCCCCCCCCCCCCCCCCCCCCCCCCCCCCCCCGCCTCTACCACACCGAGGTGCGCGAACCCTCAATGAGGTCAAGAAGCGTGCGCAATTATGCATCTTTTTTATGGAACGGTTGCGCAATGAAAATACCGCCTGGGTTTATGATTTGGGTCACGTGCTCGCGCGCCTCCGAGGACGGCATCATTGCCGCGTGTCTCGGGCTTTTCCTTTCGCGTCCTTCCATGCTCTTCTCGTCTCGCACCGCGTTACGCTGCTCGGTTCCCCGTTTCGAGGCTGATCTCTCGTGCCCTGCAACAGAAGAGGAGGCAGACGGGGGGGACAGGGGCACATACAGCTGTGCCACTGGTTTCAAATATGCCGCCGACGTGGCCCTTTACGATGGCCAAGCAGAGCGCCTCCTTGGGCAACTTTTGGGACACTGCTTGCCAACCCTTGCATCGCATGCGATTGAGCTGTAATGGTGCTCAAGCTGTCACGCTCACGCCAGTATTGCATTAATTATAATTACTTCACTGCCATTCTAAACGCCAGCCCAGCAGGCGGGCAATGTGAGAATAGGTTGTGGCCGTTTGCAAACACGTGAATGACGTCAGTGGACGTCATGCTTGTCTCTAGGGGACAAAACCCAGAGTATGTGGCTTCAGGACGCCCCTTACAGTGTATGATGTACGATGTGCAGAAGTAGCGTCATGAGACCTTGCCTTCGGACAGTGCTTCCGGACCATGCCGTGTTGGAGAACAGACAGATGGGAGAAAGGGCATTGCAGGACATTTGAGTGAGTTTTCTGCCCCTCAGCAGCCTGTGTGAGCTACCCTTATGCTTTGTCATTGTACACGAAGTTCATAGCCACCACCTGAATGCTGACGACTGTCTTCATGCAAATGTTCTGCGATCGCACCTAGCGGCCGTATGACACAAATACCTGCAGCAATGCCAGTCTGCTAGACCAATCTGTTTTGTCACTGCGGACTCGGACTGATTTATGCTTTCTGCAAATTAACGACAGCACTGTGCGCTGCTAGGGAAAACATGTCGGGCTAGGTAGCCGCATTTTCCGAAAAATCTCGAATGCTTGCGCGCACTGGACGGCGACCAAGAACACTGGACTGGAGCGGAACTCATCGTCATGCGTGTTCTTCTTGCGTGTCGCCCAGTTCACGCAAGCATTGGACGTTTTCCTGAAGATCTTACACGCTTGCAAGCAAGCGGCATGATTTCCGCAGTAATCGCTCAGGCATGAAGAAAAAGGTTCGAGAGACCTGCGCTAAAACAGCCGGCAACTACTTGTAACATTTGAAGCGGGTGGTTATATATATATAGTACTCGTACAGGATTCCTCGGCATGTGCCGCTTGGTGGGCAAGCGTGTTGACTGGAAGAAGGCGAATCCGGGTGCGCTCTCTTTCCTTATCTGTCGACGAGCGTAGTAAGAGGTCAGGTATTGACTTTACCTTTGGCGACAGCTTCTCTTTAATGGGACGGAAAGGTTCCCGCATTTGCGCTATAAAAATTGGTTATGTGCCGTAGAGTGATAGGAGAACGGCAGGGCTAGGTGAGGGAATCGACTGAAAGAACGATAGCCGACGGTCCTGTCGCATTCGGCTAACTAGGCGATATTTCGCGTTGTAATTTATTCCCATAAAAGCAGGTAACGTTGGTATGATAACTATTGCAGTGGCAAATGTGTAGCTTTCGGTGAGCAATAGTGCGTGCAAGGAGGCAAACACGGGGGAGGCATCAGAAAAACTACGCTCAATTTCTGAAGCAAAATACGCCTGCTTTCGATTGCCATCGCCCTGCACCATGTTCAGTTGCGTCACACGCAATGCGCAAAACTCGTGCGGACGTGGCAGTTTAGAAAAAACAACTTATAGTAAGTCAGCGTTCAAAAATTCTGTTTGTAGGATGCAGGTGCATTATTACACACGGACCTCTGCAGGAAAGTGTGTTGCAAATGAAGCGGACTGTATTTCATTTCAGCGCCCGTGCGGGAGCTAAGCTGTCGCTAACTCCATTTGCACTGAAAGTTCTCGTTTAATGGAGCTCTAAATTGCGTGCGCAGCCATGATCAGTCTCAGACAGCGGGGCTGTTTCGGTGCACAGAACTCCCCTGCCGACTCCTTTCACCACCAGCCTTGCAACAGAGTCATATTATCTCCTTTGATTGCCCGCGGCCGCGCGTTAATTTCTCAGCTCGTGTTTGTCTCGCTGCGGCTGGTCGGCCATTTCACCACCGCGTGCCGCCCGTTGGTTAACAGCGCCTGAGAGAGCCACAGTGAGGGAGATTCGAGGTCTGAGACACCTTTATTTGACGCGTCACGGTGATGGCGATTAAGTGCGCTGAGAATGATGACTGCCACGTGCAATAAGAACGCCTCGTGTTCTGCGGCGGCAGTGTCGACAGCGCTCGTGCGCAAGCAGTGCCTCCTCGGCGAAAACAACCCGCCGGCGTTGAGGTTACCGGAAAAGTGCGGCGCGCAGGCGCGAGCGTGACCGCGCGGAGGCGACGACGGCGGGCGTCCGGCTTTTGTCGCCCCCCGCGTCCGGTTGCGGCCTTCGGGCGTCGTCGTCGTCGCCTCTCCGTGACCCGGCGGGACGCGTGCGTTAATCCTGCGCGATGGATTCCCGAGGAAGAGCGCGGTTGCGACAGCGCCCTCTTCCGCCGCGCGATCGGGATTGGGGTTGTCTCTCAAGAAAGTGGAATGATTCCCTCACGCCGGCTGCGCGCGCGACCCCGATCGGCGGCGGGCGAGACCGAAAGTCGCCCCGCAAACAAACCGAGTCGGCGCTTGTCCGGAGACGGATATCTCCCGGGATTCCTCATTTCCCGGCCGGAGGATTTATGCGACAACCCATTTCTTAACCCTGGGTTAACCTTGGCTTGCGTTAGCGCCGTCGCAGAAACACAAAACCGGGCCTCCGCTCGGCGCGTATAATAGGCGGCGCGCGGCGGCCCATCTTTCGCTATAAATTTGGCGCCGCCGCGGGGGAGCCGCGAGGTGCGCGGTAGATTTACGCGCCAGGAAGGTCCGACGGCCGCGGGGGCGCGCGCCGTAACTTAGCGCCGCGTCACCCCCGCCCGACAGTGTGTCGCTCGTCGCGTCCCCTCCGGCCGCTCCATCCTGGTGCCGCGGCCGTAAAGTTAATTTGCCTGAGTTAGGGCCCGCTGTCGGCGCTAAGCGGCCGCCCGGTGGTCCGCGGGTGGCCCCAGGCGGATGCCGCGGCGCGGTCAAGTGCGCCGCGGCCCGCACAGCGTCGCCCCTTGTGCTCTGCCGGGGGCTGCAGTGAAAGGCGCTGCCAGGGGCGCGATTCGGTTCAGTTCGGTTCAGTTTATTGCCTGCACGAGTGGGTTAGGTCCCAGAACCCCTTACGCGGGGCAGCAAGGGATACGGTTACAAAGAAAAGAATTGCTAATATTGCTCGTGAGTATACTGACGCTGTCCCAAGAAAATGTTACGAAAACAAGCCCAAATAGTTGCTACAAAGCCAGGACGTACAGTGTCTACAAAAATTAATAATCGCACGAATTACTCCATTGAGAATCAAAAGAAAGCTCACAGAGGAGTAAAATGATGCATAAAATGATACATAGTTTCAGATGACCCGGGCGTATACCACATTTCTCTCCTTGGTTGAGAAACTTCCACATTTAATTTTTATTATTCAAATGAACAGCTCCTTAAAGTATGAAGAAACGACGTTTGGTGATAAGACGAAGATGACAGTGCGGAAAGCATTAAGGTAAATTAGCCTTGTTTGGCACTCTGAAATGAACAGGAAATGCGCACGACGTATGAATAGACATGAATTTTATAGGTCTATTACGTTCCTGAAACGCAGCTTGGAGTCTAAGAAGATTTAGATGCATAACTTATGCGCCATTAACTAACGGTTAAAGCTTTAAGCACTCGACTGCACGCCTGTATTGAAAGCATGACTTTGCCACTAAAATCCATTGTCACCTTATCTCGGTTGTGAAGTTTTACGATCGCTCAATTTGATGGCGTCCGAGCACACCTTTTGCGAACGCAACACTCAGGCGCACGCCAGCTCAGTCACCTCTGAAGTTTATAGACGACAGTGGCATTTTAAGCATACAACGCTTACGTCACTACGATGCACAACAAAAGTAGCTGCTCAGAAGATTACTATGGGGCTAATGACACCTCATATCAACATTACCGCCATTTTGCACCTCCAGAGTCAACCAGGG
Organism: Amblyomma mixtum; assembly: GCF_055824585.1. Taxonomy (NCBI): domain Eukaryota; kingdom Metazoa; phylum Arthropoda; class Arachnida; order Ixodida; family Ixodidae; genus Amblyomma; species Amblyomma mixtum. The sequence goes on from NC_143014.1 coordinate 49,886,577, forward strand.
CTCCAATAATTTCAAAAAAAAAAAAAAAAAACACGGCAGTGGCCACCCTATATATGCAGACTGGAAGTGCGCAAGCGCCTTTGAACTGAGATTTCGGTGCATGCTAATACAAAAAAAAAAAACAAAAAAAAGAGGTGTCTAAATCAATCCGGAGCCCTGTAGTTGTGCTTCATAGCTTTCAGTCTTGCTTTAACACTCAAAAATACACCAATCATTAACTATGAATTGCCCTGAGAACAGTGGATTAAAGGCCCTGTTAGGCTCAACGGAGAGAGGTTGAAAGGTGATGAGAGCGGGACATGATTTTTTTTTCTGTGTTAGATGTACGCCGACGGTTGCAGCGATGCGCACAAAGGTGACCTCTCGTAAATTGTCGCGCAGGGGGCCCCTTGCTTTAAACACTGCCGTTTCCGGCGATCGAGCAGTGCGGAGGGAGGCTGAACATGCCGCAATATGATGCGAGGGTAACGGCGGAGGCGACGACGGGGCAAGCTGTGTACAAAACAGCGCCTGGAACAAAGCAGCGCCAAAGGACAGCCGCACAATGCAAGGAACAAAGAAACAAGCCCACAATCTCCGACCCGAAACGCGATGTTTCCAAAGGGGCGCAGTAATAGCTCCGCCCTCGGCCCGCTGTCGCGCGGCGGCCATTGTGCGTGGCCGTCCCCTGGATCTAACCTGGATGCGGCGGCAATTCGCGGGCCTCCTTATTTGCGTGCTCTCCCCCCGCCGCCCTCTTCCCGCCGGTTCCGCAGTTTTCGTCGCGAGATGCCAATTAGATTAAGCGGAGGGGGGGGACGGAGGGGGGCGCCTCGTTGTCTTCAGCCGCGCGGAAAGTTGTTGCCGCTTTGTTGGCATTGAACAGCGGCGGCCGGCAGAAAGTGTTTTACAACGGCGACTGTTCACGCCCCAGTTGTCGGCCGCCTACGCAACGCGCGGCGGATTTCACGGCCCGGGAGGCTCCGCCAAGACACGCCGCTCCGATGCTTTTGCAAGGGGAGAGAAAGCGGCCGCGCATAGAAAAGAGCGACACGCGCGGCAGCGCCGGCGAGCAAGCCGACAATTACACGAATGTTTACAAAACAGGCGCTCCGCGGTCGTCACAATGCATCTCCTGCAGGCGCCCCGCGCTGCTGCGGGCTCACGGCGTCCACAGCCGTGATTGATGCGTGCCGGCGGACACGGCGCGCATGCGTCGGCCGCGCACGTCTCTCGCCGGGGCACAGCGATGCATGCTGCCGGGCAGGCAGTGCTCGGGATCACTTCGGAGGAGGGGACTGGCACTCGGACCGCAGTTAGAAACTGAAAACAAGGCTTAGAGCAATCGCACGTCGAGCTGCGAGAGGCCTTCGCTCTGAAAGCAGTGCAAACAAAGCTGCTGCGGCACCGCTAAATACAATACTAAACATCGGTTTGCCCGACTTTTCAGTTATTACACTGCATGGGAAATCGTATCACAGCGGTTGCTATTAGAGGCTACGGCTTTCGTGCCGTCTCAATTAACCCGGTAATGCCCGTCGTATCACCGGCGATGCAGAGTGTGAGAATTCGAGTAATTTACATTTCTGCTCGCAGAACTTTGTTTTGTTTTGTTCGGGTTTAACGTCCCAAAGCGACTGAGGCTATGAGAGACGCCGTAGTGAAGGGCTCCGGAAATTTCGACCACCTGGGGTTCTTTAACGTGCACTGACATCGCACAGCACACGGGCCTCTAGAATTTCGCCTTCAAGAAATTCAGCCGCCGCGGCCGGGATCGAACCCGCGTCTTTCGGGTCAGCAGCCGAGCGGGTTCGCAGAACTACGCTAATTGCTAGCATAATTGCAGAAATTGCCCTTTCCAATATATTTATCTTGCAGGGTCGAAGCGTCATCTACGAGAGGCGCAGGAATCCTGCTGAAAGACCTATTCATGCAAAAACTCGCGCTAACGGCAGAAAAGCGGAAAGCTACACTGAAGAGAGCTCCATTTAATTGCTGCCCTGAGTAAAAATTGATTCTCTGGTTGTTTATGGGTTTCGATTTTTCGATGGGTTTCGATGGGTTTCGATTCGGTTTCGATCGACTCAGGCTGTGAGGTAGCCCGTAGTGAATTGTTCCGGAAATTTCGACCACCTGGGGCTCTTTAAGGGGCACTGACATCGCACAGTACACGGGCCTCTAGAATTTCGCCTCCATCAAAATTCGACAACCGCGGCCGGGATAGAAACCGCGTCTTTTGGGCCAGCAGCCGAACGCCATAACCACTGAGCCACCGCGGCGGCTTCTCTGGCTATTTCTGGCTATGTTGACGCTTGTCCGGGAGCTAAAAAGCCTTATCGCTGAGCAAGCCGAGCTTAAAAATGTTCCTGGCACTCGACTCAAACTCGTGAGAGGAGGAGGGGTTTCAGCTGTTTTCAACTGAATGGCGATGCAGCATAGCCTCTGGGATTCGCGAAAGAATTCGGTGTTGGCGCACACAGTTTACTTGCGGAATCGGCCGGTGGTGGCGACACCGTTTTTTTTTTCTCTTCCCCTTTCTAGCTTATAACAGCTCCGTTTTCTCTGAGAGCAGTATGCCGTAGTCTATCAAGGCCAACTTCTGTTTGTCCTTAGGTCGAGTTCATTTAAAATTTCTGTGGCCGCAATGCTGCATAGATTGATGATGGGGTAATTTTGAATTTTGCTCTTACTTTATTCGCCTGCGTACTTGCGTCTAGTTTTACCATCCTCACACATTCGCAAATCACCGGAAAAACTTAGGTAATTCTGCTAATAAAGCTTCCACGTTTTCACATTTCCGCAACGAAGGGACCATTTGTAGAGAAATACGGCAAACTCATATCTTTTATCCGACGTTTTCACTGCCTGGGCATTATACAGTTTTACGGATAGTTGACGGCACCGTGACCTTTAGCCGTGCATGAGGTACCCCACAGAAAAACAGTGAATATGAATGGCGGCGAACTGTCGGTATGCGAGCGGGAACTGAAGCCACTTCCACCTCAGAATTCTGGAATGAAGTGGCCTAGCTGTGCACGAATCTCGGGGATCACAGTTCTTGTGCCGAAGGAACAGGAGAGAAACTGAGCACATTGCTTTTACCTGACTGCATCGTCGTTCCACCGACTGGAACTCAGAGGCGAGATGTCCTTGTGGAGCAACCGTGGTCGCCGTGTGACGCATGGACATCGCAGAGTCGTTCATAACTGCATTTGAATTGACTACCAGATTTATCTCACTTCGGCTTTGAGTAGCACAGACAAGTACTTTCAGCGCTTCAATATGAAAAGTAAGTGATTTGTCGTGTCACACCTTGATGCCAGATTTCTTGGTGAGGGGTGGGAGGAAGTCGAGTTAAAAATCCCCGCATAAACCTTCGCTCACCTTCTTTGAGTCATTCCCTCTCTCTCTGGATGGCCACTGTGCTGAGTGCTGAAAAGAAAGGCGCGGATTATGTAGCACGTTAAAGTACTCCCAGTTACGCCCGGGACTGCATTCACATTAGTTTTTGAAACTGTACGCTCATCAACTCGCTTTCCTGCCTTCCTGCTGGGTAGCAATGTGTGACGTTTTATTTGAAATGACACACAATAAGCCATAAGTATGCAGCATTATTGACAATAGATGGCAAGAGGCTGAAACAGAAGAAATGGGCAAGAGCAGAGTTTTAGGGGGGCTTTATCAACATTCCCGCTCGTGGATAACCAGTTCAACGGGTCAATTTTCGCTGCTTTGTGCAAGGAACGTCTAACAACTCACAAAACAATAAAATCCGGTTTTCCACATCTCAGTGCGACGGTGACTAATTTTTTCTTCGCACCACTGCTAAACGTGGACACGTTGCGGGGATGTTGTATACAAGCAAAGGACATGCATTACGAAGACAAAGCTAGGGGGTACATGCGCAAGCCCCTCCGAACTTCCGTTTATTTCTGGTTCCTTTGGGCTCTTTTCCGTCTGTAACCGTTTACTACAGTAACCCTGCGATGTTATCGCCGTCATCGCAGTTTCCATGCTCCGATCAAGGACGTAAAGGTTTAAAAAATAAAATAAAACAAAATTTCTCCAACACCTTGCTCCCCCCTTCCCTCACCCCGAAAAAAAAAAAACGTGTGTGCCCTGCTTAGTCTTCGGCTTTGTTCGAATAATCTGTACCAACTCGCCCAGTTTTCCGTTCGGCTGAACCAAATGACTTTGGCATGTCTACCTATAGGCTGGGAATCGATTTATTGGCTGCTACAGAGAGCACGAGACAAGAAGCAAGGAAGATGGGCTGGGTTCATGAATACGAGTCTAGTCTGGTGGGGATAATGGCAGTCTGTGTTGTGGCAGGAGCAGTACTTCTTACAGTGTCTGCCCGTGACCTAGGTGGACTTGGTTTATGTGTCAGTTCTAGAGTTGGGGCCCGGGGTCTGGACCCCGGAGAACGGAGACGAGACTCAATGGTTGAGTGGAACGATGAACAACATTTCTTTGACGAGGACATCAATATTTATGACATTAACTCACGTGACAGTTGATAGCCAATCAACAAATACATATACACAGACAAGACACAAGACAGTCCGCTAAACTGATACCAGAACCAAAACCGACAATGCAACATTAGTCGTTGCATTAAAAGAAGAGCGCAGGCTTTAATTCGTGCCACCTACCTGGAGGAGTGTGACGTGCTATGTCTGTTTATATCTAAATGTTGCCATCCGACATAAACATAGCAAATGTAAAATAAGATTTTGGATTCTGCACGCAGGCGATCGTCCGGTGGCAGGCGCAGTGTCGTTTTACGCCACATTTGCACATGCATACGCGCGACAAACGAGTTGTAATTATTCTCAATGCCCATTCCTGCATTGACACTGCAGAGATCTGCTGCACGAGCGCCACAGAGCACCGACGCGCCTGACGCGTGTCCGGCGGCAACCGCACACGCGCTGTCGATCAGCGGGAGGGGACGTTCTTCGTGCGGACCGTTGGCTGGGGACCGTTACCGAGTGGCTCCTCCCCCGCGTGCGTCTCGCGGCAGCGGCGATCAAGGGCCGCGCATGTTGTGCGTCGGAACAGCGCCTGGGCTCGCGAGGAGCGGCGTTTAGCCAACTTCCTCTTCGGGGGTGGGAGGATTGTGAACTCGGACAAGACGACAACCGCGAAAACACGTCAGGGGGAGCCGTAAGCGTTTTCATTTTCCTCTGCTGCTGCATTTCAAATCCCTCGTGTACGCAATCCGGCGAAGTCGTCGTGGTATGCAAATGTCGCCTTTTCCTCATACTGTGCGACCCCCCAATGGACCGTGGCTTATTCTTCATGAATATTTGATTTCCGCCAAACTCAACTTGTGTCATAACCGTATTTCTTATCGCAATTTCGCCTCGTCCCGTCTTGTTTTTTGCCCCTCCTCTCCGGCCGCGCTGCTTTGTCAGCGGCTCCCCTGCCTCTCGGGGCCTTTCTCTCAAGGCCTCCCCGCCGATCTGGGCCAGCGAACGCGGCCGGATATACGCGGCCCGCGCCCCGCTCGAGCGGCCGCGCACCGCCTGCGGAGGCACATGAGCTTCTGTGATCACAAAAATATCGAAGGTACGCTAAGTGGTTTGTTGAGAAGCTAACATCACTGGAGCCATGCCGAAAAGATAAGATAAACTTTATTTTCCATCCAAAAAGATGGGGGGAGACGGGGCTAAAAGCTGCAACCGCAGGTTGACTGGTCCCCGCCCCCCTACATGGAAACGACAGTTGGCACTTGACAGCAAAACACTAAACAAGAAAAGCATATCAGAAAAACAGTCGTTTTGACACGGTAAAAGTACAAATGCCTATGGTAACAATACATGGCAACAAAACATGATACTAAACAAATCTAAGGAAAGTAAATTTACGCCATCACAAACAATGATGACTCACCATTCGATATAGCAGCGATTTTTATCAATTGGCTAGAGGAAATGGCTCTATTATTATTTTTTTTTATGTGGTAAAGGAAGATAACAACAAGAAAAAACAGGAGATGCCACCAGTGGGAGCCGAACCCGCACCATCCTCATCATGTCGTATGCGGTGCTTTATGTGTTGCGGCATGGTATTGCATGAATGAATTGGAAGGTTAGCCGCCGCGGTGGCTCAATGGTTATGGTGCTCGGCTGTTACCCGAAAGACACGGGTTCGATCCCGGCCTTGGCAGTCGGGTTGCAATGGAGGAGAAATTCTAGAGGCTCGTGTACTGTGCGATGTCAGTGCACGTTAAAGAACCCCAAGAGATCTAAATTTCCGAAACCCCCCTCCCCCACCACTAGCCCTAGTATCTAATGTCAATTACTGCGCGCATGATATAAAAGGAAAAAAAAATGCCATAATAAAAACAGCGCCCCAAGTGTTGATTCATCTTCATCATCATCATCAGCCCGACTACGCCCACTGCAGGGCAAAGGCCTCTCCCATCTCTCTCCAATTAACCCGGTCCTTTGCCAGCTACGGCCACCGTATCCCCGCCAACTTCTTAATCTCATCCGCCCACCTAACTTTCTGCCGCCCCCTGCTACGCCTGCCTTCTTTTGGAACCCACTCCGTTACCCTTAAGGACCAGCGGTTATCTTGCCTACTTTTCAGTATCGATAAATGGAACAGGGAGAATTTAAAAACAACGGAAGACAAAAATTGGCCAATAAATGCTCGAACGCCTAGAGCTGAAAAGAGGGCAGAATGACGGAGCATGAGTCATAGCGGACTGCAAAAGGATTCGGTGGTATGCATGGGATCGGTCCCCAACGGAAGGTGACTGATGTCCTGCCGAAGAGCCGGCGACATATCGCATGTTGTTTCCTGTGCGCGCCGATTGGCTTCCATAGAGTCATGTCATACACTGAAGATGTATTGACACCCGCTGCGAAGTTTTACGCGCTGTATCTCACGCTGCCGAAACGGTTTGGCTGGTGTAGCATTTTTCGGCGGCCCTAGGAAAAGCTGGTTTCTTCCGCGTCCTCTGAAAAAAAAGAAAGAGAAAAAAGAAACGGATTCTCAGAAGGCTTTGTATCGTCTCTGTAGAGGAAAACCAGCCCTAATGCAGTATGTTTTATTGGCCCTTAATGACTTGTTTTTTTTTCACCTACATGTTCAGTAGTGCCACCATATAGTAGTACACCGTGTTTCATTTACTGCGCATGTAATCAACTTCTTTTTCTTGGGGGGGGGGGGGGGGGGCACTCTGTGTCATCATTAATTCCATTTGTGTGCGTGTTCACACACCGTTCTGCACATTCTCTACCTGCAGTGATTGACACGCCCTTTTTTTTTAATACGACATCATTACAAGCCCCATGGGGCCAACAGGTGTCGTCATTCATAAAATTTGGTGAATGGCGGGATAGCAGTGACGTCATTAGATTGGAAGTGACGTCACTTCCGGTAAAGGCATCGACAGCTGCTAATGCTATCGCATTTCCAACACGTGATGTTATTAGGTGTGCCTGTTATTTTTTTTTTTTTTGCTACTATTTGCTACCATTGTTTTGCTACGCAGCGCATGTTACGCAAAAGCACCCAACAGTTCAAGTAAGCAAATCATTGCCTTGCCGTAAGCTTTCCATGCTTCCACATTTCGTGGTACTGCCAGCAAAGTGAGAGCAGTGCGTTGTGTTGATAAAATAGCAAAACATCCAAGGGGACCACCGATAACTTCGTTATCGCAAGCAAAGGCCGCGGACGTTATTCAATTTGCAGGGCGTATTCGAACCTTGTTGTCCAAGTCATTCTTTTAATCTGCGGTCACTGTTCAGGCAGGCAAGGCGCGTTCTACCCTTTTGAATAGTGTAGTAAGATATAGACATCGCACAACACTCTTATGCGACGGCGGTCGGAGCCCGTTGCGTATGGTGGGTGGTCGGGCATCCCGTGAGCGGGGCCGCACCATTGGGCAACTCGACGCTCTCCCTGTCCTGGCCAGGCAGGCCAGTAATGGAGTCGAGTCATTGAAGGATCAGAGCAAAACACTCGCTGTCCCCATTCACCTCCCATGTCCCATTTCCCTTTCCGCTACTTCCCAGGGGAGGTCAGGGGAGCCTCCCCGGGCCCGCTCTCCAGGCTGTGGGTCGCTATAGTAGTACTCCCTTATTGATTTCTTTCCACCTTCGGGTGGTGAAATTACAATTGCCTACGGGCCAATTCATTTATTTTGATTGGCTTGAACCCGCGATACAGTAGTGGTGCGGGAGAGGCTTATTTTATTATTCATTTATTATGCCTCCAAATACATTATGTCCCATATAGCTAGATTTATTATATCAAATTTTCTCGAAACTATTCACTATGAGACATGCGAAGTTCTGTGAGCTTTCTCCGTTAGGTGAACGTCGGCGGCTGGAAACGTCGATTTTTATCCTTAAAGAATTATGTTATTAGAGATACCAGGCGTTACTTATTGCACCGGCAAGCAAAGCACCTAGCAGAAACAGCTGGCTATCTTTTTCAGCTGACACAGCGACATGTTAACGCACATGGCCTAGCTATCCCTCTGGAAGTAAACAATGAGTAGGACGCAATACTATCACTATAATTATTATTATTAAACCAGACTATTACAGTTATTATAGCCGCTCTGTTTTGCTATCTATGAGAGATGCACGGTTACCACCACTGATCGGTACACATCGACATAATTTCTGAGCTCCTGCGGCACTGCTTACGGTATTGGCAGCACTTTTTGTTTCGTTATCCGCGCTTTTTCCTTTCTATTTTCCGTATTCATATGTTTGTACGAATAAACAAAATTTATCAACGCATGCCTGTTAGAGCACACGGGCAAACACTGTAATTAAATTGATTTATTTTTATGCTTGGTTGTTTCATTATCTTTTTTTTATTTATTCTGCAGCGCAATGTGTCAGAAGTGGGTTGAAGAAAAATTAGAACATATATACACATCGGTGACAACATACAGCGATATGCACGACTGAACAAATAGAATAATACAATGCACAGAAAAAAAGGAATATAAACAAAAAAGTTTGCAATTGGCCGCCAGGCACGGATGTGCAGTTATTATGCATATTGAATGGCGGATGAAAAACTTCGGGATGGACATGAGCGAATTTAACCAGGTGAATTTGAACACGCTAGTTCGTGTGTAGTAGGGTATCAAGTTTTGGTCCTCGTGTCTTTTCTTTGGGGATTCGGACACAGTTACCTGAGAGCCTAGCCGAAAAATTGACGATGCAATGCACGGATTTTATTTGTACAATGCGGCGGCGTAAACGGAGCGGGGATAAGTTCAGCGAAGGAAGTGCAGAAGAGTGTGAGAAGTCAAGGTCATAACGACGGCATATAAATCGCACAGGGGTTTTATAGATTGGTTTGAACTTATTAATCTCTAACCGCTTATACTAGTTCCGAACTACACATTGCTAATCAAAAACAGGATGGACGAATTACTATTTTTCAGTTCTTTATAATACATGTAATCAATGTGATTAGAACATGACATGTTATGCGTGAAAATGACACCAAGGTACTTAAGGAGACTATCCACCTTCAGTTGTATTTTTCCACATTGTTGAAAGCATGCACCGCCAGTAATTTAGAAACTTCATGTATGGCAGGACCATTGACAGTGTATAAATGAAAATGGAGGAGCAATATTTGTTACAGAAAGACATCAGAGAGGTTTTATTCAAATTAATGTTCGATTATTTGCAAGTTGCTGCACCAATTGCAAAACGTGGCAGTTGACTCTTGGAGGTGACAATGATCATTAAAACAATTAATCACTTCGTATGAAAATTGGAGGGGACTCTTAAGCTCCGTCGTAAGGGTATGACGCGATAACGTACTGAGTTAATTCCCATATATGCAGAAGGTCATTCATAGATCCCTGGAAGTCCCCATACCCCACCTGGCGCAGGGGTGCAGCGGTTGAGCGATGCGCCACTGCCCTGCGATGGCAGGTGCTGCAACCGGTGGGCCTTTTACGGCCCAGGTTTATTTTTGCTTGTTTATTTATTTATTTACACTGTACCCTGCAGCGCAAAAGACATTACAGCAGGGAAGTGAGTTTCACAATGCAATCGATAATAAAAACAACAAAAGTGCAAACAGGTCTTAACGGTAAGAGCAAAAACAAAACAAGAACAGTGGAGTTACATCTCGCTCAGTTCCTGCGTTTCGCGGCGTCGCCGTTGTCCCTCGTAACCAGCTCCGCAGCCGGGGCAGCGCGCTGCTCTAGCTGCGCGCGCTCCTGGCGCCATCTCCCTCCAGAACGCCCAAGCCGAAACGCATAGCCGCCGCTGTTCGCCACTTTTTTTGCCCTCGAATTTTGTCACATTATAATATATGAACTGCGTCAGCTTGAGCCTACTTTTTTTCCGCCTTTCCACCAATAGTTCTAGCCCGATAGTATTTTTCATGTCAGTGACGCTAGCTTCTCTTGAATAATGTTTGGATATGAACCTGGCTGCTCCGTTTTGTAGGTCGCTCTTCCCGAGCAAGTAATCATTAATTCAACTGCCGCCTGCCACGGTGGACAGTTCGCTCTCATTCCGGTGGGCAGGTTGGGATGACGCCTCAGGGTCACGTGACCTAGGTGGCCCACCTGCCTCCCAGGTTGCTCTCTGGGCACCACCTGCCAGAGTCATTCTTGTGATTTTTTGCTCTCAAAGCCGGCAACGCCGACGCCAGATATTCTGGGTAACGGGGCCTTCAAGGCTATCGCGTTAAAATGCAGTTATCGGCATAAGGACGACTGTTAGAAGAAATGTCATGTGTCAAATCGTTCATCTGCGTCGAAGTAAGTAGTGGCCCAAGGACGAAGCCTCGGCCCACTCCTGACGTCACATCAGCAGCAGCGGAGTCAGTCGAACTGTAAGAGGCTAACTGGGTGCAAAGTGACAAAAAGCTTAAAGTCCAGTGAACTAAATGACGATTATTTTGGTGCAGCATTAAGTTTATCAAGAAGTTTAGAATGTAACGCGGTGTCAAATTATTTTAAACCCTGTTTACTGAGTCATGTAACCTGAGCAGCTGTGCTACGGCTATACGCTCGTACAGTTGTTGCTGCGAAACGTTAAAAGGAAGCAGGTAAGACGTGAAATTTGTTGCAACAGAGGTTGCATGAACACTGAAATATAACATTTCATTTCCTTTCGCAAATTTGGTGCTTTATGCGATGTAATGGCAGAGGCCCTGAGTTGCTCGCTCTACACTCGTGCGTGGGCTTCCCACTACCAGTTAGTGCAAGTGTTTAGACGAAAATAAATAATATTCCAGTCTCCTCCTTTGCTTCCATGTACCCCGGAACAACGCGTGCCCTCAAGATTCACACTCAAGACTTTGATGACAGAAGTTTCGGGCACGAAAATGGCAAAGAACGCCGCGTTCACCCTGGAGCGCCAGCAGTTCGCGGCAGAAGTGTTCGGCGGCTACCACATTCCCGGATCGCGTAGTCTCCACCTCCGCGGCGGGCCCCCGCGCGGCGCCTCCCGCGCTGCGCGAACCTGCAGAGGCGTCCATCATCCGTTATTCGCCGCCGGGAATTGAGCTCGGAACCTTGGCGCGCTCCCGGGGCGGCTGCTCGCGCGAGGCGGCATTCCGATTCGCGCGGCGTTGCGGTGCACTGCGGTAGGAAATAACGGGCACGGCAGGAAACGGGGCGCCATGCAGACGAACAGCCCGCACACACCGCAGCCGCTATATACTCTTTGCCGCGCCCTCTCCGAATGCTAGAGGGAGGTGCGGTGACGTAGTACACAGCGCAGAAATGCTCCTTACACTGCCTTACTCGGCTGCGAGGTCTCGATTTCGGCATCGTGATCGAAGCTGAACTGTCACTCACCCCATGTCAGCGCTGTTTCCTCATGAGCGCGTCTAAAGCAAAAATAAAAACTTGAGGATGGGTGTAAATAGCTCGCTCTTGCTTCAGATGGCCTTCAAACCATTTGCACTTCATCGAAACCGCTGTTTCCTTGCGCCTCCTTTTTTTTCCCCTCGCGGCTTTGCTGCCATGCGGTGCGGTGACGCCTGTGCAGCATATGCGATGCCTCCGACGGCCGGCCAGTCGTACGGCATCGTGCTGTGTCTTTACTATCCTCGTTCTGGGCAATACACCCCTGAACGCGTTCTTCTTTCCTCTCGGCCAAGGAAGCCGGTCAGTAGCGGCTCGCTATTTCTGTGACGCTGCGAGCGGCGTCCTAATGACGTGAGCGATGGCATAGGCTGCTAGAAACGCATCAGAGACGTGACAATGGGGTTTAGCGACAGTTTGATCTTGATCAATCATCGACGCGGCTGCCGTCTCATAAAACAATACCTTGTTCTTCGACCCCGATGAAATGTTAAAGTAAGCTGCCTGTCTTTTTTTCCTCCTTTGCATAGCTCACTGCCTACCAACTGTCCCAGAGACTCTGCCGATGAAGTTGGTCATAAACACCGACAGCTTGCCCAAGACAAGAAACTATGCAAAAAAGAGTTTTCGTGTTGCCTGGAAAAACTCAAGCGCATGTGGGAAACTAAACAACGCCTTGATGGAAATCACGAGCATGGGAACCTCAGCGAATGAGTCTTTATGCATGCAGTCTTTCTCCTTTTCATGAGCATATTCATCGCACGCAGTAATCTTTGAAAAATTATGTGGAAAGCTTGCTGAAAAATTGAGAGACGTACGCTTGACAGCTGCCTTCAGCTTCCTTCGAATATTTCCACGCCGTCGCACGAACAAAAAGAAAGGGGGGGGGGGGGGCGGTACGAGTTGTTTATTCTGGAGCTATGCTGCTTATTGATCCATCTTTGAATGTCACGGCGTGCAATGAACGTGAGTCGGATGCGCACTCCGCATGCGAGGGTACTTGGCTGAACACTCATCGCAACTGAAAATTCTACGGACAGCATATATGTGCCGGACCCGTTTCCTTTTCCCCGCCAGATCGGTTCTTCCATTGGCATGAGGTATGGTCCGTATAACTGCATCATGCATAAGGTCACAGCGAGGTTGTACCCAAAGGCGGACTTCGTCGGCGGGAAGGCACGCGGCAATTTCGTTTAACACTTGCAGGTGTCTCTCTTTCCCGGATCACCCGCACCCTCGGCGTGCAGTTTCCTGCGGGATAAAAAAAGAAGACGGAACGCGATGGTTTCCTTCGCTACACGTACTCGGCGCGAGGCCTGTGATTGAGTTTGCCGCACAGCCTCGCACGGCGGCGCAGTTGCGGGCGATCGGTAACAAGAGCGCGCCGGGGAATCGAAGCGAGCGTGCACGGAGGCCGCCGCGCTCGTAATGGGCTGGGCGTCGGGTGTGCGGCCTCGAGGGCAGCGGCCGGGGTCAAGCGCCGCGGGGTCGGAGGGCGCGGGGCGAGACCCGAAGCACGCTGACAGGCGCTGGCCCAGTTCGGCCTCCGGGCCGCGACCCTCCCCGCGCCCCTTCCAGAACGGGCAGCGCAATTGATTTCACGGCTCTTGACACTCGCCGAGAGGCGGGCGGCGCACGCTCCAGCCCCGAACGCGGCCCGATCAACCGCCAGCGCCGATGCCGCCCGGCTCTGGTTAAATGCTTCGCCCGGGCACCGCCGCACCAGCGCCGAACGCGCGAGAGCTGGAAGACACTGCTTGCGTTAGGGGAAGGGGAGGCACTGGCGTTGAAAACGTGTCAGTTTGTGGACCGTGAAGAAAGTAATTAAGTGGCCTCTTTTTCATTTCCCTCCGCCACCCGTCGACCCCACGCGAGTCACACTCTCGAGCTGCTGACGCTAGCAAAGCTTGCAGTCTGCGCTCCCACTCGCGACGACATTTAGCCTGTGCAGGTCTGCCGTCCATGGTGAACGGTGAAGGGACGGCACTGGCGGCCCATTCCGGGTGACCGTGGTCACAGTGGGAAGGCAGATGACTGCCGCTAGATTTCATCCGTGTGAAAACAGCAACGATACGGTGGGGAGGCACCCACATTTATTCGCGGCAGTCCGAAGCGTGGAGTCGCAAGCTGTCGGACATGTCAGCTGTCCCCTGCAACCTAGGGTATTCTATTTCTAAAGTTTGAAGGAGCGTGGTAGTTACCGCGTGTTCTCCTCAACGATTGCGCATGTGGTGGCGCTACAAGTCAGTAAGTCAGTCGGTCGGTCGGTCGGTCGGTCGGTCGGTCAACTGATCGATTGAATTGATCTATCAGTCATTTGGGTCTGTTTATATTGGATACTACTAAGCACATTTCTGAATACGAGATTGTAAGAGTATCAAAACAGAAAAAAAGAGACAGTATTTAACTTGCTGTTCGATAGATTCATGCGACGTCACGTGAAGACAGCAGTGCAGAGTCTGGCATCGAGTAAGGGACGACTCAACAGGCTATATAACGTCGCACACCAACGTATTAACCCAGCTCCAAGCTGTAATGCAATACCTTTCGATTAATCTGCGTTATCAAAACAAGCACAGATCTTCTCCGTTCTGGGTGTTTCTTCGCTGATCTTTAGCCGCTTCTGTTTCTCCTACTCGTGCAAAGTCCGCTTCGGAGAAGAAACGCATGCTTGTCGCATCACGATGCGCGTTGGACTTCTACAAGCGGGGGACAAAAAGCGCCAGCCGCCACAGTACGAGCGGAGCCGGTGCGTGCATGCGGAACTGAAACATGGCTTCGAGGCGCGCCCAACATGTATACGTCACTCGGTGGCTGCGGCACACATTCCCCTCCGCCATACTTCAGGTCTGCCCCATTCGCCCGTCCACGGCGAAGGGGCAAATTGTGTTTCCGTCTTCTCCCTTCCGAACAGCGTCGCTTGGGAGCGAAATCAAGCAGCTTTTCCTTTCATTCAATCGCCTGGACAGTGCAAGGGCAAATACGCTTTCTGCGCTGCCCCCCGCCGGTGGCGGAGTCCCGGCCAAAGGTGTTGGGCCCGCAGGCGGGGGCGACCCAGATGGGAGGTCGCGGGCTTGGGTCGTGATCTCGCGTCCCGCGCCGCGCAGCGTGACCGCGGCGTCCTTGGGCGGCCGCAGCGGGGATTCCGGCGAGCGACACGCGCTCCCCCCGACAGGCGATCGACGTTCTTCTGCCGCGTTTCGGCTGGTTTTGAAATGGGCCGCTGCCGCAGTGACGTTGACGCGCTTCCTCGCCGCCGTCTGTCACTAGCCTCTTGTGGATCAGTGTCGATGTTGATTGGCGTGAGTTGTTTATATGTAAATGACGCGGGGCGATCTGGCACGATGGCCCCTCAATAATGACAGCGGAGCCCAGTCCTACTTGGAAGAGATCACGCGTTGACGTCATCCCGATTCCGTTGCACAAGCTGGAGTGGCGCTGAGTTATGGAGACGGATATCCGAGACCGTGTCAGACGCCTCTTTCCCTCCTCGGACGCCGCCGCGTTCCGCCGAATGGCTCCGGCGCTGCTCTTCATTTCCCTCGGCCGGCCGCCCCGCGCGCATGTCAGGGAGCACCCCCCCCCCCCCCCCCCCCCCCTTCCCTATCGCATCGGTCTGGCCAGCCGCCGCGGCTCCTCGCATTCTTTACGCGAACGCTTTGCCTGCAGATTTGCGAGCGTTTCGCGGCCCTCCCGAAAGGCACTCACAGGAGGCCACAACATAGAGCACCGCATCTAATTCTTTCGACGTCGGATGCACAACCATCCGGTTCTACCTTCCGTATGAGCCAGAAGCTGCGAGTACTGGACCATGCATGTTCGTGAATTATTTCTTTAGCCCCTCCGCTTTGAGATTGTCTAAAAGATATGTTTAGATTTCTAAAATAAAAATGCGGTCGTAGCCATAATATTACGAAGCACGCTTCGACGATGAAGCTCCTCTCACGCCTTACCTATCGAAAATTTTTAAGGTACTTAACATACGTGCCAGAAAATCCCGCTGGTACGCTCACTTATAAACCCCGGAAGCCTTCATGTACTCGTTCTTTTTGCTTAACGCGTGAGAAAAGTTCGCACGCCGAAGCGTGCTCCGTATTACTTTGGACGCACGTGTACCCACATGCTACTTAAAATCAGCCTCTTCCGGCAGCACAACCAATCGGGAGCCAGTCCATGGATTACCAAGTTTAGTGCTTATTGTGCCGCCCACTGTCATTACTGGGCTGGTAGCCGCTCTCGAACTGTCTCTTCATCGTACTTGCATCCGTTACTCTGTGCAATGAGGTTCAAAGAGCTTTACTGCCTCCGCGATATCTGGTATGTCATAGGCTACCCTATCCTGTTTCCCTCCCTCCCAGTCCTCCCTCCTTTTGAATCGAAAAGCTTCACTAGGCTCGTCAACACCGCGCTTCGCGTGAGCCGGAGGCCAGATTTGCTACTTCTGCGCATGCGCGAAACCGAGTGACGTGCACGGCCCAGGTGGCCGCCGTCGCCGCCGCTGACAAACAAAAATTAAAAAAAAAGACACGAGAAAAATAAAATATCACAAATAAAAAAATAACTGAAAGACAAACAGAGCGCCAGGAAACTCTCATATCTCGGTGCACACCCGAACCGCGCCGTAAGGGAAGGAAAATGAAAAGAAAATTGGTTTTAAGGAAAGGAAACGACGCCTGTCTCTCTCATATCTCGGTGGATACCTGAACCGCGCCGTAAGGGAAGGAAAATGAAAAGAAATGAAAATTGGTTTTAAGGAAAGCAAATGCCTGTCTCTGATATCTTGGTGTACACCCGAAAGTAATGCACACCACAGTGCATGTCTAAAGCAACCTTCTAAGATAGCACCTTATTCACTACACGCGCGTCTCCTCCTCCGCCTCCGTACAAACTTTGTATAGCTAAGACAATACGTTTCGAAAAAGCCAGAAAGCTATACCCTACGTGTAACAGCAAGTATAACCTTAAACCACGAGCATCGCCGCAGCTTTTCGCTTCGAGATATCCAGGCTTAACCTTAGCTAAGCAACAGCCAAATTTTTTTTTTTCGCGCCACATGCTCAGTTTAAGATTTCCCCTGTTTCCTTGCCTCTCACTTTGAGGGGCGCGTCAGTTCTGTAACGCGTCTTGTCTTTCGTAATGACTGTTTGCGATTGCTTCGTTTGGTGTGCATGCCCAGCTTTCCTGTTCATGACAAACTAGCGCCACCTTTCGGCCGCCAGCAGCGAACGCCTCATAGGGACTGTAAGGAAAATCCACCTACGAAAGACCTTCTACCGGCTCCCTCCCGGGAGGCCTGGCTTAGGCTCCTGAGGGAGCCTGGCAAGAACACGCATGCCAAGCCTGCGGATTGGGTGGGAAAGGTCGCCCTCTTTTAGGGGGCCATGCATCCGACCCCATTGATCTTTTAGATCTATAAAGTTTCTCCAATCCAATCAGTGGGAATATTTGCATTTGTAACTGAGAGAAAAACCAAAGAGTGCTGCAAGATGGTGCGCGAAGTAGTACATAGTGACGGCCTACTTTGCTACTCCTACACGCTGCTGAATCTGACTTTTAAAATGCTTATTAAATGCCTCCTGGGCTCGCCATAGGAAACCAACGGGATATACCAAACATTCAATTTTCCCACAGTAATTTTTTCATCTAGCGCACGGCGGCACGTGATGGCAGGTACGCAAACTATATATATGGAAACGTTTGCCCAGATTTTTTGGGCTTGTTTCGCATCGCCTCTGTCCACTTGGCATCGTACTTGAGCCATCTGGCACAGAGAGTGAACTCTAAAAGCCCATATCTAAGTCACACCTCTCTATATGATGCTGCTAGCGACACACTAAAGGACTTGTATACATAACTCTTCCTGCATATACCCAGTCAAGGTCTAACTCCCCGATTTTTGTAATGTTTATTTAATTTCAACAAGTTCCCTTTTTTTTTTGTTCTTGCGGAAATGAAAACATTTGCGTGTTTTATACGAGGGCAGCTGGAGCCCGCAAAGTTTGTTTACTGCTTTCTACGATTCCAAAATGGTAGAACATTTGCGGCAACGCCTTAGAATAACTATAGAGCATTGCCTAGAGAGATATGTCCTAATTAGCATAAAGAA
The DNA here is from genome assembly GCF_055824585.1 of Amblyomma mixtum. Classification (NCBI taxonomy): domain Eukaryota; kingdom Metazoa; phylum Arthropoda; class Arachnida; order Ixodida; family Ixodidae; genus Amblyomma; species Amblyomma mixtum. The sequence continues at coordinate 49,904,483 of NC_143014.1, forward strand.
GACGAAGCATCGCAGCCCCTGGATCCCCTGGGTTATAATTCATACGAAAAAAATAAAAAGATTGCGTAAAAAGAAAGTAAACCCGCTCAAATTTCACGACTTCGATATGAGCTGGAGCAGGCCTTGCAACAATCTAAAAGAAAGTTTTTCGATGAAACGCATAGCCGTTTACTCAGAGGAGGAGGAGGAGGAGGATGAGGAAGAAGAAGAAGATGAAAGGCAGGGAGGTTAACCGTTTGTATCCGCTATGCACCCTGTCCAATCCCCAACCGTGGGTATGTGCCATTAAGCCCGAGGACAACATCATCATCATCGTCATCATCAACCGCATGCTCAGAACATAGCAAGCGCTACAAAAGTGTGGTGATACTTCAGTGATAGGAAGGAACAAGTACGGGAGATCAACAAAAGAAGATCAGGCTCTGATAAAGAAAGAAGACATTGCAGATCACTTTGATAAATTCTTTAGTCCGTATTCACAGCGGCCATAGATGACACTGCAGAGCTAACTGTTTACTTAACCCACATCAGCACGGATTCAGAACATGCCTTTCATGTCACATTCGTATGTTCGCAGATGATTGCGTCATTTATCGTACTATTAATAACTCTTCCGACCAAGAAGCCCTCCAGACTGACCTAACTAACGTTCAGAAATGGGGCGACCTGTGGATGATGACACTTAACCCTCAGAAATGCAAGATTGTATCCTTCACCCGTCGCACTAAACCATTTATTTTTTCGTACAATATAGCTCAAATCCCAATAGAATCAGTTAACTCATTTAAGTACTTAGGAGTCACGCTATCTTATGATTTATCTTGACGCACACATATTTCAAATGTAATATCATCCGCGAATAAAACACTAGGTTTTTTGAAACGCCACTTACGTCACGCTCCCCAACAAGTTAAACTCCTGGCTTACCAATCGCTAATCAGATCGAAACTAGAATATGCATCCCCCATATGGAATCCACATCAAATATACCTCATAAATGCCCTCGAATCCGTCCAGAACCGTGCCACTAGATTCATCCACAATACCTATTCATACCAAGTCAGCGTGTCGTCTTTAAAAGCAGAATCCGCCTTATCAACCCTTGTTATTCGTCGCCGCATTGCCAGCCTAAAACTGTTTCATAAGTTCTTTTACAGCACCCACGGTTACGCAGGCTACATCACATCACCAGCTCGCATATCGCATCGCACTGGTCACATTCTTCAAGTTGCCCGGCCTCGGACCCATACGACCACGTTCGCTGCCTCCTTATTCCCACGAGCAGCATTAGATTGGAACGGCCTTTCCCACAGCATCGCCGCTATCACCTGCCCATCCAACTTTTGCAAAGCACTAACAGATCATATTGTATGTTGAACCCACATGGCAACCATTGTACTTATTTTTCTGTATAATCCACCCCTTATGTAATACCCCTACGGGGGTCTTTAAGGTAATAAACTGAACTGAACTGAACTGAACTACTCCACAACTCACAGAGACAATTCATGATTTCGCAAAGGCGAATGTGCGCGGCAACAGATTGACGTAATCGCTGTAGATGTTGTAAAACCATCTGGAAAGGTGTCGCATAGTAAATTGATTTTAAAACGGCACAGAACTGAAATTAATTCGACTATAATGAAATGGATTCGAGCATATTTAACGAACCGGAATCAGGACTCGATGGTCATGTTTCCGGTTCATTCGCAGTGCTTTCGGGAGTCCGGAAAGGTTCTGTACTGGGACCGTTGCTATTTTTGGTGTACTGTTAATGACATCTCCGCTGCCATGCAACCAAATGTACAACTATAGCTGCTCGCAGATTACTAATTGATTTTAAAATCAGAAACACGGATGACGAGCTTAAAATGGCCAAATGTTTACACTCCTTAAGCGGACAGTGCAAAAATGGAGCATGGGAATGAACTATTCGAAATCAACACACTCATATTACAACAAAAAACAAAATCCGTTCTTTTATATCAATATTTTATTTGTGACAAGTGGTTGGTCAATACAAGACAGTTTAAATATTAAGGCACTGGAGCACGCATATAGACGACGTATGTTCAAAATCGTTCCGGAGGTTATGTTTCCTGAAGAAAAATTTGAGCTTGCTACTCGCGATGTGAGACTAATGGCTTACAAAAGTTTTATAAGGCCAGTTCTTGAATACGCGTCAGTCGTATGGAGCACTCACCAGCATTATTTTAAAAAACAATTAGAAAGAGTTCACAGTTACGTGGTACGATTTGTCTGCTTCCGATATCGAAGGACAGATTCAGTTACAGAAATGCTTCGTTCCTGTAACCTCGACCTGCTAAAGATATGCAGTCAAAAACACGAATGAAACTATTTTTCCCGATACTCCAAGGACAAATCAAAAGCAGGAAAAAAAGCGTACGTACAAGCACCTGAAAAACGGAGCATTAGAACAAATCATAATCAGGGCATCCAGCCCTACAACGCAGCTGATACTTTCATACATTCCTTTTTTCCTCGCGTAATCGAAATGTGGGATATATTGCCAATGCGTGTTACAGAAAAAAGTGATCTACCTGAATTTGAATGAACTCTAGATGACAGTTTTTGTGAATTTAGCGCTGATGTTGTGAATATTGTTGTTGTCTTTGAAGTTTGATTTCCTTCATTACCCTGTTTGTAAGGACCCTCGTAGAAGGGTTGACGGTATTGTTAAATGAATGTCGAAAGTAATGCAGTGTGCGTTATTCGGGTGACTCGCAGCATTCGTAAAAGAGTGCCTGTTTTTTCACGATTAATGGTTTAGTTTTCAGAGCTTACAATACGGTGTAAAAACCTCATTATCCTTGGATAAGCTGGTCTGTAACTACCCCTGACGACTTAAGCCGAAGACAATTTAAAAAATAAATAAAATGAAGCCCTCTCTTTCATGTCACGCAAGCCAAGCCAAAAAGAAAAAAAAGAGAAATGGTGGAGGGGCAGCAAATTAAGCGCGCTTGTTACACACGAATAAAGCATGCTCCTTCGAGATTTTTTTCGCCATTACTATGGTGGAAAAGTAACAGCTTTTGAATGTCTGGGTGTGACTATGAATGCTTTCACAACAGCTGTGAAAACACCTTCGTCTTGAAGTCATTATGCTTGATTTGTCTGGAAACCATCCAGCTTTTTTTTCTTTTTTTGATTCCCAGAAACATGGCGACCAAGAACAATGGCGCCTCTTTTCTGTCCACTTCCTTTGGGAGCACGGGCAGTAATTATCCCAGAGTGCCTTCAACTTTTCATAGTATACTGCAACGTCCGCTTTCGGAACGGTCATCATCTGCTGTACGTCGCCATATCTCTTTGGTGATCTAAAATTTCACACCTTGCAAGTCAGAACAGCTTTTGGAACAAGAAACTGCATTAAGCCATATATGTATGCGGTCAGTACATAGCGCTCTGGCAAACGTGGGTGAGCCACCACATCAATGCTCCTGCATGCCCAGAAGGGTCCCGTGTACGCTTCGTCAAATAGACGCTCACACTTCACGTCACCACTGGCTGCCAGCGTCGCTCTCTCCCTCTTTCACACGCGTAGACGAGAATGTCTACACATTTAGGCGAGAATGATTTCAGGGTCCCCGCTAACAAGAAAAGTTGCCGTGAAAGTGTTCTCGGATCTGATTTGCATGATGCATTTCGTCGTTAGTTAGTAGCCGTTAAACGTGTCAGCCTCGCGCTATATCTCACGGCTCTTAAGCAGGCCAGGCGGACATAATGGCATGAATGATGGGCCACATGCTCAATCTGCAGTGTGTCGTCCAGCTGCGGCACTTTCATCGCGCGTGGATACACTTTCCAGGTGGTGGTCATAAGTGGAGGATTCCAAGACGACATTTGCTGCAGGTTCACTCGGCAGAGTGGAAGTGGAATTTTTTAAGGCGGTCACTCTTGAGTGTAGACATTGTGCACCCCAACTCTTTCATTCCCAGTAGCAGCCGGATTGATCCCCGGGGCGTGGAGATAAAGCGAGACCGTTACGGCCTGGCAGAATAACAGTTTCGGGACGACCCGGTTTTTCCTGTTAGGGAGCTTAACCAGCACGAGTTTCGCAAAATGGGGCCAGTTTCACGTGTTCGTCCACGTGCATCGCGCTCAGAAGCTGCTCCTTGCCGGACCTCCGCTCGTGGTGCAACACTTGCCACACACGCGTCACTGTCACTGCGAGGCTGTTTAACAGCGACAGCTGTTGGCGCCTCAACTCCAGATTTCGTGGTGTCGTCGTCGTCTTCAGAGAGGAGGAGGAGGAAGAACAATTATTTCCGCCGAATATCGCGCGGCAGCCACCTCCGGGTCCGCTCGCAGGCGTCCGGAGAGGCAGTCTGTCGCACCGCAGCCGGAGGACATCCGACCCCGTCTAGGAGAAGAGGTCTTCAGCCTCGGCCGCCAGGCGGACGGCGAAGCGCTGAGTTTTCTCGTCGGAGCTTCTCAGTGCGGTCTCCCATTCATCGCTAGCTTTAATCGCGTTGCGCCCTGGGGCACGAACGCATCTCCAAATTATGTGATCTAATGTTGCTACGTGGCCGCAAAATTTACAAATTTCGGTTTCTGCACCGTACCTCTTCCGCCCTCTGGCACCCGTCCAACTCCTCCACAGGGGCGAGAAGAAATTTCGAGCTTGGAGCCTTCTCCAGTCGTACGACTCCTTTTTACTCAGGATGTTAAGAGTGAGAGGTGTACGGCGCCTTCCTTCGGCGCTGCAGCATAGCAGGGGAGTGCATTCCCGTAACCGTGGGACAATTTTCGCTTCCTTCACTTTTTTTCGTGGCCAGCTAACTCGTTTGCATTGAGGTACTTTTAATTTGACGTTTCCGCACGAGTTTTATGGTGCCGTACTTATTATGCTCACCGAATCAGAATATTTTTGAAACATTCATTAAGAATGCAAACATAGCGCGTACCGCGTGGCCGTGTTCGTTCGTAACAGGCGAGAAATTTTCCTGCCGGCAGTTTAGCACGCATGTGAGCAAACAATACAGAGGTGTACCACTGCTCTAATTTTCTACATATCACGCAAGCATTACGCGAACACCTGTGCACAATTTGTATACAGGATGTGTATTTCGATTTCGGACGGTAATAATCGTATCGCATACATACTGACTTATTTACTGCACATAGAAAAAAATATTACGTTACAGGCTTGCTCATATTTCAAACATACATGTAACAAGCGGAAAAAGTCAACTGGACAACTTACCTGACAGGGACAAAGGTGGTTCGTTGGTGCTGCAAGTGAGAGTGAACGATTCGCTACAGGACGCTAGCTGATACATACTGTTTTTTTTTTTGCTCACCCCATAGTAAAACAAAAAAGGGAACTGCGCTGTGGTGACTTTCACTTAACGGTCACAGTCTTCGCCTTAGAGACATCTCCAAAACGAACCAAACATCAGTTCATGACTGAGAACAGAAATTGTTTATTAACTTTTGAATCATTCATTTCAGAGGTCGTAATGAATATGAAGAAATGAAGCCTGACATTGAAAGATTCTATTCGAACCGATAAGCCCGAAGAAACACATTTGCACTGGACGTTACAAGCGGATGTGTTCTGCATTTCTGCAGTGCTTCAAAGAAGGACGGCTCGCTTAGGCACCACGTGTCCACCGTGATACTTTTTGCTCCAGCTCAGAACGAGTTCAAAAGTCTGTTTTAGAGCGCAGCTCTTTGGCGCCCGTTTCTGCGTTTCGCGGCGTCGCCGTCGCCGTTGTCCGTTGTAACCAGGAGAGGGTAAAAGCACAACCTCCTCCCCTCCTTAGCAAGAAACAAAAAAAAATAGCGCCGCGCGGACGGCTCTCGCTGGCGCGCGTCGTAAAACTGGGGAGGAGGAACCACTGGGCACCTTGTGTGTGTGGCTGCCCCTCTCCCACCGCTCGCCGACGCAGCGCACGGGGGGATTGCCGTCGACAGTTCCAGACTGTCCGAGTCGTTTCTACGAGATGTTGACGGAGAGGATGTAGCCTTACGTGCGTTAAGAGATGCCCTCCACCTCTTCACTCGCGCGATGACGGCGGCGCCACGACAGAAAGTTCCAGATGCTCCTCGAAGCCACTCCCGGCCTTTGACCAATGAGGACGCGCGCCCAGCGCGAGAACGAGAAGGAGACTGCACAACCGACACTGTGTGTATATGCACGCCTGCCTTGGCGCGAAGAACAGACAGACGTGGAGCGAGCCTATATAAGAAGGGCGTTGACCGCCCGAGCCGCCGTTTAAGCTTCAGTGAACAAATTGTGTTTTGTTTGTTTGCCTCTCTCTCTCTTGTGGTATGGAGTTTAAGTGCAATAATTTTGTATTGTAATCTCTCTCAAGTGTAACTTTACCGTTAGTGGAGTGTTTCTTGAAGAAGGAATATGCCTGAAAAATAAAAAGCTGTCTCTAATTGTACACACAGATGTCTTGCTCGCATTCTTTGCCCCAGTCTATTGAAAAGCTGAAATAGCTGATGAGCTGCGCTCAAATTTCGCATTAGGAAATAGCATAATCGTCGGCAATTTTTTTATTTACCATTTTATTACTTTTTATTGCGAGTTTCTTCAGGACCACTGAGCGTCGTCATTACAGCGACATATGCCACGGGTGATAACATCGTTGCTCATATTGCGCATTACTAACGTACGAAACAGGACTGCAAGACTCTGGAGTAACTCTTCGTTATAAGCGCTATATCCTTATATGCGACATTGTCACAGGCGCTCACGTTCCGCTTGACTTGAGCCCATGTGCGTCACAAAGGAAGTTCTTCATTTCCACTCTTGCGAAGAGAGAGAGGCTAACGCGAGAACATATGAGAGCTGACACGAGCCGGTCCACGGGCCCGCTCCACGCAAACCGGACGCTTCGTGCGCGCAAGTGGAACGGCCGGCCGCGGCGTCCCCGCAGTGTCGCGGACAAGGCGCCCCTTTGTCGTGGGCGCACGTATGCAAAGCGGGCAGAGGTGCGGCCGCGGGGCACGCGCGCATCCCGTTCGCACCCCGGCGAACACGCCCGACGCTCTCGGAATGGCTAAACGTCGGCGTAAAAAATAGCCGTGACGAGCGTCTAGCGGCTCATTTGACTGCGCGCTTTCCGCTGGCCGCTGCTTACTGGATGGGACGCGCATGACAAGGACGCGTCGACGCCGTCGATCCTCGGCCAGCCTCCGCGAGTTTCCCCGTGTCAGCGCGCGCGGGGCCCGAGTGACACTGTCGCTCCGCGTGTCCCGGGAAGGACGACGCTTCCAGCCTTCCGGGCCGCTGTCAGATCGCGCACGCCCAATCGCGCCAATGATATCTACGTCCGCGGTGCTCCCTCTCCGGCGGCCTTGGTGAGTGGACGCGCTTTCGTATGCAACTCGGCAAGCGTCGCGATTAGGCGCGGGCCGTTTTATTTCCCTGGCAGGAAGCGTGCGGCTGCACTGCAATGAGGAACCTGATGGCGATAGCTTGACGTAGAGGAGCCAGCGCACTTCATAGCGTTGCGGAGCAAAGGGACATCCGACTGCGGCCCTTCAGCTCCGGAAGAAATACTTGCGCTCAAGCGCAGCCACACTGCAAGAGCGACACGACCCACACGAGCGGCGAACGGATGCAGCTACGCAGTAATACGAGGGGGAGCACGCGAGCGCTTGCAGCTGCGCCCGCCCTTCTCCAAAGCAGAAGCAATGCGCCGTCATGCTCGCGTGGGAAGCGGCGCGGCAGTAAGGGCCGAAGTGCTCATTAGGCACGTACTGCCGTTTTTTTTTAAAATTGTATAGCACTTTTGCCCTCAGAGACGCATAGGTACACGCTTGACTATTTCCTTCGAAATCGTTTGCACAGCGTCTCGAATTCGGCAGCAGCTGTTAAATTTCACGTTCTTTGCGCCGTCACTGCCGATCAAAGAAAGCCGTATGATCGGATCTGTACGCCTTAGTGGAAGGTGACAACCGTCCGTTTCTTGCAGAGTGTTGCAGTTCACTGTAGATTCTAGAATGTTGAACTTCAAGGGCATGATGCAATGTTTGGGGAATATATATATATATATATATATGGTTTGGTTTATGGTTTATGGGGTTTAACGTCCCAAAGCGACTAAGGCTATGAGAGACGCCGTAGTGGAGGGCTCCGGAAATTTCGACCACCTGGGGTTCTTTAACGTGCACTGACATCGCACAGTACACGGGCCTCTAGAATTTCTCCTCCAAAGAAATTCAACCGCCACGGCCGGGATCGAACCCGCGTCTTTCGGGCCAGCAGCCGAGCACCATAACCACTCAGCCACCGCGGCGGAATATATATATATATATATATATATATATATATATATATATATATATATATATATATATATATATATATATATATATATATATATATATCAAAATTGACTTTTTGGCAGCTGATTAATCAATATCAGATAAAGTCACCAGAAATTCAAAAACATAACAGGATTTAATTCCCGACGTTTCGGTTGGAGGGCAAGACTCCTAAAAGGCTGGCCCTCCAGCCGAAACGCCGTGAATTAAATCCTCTTGTGTTGTTCAATTTCTGGTGACTTTATCTGATATATATATATATATATATATATATATATATATATATATATATATATATATATATATATATATATATATATATATAGTCGAATGAGAATGAGCCAGTGCGAATATATGACAAACGGGGTACTTTATTTAAAAGTAGTCTCCACGAGCATTTAGACATTTGTCCCACAGACTAACGAGTTGCGTGACTCCCGTCCCATAAAACTCCTTGGGCTGCTGCTTCAGAAAGTCTGACTCCTTCACGTCATCGTCCGATACGAACCTGGTTCCCTTGAGCATGTTTTTTCAATTGCAGGAAAATGTGGAAGTCGCAGGGCGCTAGGTCTTGGCTGTATGGTGGATGTTGCAGCGTCTCCCATTTGAACTTTGCCAGTTTTGTGTTAACCACATCAGCGACTTCGGAACGGGCATTGCCGTGGAGCAAGATGACCCCATCCGTCAATTTTCCAAATCGTTTGTTCTTGATGGCGACGCGCAGCCGATCCAGTGTTTCACAATATTGGAAACGATTAATTTTTAGCAAATTAGCAAATTCGGTTTAGCAAATTCGGTCAGTAATGGCCCCTGACGATCGAAAAAAAAAGTCAACACCTTTCTGGCGCGGTGTCGTGGGGCTTTCGAGCCCCACGACACCGCGCTGTTCAACTTGTGAAGCGTCCATTATGTCACGCAACCGTGTTCAACCCAGTGTATGAGAGTGTTAAAAAACATTTATCCTCACACCTACATGTCACTTTCTTAAATGAGAGATGCCTGTGTGCTACGTGCATTTCTCACAGATAACGGACCGAACCATTATTACGCGCTGTGTGGGTTGGCTCATTCTCATTCGACTCGCCCTCGTATGTATGTATATATATGTATATACATACATATGTATATACATATATATATATACATATGTATATGTATATAGACATATCGAGCTGTTCGATTTTGTACCCGTTCAAGCGTACCAAAGATATACAGGGTGTTTCACCTAAGACTTTCTGCAATTTTAAAACATAAGCTATTTGAATTAGATGCGCGCTTTTTCTGGCATAGCATTGTCAGTGGTGTAGTACATCATAATGCAGCTAAGACGTGCTAACTATCAGGCTTGTTAACCAATATTTAATAGTTAACTTTTAAACTATTACCGTTGGGCTCCTTAATTATTGAGAGGCATGCAGCCCACCGTAAGTAATGTCCATATCCGTTTTTAGAATTTCGAGAACGCGATTATCCTCGGCGTAACTCGGACGTAACTCGTCGAAATTCGGACGTAACTCGTCGTAATTCGGACGTAACTCGTCGAAATAGCCATAATTTGTTGGGCCACAGCGCCGAGGATAATCGCATTCTCGAAATTCTAAAAACGGATATGGACATCACTTACGGTGGGCTGCATGCCTCTCAATAATTAAGGAGCCCAACGGTAATAGTTTAAAAGTTAACTATTAAATATTGGTTAACAAGCCTGCTAGTTAGCACGTCTTAGCTGCATTATGATGTACTACACCACTGACAATGCTATGCCAGAAAAATCACGCATCTAATTCAAATAGCTTATTTTTAAAAATTGCAGAAAATCTTAGGTGAAACACCCTGTATAATCTCTAAGAAATAAACCGGCCTAGTGGGAGAGCAAACACAACTTAATTTAGTCCTCAAAACCCGCCGTTAGTCCCCGAGTTTGTACACGACAGGTCTCTTTACCAGAAATGTGTGCCGTTCGCAGACTCAATGGGCTATGCTGACAAAGAGACCAACGGAGGGACGAACCGCAGCATAGCAGCACACGAAAATCGCGCGAGAAAGCCTCAACTGCAATATACTATTCGATTTTTCGAAGTACATGAGTCGTGTAAAGCCTGCAAAAAAACTGTTTTGAGTCGTCTCGGCAGCTCGAGCGGCCGCGACGAGGTTGCAACAAAATTTTTCGCCGCGACGCGCCGCTCAATCGCCCGATTCGCTCAGTCGCTTGCATGTGTGAACTAGCCTTTAGGCCAGGGGGAGCACCGCCGCTGTGCTCGTCGAAGCGGATACTCTCTTCCGCACGAGATAAAGGTTTCGTGGAACGGAAGCGACCGGCAGCTGAGATAGTGCATAAGCATGTTATGCATATACCAATACGTGCCCAATGTGAGTTGTAAGAATTAAGCAAGTGTGCGTAATTTCCTTTCTTTGCCGCTTGTTACAAGATTATGGAATGCTGTGTAAGCATCGGCGACACCGAACTGTAAGTGGCAGACAGCCAGTCAGTTAACCGGCGCTCCTACCCATCAGTAACAAAAAAAAACAAAAAAAAACGAAGTGAACCACGAGCTTCTATAATTGGTTTCAACAGACCGTAATGTGCCGCTGCCAGTTGCTACAAATAAGCCCACCTTATTCGTAAAAAGACAAAGAACAACTAGTTGTGCTTTCGAAGTAACGGGCGTAAAGTATACACGGTTCGGCACTTCTTTTTTCCGTCAGAAGTGCGATTTAAACCGCTATGCGTATGATTTAAGGCTTACCGCAGCTTGTTGCAAAAGCATACGACACGAAAATCACTATTTCGCACTAAACTGCAATATGTTTGAGAAAACTGCGAGCCGTAAACCACAGCAGTTTGCGTGCTACGTATATAGTATATATAAAGCTTTTGTTTCTTGCTCTGCGCCGTCTGCTATATCATATCCGCGCTCGGTTCCTAATCCAAAGGTCGTGGGTTCGAGTCCTCGTATATTCTTGTATGTTTATTTCTGCTGCTATCCAACTCCAAATGAATTCAGAAACATAACTTCGTTCGCATTTTTCTTTAGACGGTTTCTGCCAGGGACTAACTGTTGTACTCGTTACCTTTAGGGTACCAACAGGTGGACCCTTTGCAGTTAGTCCCAAAAAATGACAATGATTGTGGCAAATCAGTTAGCTCCATTTGACTAACCTCTCTCCCCCTTTTATAGCTTCTTCACTTTGAGAACACGAAAACATCCGTTTGACCTCTCTCCTCTCGTTTTCGTTTTATTATCCTGTTGAGCTGTAAGAATGCTTTATAATGGCTTATACCATTTATTCATTTTTTTTTCTAAAACGCACAGTATTCGTATCATTTCATTTCTATTTCCTTATTCTTCATAATTTCATTTCCTTACTTGCTCTAAAACCTAGACGTGAGAAAAAGCAAACCCATTCATTTCACGGAACTCTGTGTATCGTCTGTGGTCTACGAGGTTCCGCACTCGTGCGACATTAGTTACGTTGGTTAGATGGGAGATGGGCCAATAATCGCTTGAGAGAGCATGCGAACTTGTCTGGAAATGGTAGCAATTTGGCTGCCTATTGCGAGGCCTGTACAGGGTCAATCACACTTAGAGGGAACACGGCTCCGCGTGGCCACGTACCTGCGGAGTGCCACTGCATCTAACCCGTTCATGAATCAATGCAGAGTGGCCATTAGAAGAGAGAACTCGACGTGGTGCTTCGTGTCATCTGCCCCTTTGCGCTGGTTTGCTACCGGCTTGGTCGCAATGGTGCTCCTCGTGTGCGCAGTCACGTGGAGCCGTGTTCCCTCTAAGTGTGATTGACCCTGTACGTTTTCTCTTGAGAAAATATGTTCCTGCAAAGCGGCGCGTTTACAGTGTTTAAAACACGTGGTTCTTCATCCACGACGAATTTCGAGCGAACTCAGTAAATATAATACAATAGCCAGCCTACAACAGCCGGCCGCCAACAGGTACACTTCATTTATGTAAGGCTTCACGTTTCTCTTGATCAGGTGGATAGGAAGAAAGAATCAGAGAGACTTCATTCCCCACACCCGGCCCGTGCCCACGGCACAGCTTTCCTCGCATCAGTTTATGGGCGTGCTGGTTCAGGAGAGACGGTAAGATTTCTTGGAGTTGTTTCAGTAGGGGTGCGAACTACCTCCTCAAAGGGGTTCTTGGGGAAGGTGAGGTAAGGCGTTGCGTATTACAGGTCTTGTGGGCGGAGGGTGAGGGGCATCTCCCAAGCCGTGTGTGTTCTTTATGGGTATATGGGTATAGCCGCCCACCGAGGGCAGGGAGAGAGACAGACCTGTTTAATCTGTTCTACACCATTTCACTCCCATGCGGAAGCCGTCAGCCATAGGTTTTGTAATCAAGTTCCTTCCAGCTATAGGCCGAAGGCCGCCGCTGCGACGGGCACTCCAGAGAAGCCGGTACAGTAAACGTGTTCGCATGTGTAGCCGTCACGCGATAAATATATTACTATTGTGAAGGGGGGTTTAAATTATTTCAGCTCATTAATTCCCACCTTTTATGTTGCTTTAGGATGGAACGAGTCATGTCATGCGCTTATTGACCCATTGCCTTCTACCTACTTGCTGACCGACTACGTACCTGCGCTCAGTGCTAACGGCGGACTTCCGTATGACGCGAGCACCGCGCCCAGAGTTCATCCACAGGTGTCTTTTGTTTTGGGGTGATTCGCAGAGACACTCAAGTCGTTTAGTAGTACGTGGGGCAACGTCGACAGGCTTTCACTTTTGACACGAGCGGCCAATGGCCCCAGCTTCGCGCGGGGCATCAAATCATTCGTTCGGCGTGCAGCTCGCCCTTTTGTTTGTCCTCGTTTGACCCGCGCTTTCGGCGTCCCCCTCTCGCGCGCTGTTCGCGCACCCATCGCGTGGTCGTCACTCCCTTCTGCGGCGCTGCATCGGTGACAGTTTCCGGTAATCAGCGCTGTAGCCGGGATCCAAACATGCGGCGCGTGGGAAGCCGCGGCAAGGGAAAGCGGCGTCGAAGCGGGCTGCCAGTTTCGTGTCGCCCTGACTCAAAAATCATTCATCCAGGCCGGCGAACAGGTGTCTCCGGGGCAGCGCGGAACCTGTCCGTGGATGCGGGAAGACAAAAGGACGGATCGCTCCCCGCGGCGACGCTGCGCAGCGTTTACCCCCTTCGGCTGGTTCCCACGGCGCGCCGGAATCCCCGCGAGGTCTTTGCCTCGGCGCCGGTTCTCTGACGCGCCCCGAGAACGGGGAAACGTATCACGGGGCCAAGCGGTGCACGTGACGCTGTCAACGAAGTCTTCAGCCCCTCTTGCCCGCGCACTTTGCTATCGTGCTGCGCGAGAGTGCATCACGTTTCCGCCCGAGGCCCCCGCCTCGCTGGGGGCACTGTGCGAGCAGTGTAGAAAGTTGGCACATCGTGGCGTTCACTCGTTTCTTCTTCTAGATGGAGTGTTAGGAGAGGAGCCTGGCATTTCGTGACACGCGTTATAGCGTCTCCGCATCGGATTTCACTTTTAAAGGCCCTGCTTGCAAAACATCTCTGGTGATAGATCGAGCGAGTCTTCCTGAGTTGCAGTAGCACTTGCACCTCAGTGGTCTAGATTTCAAATATCGCACCAAATGATTTATCTGTGGCAGGAACGTGATAGCCGATACATTCAGAGAGGCGTACTTCAGCACATGCAAACTTTGCACTAATTGTGTAAAGAGAAATACAACCTGGAACGACTGGGGTCCCAGTTTATGAGGCAGCCGAGTATCCCGCATCGGGCATCCCAGCGCATTTTAGGCAAGAATTCGGGCCTGCGTAACTGACTGGCGCCGCACTCAGAATAGCAGATTATCGCCGTGCAGCGCGCGGCGGCGTTCCCGGGGCTGCCTCCCGCCGCGGCCCGTCCTTCACGCACGTGGTGTCCGGTGGGCGGCCGAGAAGCGTCGACGGGCTCTCACTGCGGCCGCCGCGCTCGCCGGCTCGTAATTTCCCCCGAGGTGCTAATGGCATTAGCCGTTCCCAGAAGGCCTCGGCGGCGACCCCGTGCGCGGGCCGTGATTTAGGTGCGCCCCGCCCCGCCGCCGAGCGGCCTTCCGGCTTCGATTGACAGCTTTACAGTGGCTCGTCACCAGCGGTCCCGCGGCCAGGAGGAGGGCGCCCCGGACGCTCGTAAAGGCCACCGCGGAGGAGCCCCCGTTTTGCAAACACGTGGCTTCCTTGTGGCATAAATTGCGCACTTTATGTTCCTCGAGGGGGAGGAAGCGAAATTAAGGCCCCGCGACCAGGATCGAGAGCGTTTCCCGAAACGGAATTCTTTTCCTTGGAGGAGCGCGCCGACAAACCGCGCGCGGCACCACGCGGGCTCATGGGGTTGCGTTCGCCTCTGGACCGAAGGCCGCGGAACTGCGCAGGTGACGTCGGTGGAGGCTCGCTGGCGTCAACGCAAGAGTTGCTACCTGATGGAAAAGAGAAAACCAGGGGCTCTGTGACTTTGTAAATGACTCACTATATCAACGGAATGACACAATATATAACTGTGTCGCCAACTCTCACGTCACTTCAGCGGTCACCTGATGTCATCACCGGACATTTGTCCCTGCGAAGGTGCCATATTAGCGGTGACCACGTACTCTTGTTGAATTTTCATTGCTCAGGCCGGGTGGAAACTATCGTGCACAAGAACACTCTCATGACACTGGTTATATCCTTATAGTAGTATCTATAGTAGGATGCAAGTCAGCAAGGCAGCGGCAGATATCCCTCTAAGGAGTCCCTCCAGCCTACGGCGTCGACCGATTGCCGTGAAGTCGCGGTTAATCCCATTTCATAGAGGAACTTGCCAGTCACCTGTGATTCTCCCGGACAGCTTTCTGCGGCAATGCAGCAGAGGCTAGGCAAGAAAGAGGAGGAGACGGTCCTTTGTCCCCGTGCAGTGGGTCTCCTCAGCACTGGCGACCCCGCACCCTCTCTCCAACTTCCCCCCTTTACCTCTCCTCACCACTAATACAACTAGGATATAACTCGAACAACGAATAGCCCACTCCTTATGGCACGAGGACGAAGGATCGTACCCTTCCCTTTCCTGCCTAGCCTATGGTTCATTGCAACAGCGATGTCATGAAAATTGGTCGACGCCACTGGCTGGGGGGCCTCCTTTGAGGGGCATTCGCCGCTGCCTTCTTGACTTGTATCCGACTGTGTTGAGATCCCTTCCCTACAGACGCACCGAACCTCCCGCGAGGGCTATTACTGCCATTGTATGCCTCCTTCAGGACGGCAACTGCACACTCTCCGCATGAAAGCTAGGACACGCCACTGCAAAGCGCTTTTTCGCATTGCGTGCATAGCGTTATCAAATGGATATGGAAGGGAATGGTTCGTTTACATGCAAGAACGAATTCTGTTATTCCTGCAGTGAAGTTGCATTGACGCATGGGCATTATACGCTTAGAGGAAAACTCCATAGAACAAAAAAAAAGTGTTTTTTCTCATACTGACGAAGAAGTCACTGGTTGAATGGTAATGTATTCTATTTCACATTGGAGCTACCTGTACGTACAGTCTTTGTCAAAAGTAACCTGGCTCCATGGTTTGCTTCTCACTCGTATAACAGCGCCCTCAAGGCTTCCCTAAAGACCAAAAAGTTATTTGAAGGTGAGAACAGGGGTTCTTCTTACCATAGAGAGATTTAGAGCTTGATGGCTGGCACAATAGCTTTAATATACGACTGAGAAAAAAACCGTGCAGCCTGGTTACTTTTGACAAAGACTGTACGTACGCTCATCTTGAGCAATCGGGATTGATCCTAAAAAGTTGTGTTTGCGCCCTTGATTTTCGTGATGTCGTTCTGTGAGAGCTAGGTGTGCACGACATTCTCAGAATTGCAGAACAGTATTAAACGAGACATTTCGACCATCCGCCTCTGTGACTAGCCAAGACGTGCAGAGTCTATATATTTGGCTGCGGCGAACTGGTGGTGACAGACCTCTAGGGGCTCGCAGTTAAATCCCGGAAGAATACAAATTTCTTCCGTCAGAAAGAAGCCCTTTGACCCCAGAAGAGAGCACACTTTGGAAACGCCACAGGCTCCTAGTTCAGCTAATCCTGTAATGTGGGATAATGGCGCGGCGTATAGATCACGAAAGTTGGCATACAGGGAAAGGCGGTCACATTCGAGGATGGACTTTCTGCTGTTTGGCGTACTCACGTACTGACCATTCACGGCAGCAACATTGTCTGAGTCGTGCCTCTAGTACTCTGCAGAGCTTAACATCTCTCGATGCGTCTGTGGGGCAGCGGAGCGCGGCAATGTGAGAGCCCACGCTGCGCCAAGTGTAGCCTTCAGAAGACGTCCGGACTCGCAGTCTACTGGACTGACATTGACCAAAGTTGAGCGCTAACCTTCCTGTAGAGTCCACTGCGCGCTACTTATGATCCATAAGTTGCGGAGAAACGTAGTGACGCAGGGTGTTGATAGCTTTCTTGCCAGTAATCACAAAACCTTATCGGTCTATAGTTAGGACTATACTGAAGAGGCTGTTTTCTTCGGGTACTCGGCTTTTACACCCTTCGTCGGGAAGTAGTTAGGGCTGGGATTTGTGTAAATGCAATATTTTATTGCTTTTATGTGTTGCTTCTTGGAACGAGTACAGCCGGGATAGAGACTACCATGTCTCAGTTTCGTTCCATACCCTGATGGATTTCACCTCTCATCGTTGGTCTTGGCGAAGCCGTGTCCCCGTGGGATGGGCCCTGCTTGGATGAAAAAAACAGAATAGAATCCGAGCAAAAGGATGATGGCATTTTCCTGGCTCCGGGTCCTCTGCCGGCTCCATCTGTGCCGCCTCTCGGCGCTGAGGAGGCGCGTGACGGCGCGGGCAGCGCCGGGGCACAGCGACAGCGCTCGCTGCCCACGGCCGCCACACCAGCCCTGGGCGAGCAATCGCGTGAGCGGCGGCCGCAGCACACGCAGCGCCGTAAATCAGCGTGCTTGCGGCGCTGCGCTGCTACCTCGGGCGCTACATCACGCTCGCAGCATGCAATGTTTGCACAGCTTCGAAAATGGCCCCGCCGATCCAGGCCGCCCTGCGCGATGTCGGCCGATTCCCCGAACACTCCCGTCGTGCGTCCACTGGGAGGAGAGCTCCACCGAGGCTGCTCGGCCATTCGGCGCGCGTTTGAGTTATGCGTCTGAGGACGCCGGCTGCCGGCGACATTGAATTGCGACGCGGTCGCCTTTTTTTTTTTTCCGAGCGCCTCTTGTCACGAACAAGCGCGCGCGTACGCCGAACGATATACGAGTCCTGTTACACCCTGTTGCGCGGGGGTCGCCGCGGCGAGCAGGCCGCCGTTCCTCGTTGAGCTCGCGGCGAGAGGGGGGCTGCCACCGATCTGCTGCGGCCGGCTCGGGCTTTTCTTTCTGCGAGCGTCGGTGATTGAACAAATGGAGTCGCCTTGGCCGACTTAATCGTGTTCGACACGGGGGCATGGCGCATGTCTCTACTTCGTTCCGTAGGTGGTGTCGGTTCTCCTCGCACTCCGCTCACCGCTGGCAGCGGTCGGTGTTCTGCATTGACTGACTATATGACGTTGGGTGGCTCTTCTCCCGCAGAATCAGTCTGAGCTTACTGTTATCCGTCTTTCTCTCTGTAAAACCTATTATTACAGTGGATCCTAGCACCTAGAACCCGCATCTGAGAGAGACCCAAAGCAATGAAAGACCTCGCAACAAAGGCTTGGGATTAATGTCAACGACCAGGGGATGTAGTTTGTAACGTTTCATTTAGTTTTGTGTTTCGCTTGGTCGTGCCGTCAACTGCGACGAAATCAACACGCGATGGAGTAGCAAACAATCAATCCCGGGCCATAGAGTTTCTCAAATTTCTCCGGTGGGAAAAGAGTCGCCACCATCTATGCAGTTTCTTAAAAAAGCACTTCATTCACCGCCGCAATCTCGGGAAATGGACATTTCATGTTAGGCCGTGTTAGTGTTAAGCGGAAAACATGGATTCAGCTGGCAATTCGCCTCGACGCTGTCCTCTGCGCGCCGAATTAATTCTTTTGACAGTGCGTTTTTCACTTCCTTAATAAAATTAACGGAAGCGAATGTTCGGTGTTATAGTAGAACACAACTCAAGAACGAAGCGGCAGAAGCCCCTGAAAGAAGGCCTTCCAGAAAATGGCGTCGACCGATTTTCATAACGCGGCAGTTAATCCGATTAAGATGTCGTGATTCCCCATTCATCTGCCACCCCCTACGATTTAACGCTACCAGTTCCAAGGGGAGCGGTCCAGGGGTGCAGGGGGAGAATAGCTCAAGGGGAAGAATCTATCTACGCCATTGGCTGGAGGGGCACCTTTGAAGGGAATTTTCCACTTCGTTCTTGAGCTGTATCCGACTGTAGTCTCGTTCAAAGTATTTCTTGGGCTTGCGACTGAATCCACGTCTTTTAAGGCGGAAGCCTTTAATGTCTCATCGTTGTAAGCAGCAGTTGTCGACAGAAAATGTCACGCTTTTCAATTGGTGGAAACGGTCGTGACGTCACAGTGCGCGAATTTCAAACGGGGCCAATTGTACTTTGGCTAGTAACCATGCAACCAATTGAAGGGATCGTATAGTGATGCTCCAAGTGGGACTGAGCTTAGTTAATTGCTTAATTACCCAATTAGCCTAATTAGCTTTACTAGTCAGGCCATATAAATAAATAAAACCGATTAAGAAATTGGTCGAGCTCAGGAATCGATCCCCGGTCTTCGGCGTGAGAGACGAGCATCTATCCACTCCGCCATGCCAGCTCGATGGTTTGGAATGAACAAAGGCGCGTCTAGTGAATACGGTGTCTTCACTCACTCTCATCCTCCTCCATTCCCTTCCGGCGAGGTTTAGGTGTCCACCGACAAATGAGAGACAGATACGTTTCCTTTCCTCAAAAACCAATTTACGGACGAGCGAGGCGTAGAACCGAATGGGCGATGGCGTTCTATGGACTCCTTGGCAGCGTTGCAAGACGCTGTCGCGTTCCACTCTTAGGGGCGAAGCTTAACATCTTAACCACACATCAGTGACCACACTTTAGGTCAAAAAAGTGCCCCATGAATTTTGTGACACAGTTACTGCGTAATTTCCTTTCCTCAAATACAATTTTCAGTTTCTTCATTACGGCTCCTCTTTATCTATCTTCTTTCACTCCCACTTCCTCCCTTCCTCTACGGTGCGGTTCAGGTGTCCACCGAGATGACAGAGAATTACTGCGCCATTTCCTTTCCTCAAAAGCGTTCCGTTCAAAGGGCAACGCATCGCGCCGAACGGGTGGTGGCGTTCCGTGGACTCCCTGGCAGCGCTACAACGCGCTGTCGCGTTCCCCTCCTAAAGGCGAAGCTTAAGCGTCATTAATTAGCAGTTAATTAGTATTCAGGCATTTATCAGTGATTAACCATTAATTAGTGATTTGTCATCACTTAGTAATTAGTACTCAAATATATGTGACGCCACCAGTGCCACAGAAACAGCGAAGGTGGTGCGGAAAACGCTTCCGCCTCTACCCACTTTAGACAGTCAAAGTGCCCCCTGAATTTTTCTGCCCAGCGACAGCCAAACCAAATACAAAATGCCCACTTCCTGGAATTCCTCCTCCTCTCCTTGGTGGATGAGCTACCGCAGCGCTCCGTGATTCGTCGGCGTCGCTGCCTGTCCGCCGGGGCGGCATGGGCGTGTGGCGAAGTGTCATCATGGGCATCAATATTAGCGTGACGTCATGCGCCACGGCTATAGTGAACTAGAATATAGCCACGGCCTACGCGATTGGGAGCAGCGGACCAATGGCAGAAGACGAAATGAAACGTGTAGAAATAAGGCCGCTGTTGTCCTTTAACATATACAGGGTGTTTCACCTAAGACTTTCTGCAATTTTTAAAAATAAGCTATTTGAATTAGATGCGCGCTTTTTCTGGCATAGCATTGTCAGTGGTGTAGTACATCATAATGCAGCTAAGACGTGCTAACTAGCAGGCTTGTTAACCAATATTTAATAGTTAAATTTTAAACTATTAACGTTGGGCTCCTTAATTATTGAGAGGCACGTAGCCCACCGTAAGTAATGCCCATATCCGTTTTTAGAATATCGAGAACGCGATTATCCTCGGCGCTGTGGCCCAACAAATTTTGTCTATTTCGACGAGTTAGGTTCACTGGAGAGGTTGCTTTGCCTGCAAGCTTCTCAAACCGCATGTATTTTGGCGCGATGTAGGCGAAATTTGTTGGGCCACAGCGCCCAGGATAATCGCGTTCTCGAAATTCTAAAAACGGATATGGACATTGCTTACGGTTGGCTGCATGCCTCTCAATAATTAAGGAGCCCAACGGTAATAGTTTAAAAGTTAACTATTAAATATTGGTTAACAAGCCTGCTAGCTAGCACGTCTTAGTTGAATTATGATGTACTACACCACTGACAATGCTATGCCAGAAAAAGCGCGCATCTAATTCAAATAGCTTATTTTTAAAAATTGCAGAAAGTCTTAGGTGAAACACCCTGTACATTGATGCTTGTATTAGTTAGTTAGTTATATGGGGTTTTATGGCACATAAACAAGTATGTGATGCTTGTGTGCACGGACGTTTGCACATTTCGCCTTCATCGAAATACCGTCGCCCCTGCGGGCTATCGTAGAGGCTAGCTTATGATGGCCGGGAGTAAACACTGCCTAGCCACTCCGGCGGTATCTATAGATGTTGAGACTATAACGCAGGATGCATGCATCGGCAAGCAGATCTGCAGAGGTTAATTTGAAAGCAGAAATATAGCCCACTGAATATGGCCCGAAATATAGCCAGAAATAGAGCCCACTACCACTTCCCATTTGAAATGGGAACTGGTAGATGTCGGCGAGAATACCTCCACCGCGTGACTACTTAGAGGGGCGATATGGCGTCAAGGTGCAGCGAGCTCGTTAACATGCGGTTGCCGGGAAACTTCAGGGCCTAAATGACGCCGGCTTCGCGAATTAGTGAGTCTGAAAATGTGGAGACTCGCATTATACCTTGTATTGATCCCCCAATTATTTTAATTATGCAAGTATAGTACTACTCCTACTATATAATTAAGTACGCATACGGTGGTCCCGCCTCCAAGTGGGAGGAGGAAGTCTGCTCTGGCAGGACACACAATGATCTGAATGTAAAACCGCTGTTCCGTCAGATTCACAAAGTGCACTTCAAAGGAAAAACAGCATGGGCAGCGGTGGCAGAGCCAGGTGGGGAGTTGAGATTAGTAAATTTGCGGGACAGGGCTAACTGGAGATCAGCGGCAGACGGCCTTTGTACTGCAGTGGGCGCAATCTTGCCTCTGGCTTTCGTCATCGTAGCGAATCATTCCTCCAAACTGTGCGCACGAAACCAGCGCGGAACGAGTCCCTTTTACAGTCGAGGGCTCATTTCTACGATAACGCCACTTGTAAATGCGCACACGTGTAATGCGTCGATGTGTCACTGCAGGCTCCATCACCGCGCCAAGTTCATTCGCCGCATACACTGCTTATACACTGCTATACACTGCTTAGGTTCGGTCTTTTCTCTGTTGCTTATAATTGTTGGTCGGGGTTGTGATACATGGCTTACGCGATTTGCCGCAGCGGGTTTCAAATATAAGCTCCAGTCATTCACCGCACATTACATCCAGCGAGCAATCTAAACCGACACCAACGAAGTTTACGTGCTGATATTGGAGCATCGTGACCGAATGGTCCAAAGATATATTTCCGTAAAGGCGAAAGCGGACAATGAAGGTGTAAAAGTCTGTGTTCGCCGACTACACAATCAAGAGAAAATCATTTTTACTTTTTTTTTTTCAAAGTATAACTGAAACTTTAAATTTCTTGTTGTCGCCTGCGGTCTTCGTCAGCAACACTTGTTGTTGGGCTAGTTGGTAATACATACTTCTGAAGGAACCAGCGCACAAAACACAACGGACAAGAAAAAGGCGGAACACGACGGACAGGAGCGCTGAACTTACAACTTTATTTCGGAAGTACAGATGCAACGTATATATATATAGCCATGTCAGGGGGGCGTGCCAAACAAGGAAAGAACGAACAAGTGGAATCAGCAAGGTCATGAAGAGACAATCGACACAAGCAAACCAAAGATCTTAACCAATATAACAAGTGAAGGTGAGAAGTTTCAACAGGGAAAAAACAAGGAAAAATGCCAGACTTCGTGAAGATGAAAATTGATACTGATAATAAAAAACAGATAAAAACAAAAAGGTAAAAACCAATAAAAGCGATAAAAGCAACAAAGTTAACAGGGCAATGGAAATGAAAAAGATAAAATGCCAACAAGTAACACGGCAAAAATACTAACAGCTAAAATTAAGAAAACACCGCGGAAAAGCTAACAGCTAAAAGGTAAAACCCACAGAAACATAAGGTTAAGTCTTGTGTATCAAATAGCGGAATAAAGTTGGCGGGAAAAAAGACGGATGCATAAAGTGGCAAGTTAAAAAGTTAGTGCCTCGAATTTTTTGCCAGATAGGCGAGTTCTTTCTCAGATAGCGACACTGAAGGCTGGCTAATGCACTGTTCTTTTAACGCAGCTATTGTGATTGCCTCAACTATTTCACGGGGCCTCGTGTTTCTGATTGTGGCCATTACCCGAGTTTTTTCAAAGTGTGGCACACATCCTGTTTCTACATCTTTGCAGTCCCGACAATGGATACCAATGTGACGGCACTTTTGGACATTTGCGTTGTAATCATGTTCTTGTTGTAATCATGTTCTTGTAATCATGAGCATGTTGTTGTTGTCTCTTCATGACCTTGCTGATTCCACTTGTTCTTTCTTTCCTTGTTTGGCACGCCCCCCTGACATGGCTATATATATATACGTTGCATCTGTACTTCCGAAATAAAGTTGTAAGTTCAGCGCTCCTGTCCGTCGTGTTCCACCTTTTTCTTGTCCGTTGTGTTTTGTGCGCTGGTTCCTTCAGAAGTTCGTCAGCAGTTGTTTCATTGGCTTTCTGCAAGCACTTAGCAATGAAACTGATCAACATTGGTCAGTAGAATACTGTAAATGACAACTTTCGCGAGGACCAAGCTTTCGCATTTTTCGAGAATCGCTTATAATAATAATTCAAAAAAAATTGTTCCCGCGTAAAACTCGGACAAAATGTCAGTTTCTCTCCAAGGAGAGCATGTTGTTCCCGACTTCCGCATGTGGTTGATACAAATGAACGCCACGAGCCGGAACTCATTCTTACTGAAAGACATTTATATTTCACATTATTTGCCGCAGCCTACCCCTTCTGCACAGTGTCCTTGCGTCTGTCGAGTCCACGACACACTTCAGTGAGCCATGCGGCGTGAATGGACCTCATCGCACTTTTTCTCAAGTTCGCCGTTTCGTCCACTGCACATAGTACTTGCTCCGATACACCTGTTTTACGTAAGCAGCATACAATAGCGGGAAACTCTCACGAAGGACGGGAAAACTCAGGGGCCTGCCACTCCGCGAAATTTAGTCCCGCGAAATATACGTAAGCGGTCATTTTAGCCGCATTCGCGAAATATTTAGCTGAGAGAAATATAAGTCGCTTGCAGCAGTTGATGTATGTGCTGAATGTGCATCTCAAATCTACACGTTGTTGACGTGTAGCTATATGGGTACGCCGTACATGAAAAGCTCCGGGTTAATTTCGACCAGCATGCCACCGAACACCTTTTAAGAGGTTTATTCAAAATAAAATAAAAAAAAAATAAACGGAAGAGAAAGAACTGCATAATGGGAAAAAAAAAGAGCAGGAATTTGGAAACAAAGATGAGCAAATTTTTGCCTACTTCGCGCTGCTTTTTTTTGCTACCGAAGCCATTAGTTTTTCATTGCTTTTTTTTTAATGTTTTTTTCACCCTTCGCGGAGATCTCATCGCCGAAACGTTTCGCATTCCGTCTCCGTCGGAGTTGCATCTGCCGGCTGTTCACGTATCCCCGACCCTGACGACGAGCATTAGCCGCGAGCTGTTGTAGCAGAATCGGTCTCCGCCGATGGTCGCCGAGTGTCGCGACGACGGCGCCGCCTCCCCCGCGGCGCGTCCGTTACTCGCGCGTGGCGGAGGCGGCGAGGTGATCAGCCGCGGAGCGAGCGGTGCCGCACCATCAACAGCTGGTCCATCTGTATGCCGCATGCGCAACGCGGAAGCCGGAAATAGTGCACGCACGTGATTTGGGCACGCGCCAGTTTCGTCCGCGCGCGCGCTCATCGTGTTGGTGGTGGCTGGCGACATTGGACGCGACGACGGCGCTAAACATGCCGTCGGCGGAGCCGTTGCGCCATCGACGGCGACACCCCGTGGGCTTTGCGTGCGCTGGCGCCGCTCCCAACAATGGGCCATCGGATTCGACCGGCTCGGAACATGTCGGAATGTTTAGAGCGGCCGTCAAAGGGTGCGACCCTCATTCGACACAGTTGGATCGCTCTGCTGTGTTGCCGCTGCAACGTTCGATGCGAGAGTGTGCGCGTGTTACTGCGTGTCGTTTGCGGGTGTAATCACGAGGATGAGCTGTCTGCTATGGGAGAAACGCGAGCACCATTTTCGTGGTTGTTATCGCATAACTGAGAACTCAATAACTTCGTAGCTTGCGCTGTGAGGTCGACTAGTGAGCATTCCGTTGATTGCAGTTCGTTTCTCTCTTTTCTTTTTTTGCGCGAACATGGACGCACAGGATATGCTTTTAGACGGGTATAGTGCAGTGCATGAAGCAAGCTGATTCACTTCTGAGATGTTGCAGCCCCGCCATTCATCACAATTTCGTGCTCTGTTTCGCGCTGGCTGAGCACCCGTCGGATTCGGCGATGCTTTCTATCCCGGTCGAGCACGGCACAGGGGCCGGTGCGTCGCAGTGCGCTCGCGCGCACACAGCCGCGGGCCTTCTTCTGTGCAGCGGCGCAGCATGGCGTTCCACTTTTTGTTCCACGCGGAAGAAGTTTCCCCGTACGCCACAAAACGACGGCTGCGCCAGAGATCGTGCCCGCGGCGGAGGTCGCTCGGTTCACGTCAACGCGGGCAGCGCGCGCTCCGAGCGACCTGCCAAAGCGACCGGCCCAAGCGACGGCCGCGCGACCCACTTGTCCGCCGGCAGCGTCCGCAGTAATTGCCAGCGCGCGGCGCCGACCCCTGGGCGCATCAGGCGGCCCGCGTGTCCTCCGAGGCGTCACTCTCGTCCGTCATCAGCGGCTTCGTGATCGTCTTGACGATGCCCGCCGCTTTGGACACTTTCTCGGGCCGCACGCGGTGCTTAGCCGCCGCCGCCGGAGAAACGGTGCGCCGCACGATCCGGCTGTTGCGCAGCTGCCTCCGGGTGGCCGCACTTTTTCCGGTATCGAGCGCATTATGCCGCGCTGCCGCCCATCAGGCGTAATCGCCGTCGTACAGCGTTCGAACGGAAATATCTCCTAAACGACCCTGTTATGATTCGTAGCGCGGGCTCGTTTGGGTGACCTTCCGGCGGAAATGGTTTCGCTTTCGCCGTGTATCAAGCGGAATCGGACCTTCGCCGCCACGGCGTCCACGAGCGCGCTCGAAATGTTCCCTCTGCGCCGGAGAAGTTTAACGGCGGCCTCAATCGGAACGACCCTTGTTAAGGCCGTCGCTCGTGTCTTTTACGAGCGCGGCACGTATTAATGCGTGGCACTTGTTTCTGTCTGCCCTCTCGATGTCGTTTTGTCTCTTTCCCTCTCTCTCTGGAAACAAGAATAAACAGTTCCTGCACAGCCCTTTTCTATTTTTTTCCCCCGCGTTATGGGTCATACTCACAGGTTAACCCTGCAGAAGGAACGGCAGCTGTTTGGGACTCGAGCATGGACAAATGTTTCCTGAATTATTCTGCACACAGCTGTTATAGACATGCGCACTATTACACAGCGGGGTAACTATTCCTGATTCAACATCCTTCCTGAAATGGCTGAGTTTTACCAAGGAAGAAATCAGGCCGTTGTGTTTTTTTTTTTCTTTTTAATCTCAATGCATGTAAATCACTGGTATTATTCGGAGAAGGGATGCAA
Source organism: Amblyomma mixtum (assembly GCF_055824585.1). Taxonomy (NCBI): domain Eukaryota; kingdom Metazoa; phylum Arthropoda; class Arachnida; order Ixodida; family Ixodidae; genus Amblyomma; species Amblyomma mixtum. The sequence continues at coordinate 49,930,817 of NC_143014.1, forward strand.
AATCTGTAGAAAATATGCGCCTCGATCGCTGCGCGTGCCGCGTGGTCGACTGTGAACTTTGGAACTAAGACTGTAGCGCGTATGGCCAACTACTACCTCAAGGCGTTTCGAGGCCTAGTCTGTCATAACATTCCATGCTTTGTCATGTAAGCGAGCTTCTTACGTATGTGAGCTTCGACTAAACTATAGACTAGGCTGCATCTTTCTGCCATGTTCAAGTCGCCACCTCTGCCAAGAGAGCTGGAATGAAGACCCTTTTCATCTGCAGGCATGCCATTTGCCTCGCTTCTATTCGTCGCTCACTGCGATGCAGTTTAGTCGAGGCTCACCTGGTATGCACCCCTTTCGCTCTCGACAGTGCATATTTTTTGGGCGTCTTGCACCGTCACGCGCGTCTTCTCATCTCTTCCCCTCAGTTAAAGTTGTGGGTTCGTACGCAGCGCTAGAACGCTGCCGTTCTCGGTACACCAGTATTGCAGCTCAGGCACTTAGACATTCACATTTTTTGTTTGTACTGATTTGTGATTTGCTGAAAGTTACGTGCCGTGGGAACGCTATGAGGGGCGTTGTAGTGGACGCCTGTGGATTAATTTCGACCACCTGGGGATATTTAACAAGCTCCAGAGTCTCAGCACACGAGCGTCTTATGTATCACAGTTGCTAATGGCTCATTTTCCGGTTGAGCGCCGGTGTCGGTGGTGTTTAGGCGCATCACGTGACTAGCCAGAGCGCTCCTCACGCGCCGCATCTTTTTTGTTGCTGAGAAGGGAGGATGCGCCGAGAATTCATAATGCTCTGCTTAGGAAAACCTTACATGCTCATCATGAATGCGGACGTGGCTGATTGCTTAGTTAATGATGTGGTGGCACTCCTGGGGTATATACAACATGGCAGCGAAAGTCAGCCATCGCGAATCTGGATCGACTTTGGACAGTCTGAGATCGAACGTTGTACGGCAGTAAGAGTACATAATCATCATAACCACCATCTGCCTGACTATAGCCCATTGCAGGGCGAAGGCCTCTCCCATATCTCTCTAATTGGCCCTCTCCTGTGCCAGCTGGGGCACCCTATCCCCGCAAACTTCTTAATCTCACCCACTCTGCCCGCTTCCGATGTCTATCATTTTCCTTTCCATAGCTCGCTGCGTTGTCCTTAACTTAAGCTGAACCCTTTTCATTAGCCTCCACGTTTCTGCCCTATAGGTGAGTTCTGATAAGATACAGCTGCTGTATACTTTTCTCTTGAGGGATATTAGTAAGCTGCCATCCACGAGCTGAGAGAACCTGCCCTATGCACTCCACCTCATTCTTATTCTTGTAGCTATTTCTCTCTCAGAATCCGGGTCAGCTGCCACTACCTGCCCTAAGCAGATGTATTCGCTTACCACTTTCAGCACCTCGTTATCAATTGTGAACTGCTGTTCCTTTGCGAGACTGTTGAACATTACTATGGTTTTCTGCATGTTAATATTTAGCCCCACCGTTCTGCTCTGCCTGTCTAACTCATTGATCATGCTTTTCAGCTCATCTCCTGAGTGACTTTGCAAGACATTGTCATAAGCGAATCGCAAATTACTTAGGTATTATCCTTTAACTCTTATCCGCAACTGTTCGCATTGCAGGCCTCGGAATACCTCCTATAAAAAGGCGGTGAATATCATTGGCGAGATCGTGTCTCCTTGCCTGACACCATTCCTTTTTGGAATTGTATTGCTGACTTAATGAATGAGTATGGTAGCTGTGCAGTCGTTATAGATATCTTCCAGTATTTTCAAATAAGACTTCTACACCCTGATTCCGAAACGCCTGCATGACAATGTTCGCTCTGACGAACATTGCTCAAAAAAGGTTTATTGGTTTATTAAGGTTTAACGTCCCAAAGCGACTCAGGTTATGAGGGACGCCGTAGTGAAGGGCTCCGGAAATTTCGACCACCTGTGGTTCTTTAACATGCACCGGCATCGAACAGTACACGGGCCTCGAATTTCGCCTTCACCGAAATTCGACCACTGCGGTCGGGATATCGAACCCGTATCTCATTCCTCTGTTCTATCTAAAGTATTAAACTCGTGTTATTCAGACACTCCACATGTTTTCGTGATACTTTGTCTTGTTTATTTAATTAGAAGATGCATGTCTTCATTCCTCAAAAAGGAGGCATGCATCTTCTAATCTTGAGAAAAAAATCCCAAATGAAGAAGACAAACAGAATGGAAACATGGATCTTCTAATCTCGAAGAAAAAACAATCCTAAATAAAGAAGACAAATTATCAAGAAAACATGTGGAGTGTCTGAATAACGTGACTTTAATACTTTCATTATAACAAGAAAATTACAACGAACTTATTAATTCAATCGCGGAAATCTACTGCGTTGCATGTACTAACGCATCACTGAGTATCGACTTATGCGTTTTTTTCTTTTTTTCACTTCGCCTCCATCAAGATGCGGCCACCCCGGCCCGCATTCGAACCCACTACCTTTTGCTCCGTAGCAGAGCACCATAGCCACTGAGCCACCGCAGCGGGCTGTTTAGTTACTGAAGACCAAAGTGATCAACCGACTAATGCTGACAAAGATGGATTTGTCATCAACGTCTGTCGCTGGCCTTAGCAAGAAATTTTATGCGAATGCGAAGGGACAAAAAAAAAATTGGGATAATGCACTCGCTCTTTGTACAGCTTGGGATCGAGCCTAAAGCTGCAACAATCCCGTGCACGTACAGTGATACGTATCTGCTTGACTCAATTTTCCTCTAAAACGCTGCGAAGGCTCCTAAAAATGTTTGATGGGAGCGAACTATGTACATCATTTCCTTCTGCTAAACACTGCACTAACGCCTGAGGTGGCAAATGGGCGGTCAAGTACACTCTTGGAAGTAAAGGAGTGCTGGGAACGCCTTTCGATGGAACAAATGCTTGTCCCATATTTAACAAAAGCGGGTGCACTTTGACTAAGTTTATGAATGATCCGAAATCATATTTGTTGACCACTTCTGCTGAGCAGACATGGCATATCCACTTACCGCAAGAAAAAATGCCAAACTCTCAAATTAGGATGGGAATGTGCAAAATATACAGGAGGCATCTTTCGCATAGTGCAAGTCCAGGATTCCTGAACATTAATTTTAATTGTGAAGCAACTGTAGAATATTGTAAGGTACTGTTATAGAAATATTGAAGGTAATGGTCCATGCTTCCCATGTGTATAGCAAACGCTTTTTTTTTTTTTTGAAGTTTGTCCATCGCTCGCATGTAGTAGTTAAGACTGCCGTAGAAAGGTAATGGGGAACGTTTTTGCCGATAGCAAAAACGTTAGCAAAAAAAAAAAATGCCTGCCGAGGGAAGATCTCCGCATATATTGATTGTCATAATGGAATCCTACGGTATATGAAAAAAAAAACTGCCTTCATAAACAACTTCTGTCGAAAATGCGCTTGTAAAGAATTTCTGGGTACGTGTGTGTGCTCTGTCGACTGCGCCCGGGCAGCCACGCTTAAGATGGCGCGTATATCTCTTGTCGCAGTTGTCTGTCGCGTGATGTTGCAATGACAGCTGTTGAAGAACGACCTGGCAGTACCTAATCGCTGGCCAGTTATTCTGGATAACCAGCAAGAGCTGTCTAAGCAGAAGCACTCGTGGCTTAAAGTATTGCTGCCAAAAAAGAATATTATCCGTTATTTTTTAAAGCTAACCATGTTTTCTTCTGCATCAGAGTGCAAGGGCGGACATAAGTAAACGGAGCAAGCTACATTGTTACAAGCATAATCGCGGCTTTCCCGGCAGAAATCTGCTTTATGTGCGTCCATGAAACACATGTGTACAGCCTTTGTCAAAAGTTTAGAGCCCATGGGGTTTGCTTCTAAGCACTATTGTGGCGCTCCTGTAGCACTCATGGAAGTCCTACGCATCGGAGGGAGCAGGACCAAAAATCTCCTTACCTTCAGGAGATTTGGGACGCTGAGGACGCATTACGAGCAATGCTGTGTGGCCCAGAAGCAAACCCCCTGGGCTCTAAACTTTTGACAAAGGCTGTACCTTCCAATTCCTATTAGGTAGCGTGCAATGAGGTTTAGAAACCCATAGTCCGCACCTGTACATGTTGCATTCACCTCGCTAGTGAGGGCTGCTGCTGCATCGCGCTTTTGTTGCTTGTGTGCGTGCACATGCACCATTTTCACTGGACTGATCTGTTGGTTTGTTTTTCTTTTCCAGTATTATGTGACTGCGAGCAGGCGGAGCCACTTCAGGGTGTCAGCATCTTCTCTCATATTCAGTTAACTAAAATAAGACATTGCCGGGCGCGAATATATGGCAATTGCTTGGTCTCGACTCTTCGGTAAAATTGCCGCGTTGTTGTATCCCCCACGCTCTCACGTGAGGGTTTCATGTTCTTTCTGAGAGCCCTGCAGCGGCCTAATAGTGTCGTTTACGTGTTTTTGGCCACTACACCAACTGCTCAGTATTTCAAAATGCTAAAGCTCTATCGACGCGAGGAACGCTAGCGTGGAAGTTACGTCGGATCACGTTGAATGCATGGGGAGAGTTGTGAAGAGAAGCACAGCCTGTGCCCCAATAACTGCGGACTTAACGTCCCAGACTATATCTGCGCGGAAGCTGTCGTTGGAGTGCAAACGTTTGTTTGAAAAATGCCGTTTGGGGTGCATGTACAGCGGAAACCAGTTTTCGACATTAAGAATAGTTTGCGGTGTCTATATCTCGCACCGTTACACCACTGAAAAAGGGATTTTATTCATATAAACCACCCATACAGTCGGCGTTCTAAACACAATTGCAGCAATTCTAAACGGGTATTTCAAATGATGAGCACCCTTCGCGAAGGGAACAAAGAGCTACACCGGCTGTCTGGAAAGCTTTTGATGCTTTAAGGATCAAAGCTTCCTCGACAATGCAAGAGCTTGTATTGTAGATGTTTTGTTCTTGAAACTCTTTTAAAGGTGTGAAGTAGTGCACAGTGTGTGGTATCTAGCATATAACCAAAAACTAAGCACTTATAAATCGAAATTGGTCCAGCCTGTGTGCCGATGTCGCTTGTAGAACTTTATCGGCCGCTTTTCGCAGGCATACATCCCCAGTTAGGCGGCCAGGAGCAGAGGGAGGTTACATTACATTAATAACGTCTCGACCGGTTCCCGGACATTAAGAGATAATGAAGGTACAGCTAATTCATTACGGAACAAAACTGTATTTCGTATCAACTCATTAGTACCGAGCCAATCCTGCGCACTCAGCGAATTACTGCACGGTGAAATAAGCTTAATCTGCACTTAACGGAAAGGACAGGTGAGTCAAAAACTTGCAGTAGCAACGAATCTATATGTGCGACAACTGTTCACGGAATCCAATAAATCGTGCTTGACTGTGCCGAGCCGTAAAGCTGCTGGCGCTCGTCCGAAGGCGATGGAGGCTTAATGCATAGGCGCCCATTCCGCCGCTCCCAGAATGTTTGCGCGACTTTCCGATTAAAATGTCACCCGGCGTGCGACGTGCCTGCGGTCAGCATAACGGTGCCGGGAGGGCTGACGTGACACTTGATTAAAAAATAAAAGGGCGAGAGGGAAGGGGCCATCCGCGTCGTCGTCTTCCCGGAGTGCCTCCCGAACAAACAAAATCACTGCCGGCAACGAGGCGGGCGAGGAGGCCCAGCGAGCCATCCCCGGGGGACGATCTCCGCGGCCTGGCGAAACCGCGATGTTCTGCACGTAATGCGGCGAACGGCATTGAGACGGATCATTCAGGCATCGTGCTGCTCCGCCGGCGGTTGATGGCGATTCGTGGCCGATAGCGGCGAAAACAAGGCTTACCGGCTCCGTCTGTCCTTGCATCCAGTATTTCCAGAGCCGCTATGGGCCGTTGGAAGGCAGTTAAAAACGCATAACGGTTGACAACGGCTCCCCCAAATGTTCTTTCCGCGCGAGCGGCCGGTTGGCGTTATCCTTCGCGGCCATGCGCGCGATGCCGCGTACAAATACGACGCACGCATCTCCCGGAGGATGGCTGCGAATAACGAGTCTTTGTTCATTGTTTTTTGCGCCGCGGACCCGAGCTGCGCTTCTCTGCCGGGATGGGCGCGCAACCGGCCTGCAACTGTCAGGGGCAGCCGGCGGAGAACGGCCGCCTTTGTCTGGCAGCCGAACCAAGGTCCCCGCGGAGGTTTACTGGGACGCCGCCGGACCACGAACGCCGGAGCGGAACTGCCGGCGCGTGGTCGCATCTTCCGCACTTTGGCACTGCTGCTGCTGCACGCGACGCCGTGACGCAATGGCTCCTGCACCCCTCTGTTTCGCCACTCTCCAACACGGCGCTGTCCGACGAGGGGCCTTGCGGAGATCGGGTGCTGCTTCGTGCATCCCGATAGGAGCGCTCTCCACGCGGTGTTGGGCCGATCAGTGATCGGTGTGGCATAATAATTAATGATTGTAATTAGGAGAGGAAAAGTGCAAGAGCAGCCTCACTCAACGGAGGCTGCTCGTGAGGGAAGCGATAAAGGCGAGGGTGAAAGGAGGGAAAGAGGGCTACGGATTAATTTCGAGTATCGATGACTTCAACGTTCGCTGACATCGCATAGCACACGGACGTATTTTGCATTTCTCCCACACCTAAATGCAACTGCCAAGGCCGGGGACCGATCACGCTACCTTGCGCTTAGCAGCCGAACTCCATAGCCACTGAGCCACCGATACAGGGGGTGTGTAGTATGCGCCCCTCCCTATTTCCTTTTTGCAAATGCAGGAAACCGTGTCCAAGAATTAAAGGGCCGTTTACATGAATATAGAAATCCTGTGCTATGCCCGGTTTCAAGTTCATCTACACCCCCCTCAAAAGTCTTTAGGCCACAGCGTTCACTTCTAGCAGAATGAATGTTCATTTCATTTCCCCTGTAGCGGCGCATTCAAAGAACACGTAAAGCATCAAACTTTTCTCTACCGCGGGAAGAAACCTTCCCCTAGCATTTCAAGGCCCTGTGGTCTTTAATGGTGACGCCATGCATGGCTCCATAATGCGGGCCGAAAGAAAAGCCTTTGGCCTGAAAACTTTTGACGAAGGCTGTACACACTGTCCGTTATTTCTCGGACGCGATTTCTATTGGTTTGCAGTTTTAACGTTTTACTTCTCAGTAGATATTGGCTAAACCTTTTGGCGCTCCGAACTTTTTGAGGCGTCTGGCGTTTTGGTCAGCTTGAATTATTATTATTATTTCCGTTTTGTGCAGTCTTGGACAGAATTCTACAGGAGGCTTTTGGGGGGGGGGGGGGGGGGGGGGCAGCCGGTACATTCGCTCCAGCGGATGGAACATGTTCCCTAACGCTCCCAGGATTCGCAGTGAACTACTTGCCTAAATGCGCAATTATATTTTCTTCTGCGAGCCCTCCTTGCCGTAAATTTTTCTCTGCGATTGCCCATTTTCAAATTAAACGCTGTGCGGTGTGGCTGACTGTGACTGCCATCTTTGCAAAACGTATAACTGGTCTGTTTTCTTCATTCCATTTTGCTTGCACCCCCGGCATACGTGGAGCTTTCAGCATGACTTAGTCATAAAGTTGGTGTGGTACGGTACGGTACGGTACGGTACGGTACGGTACGGTACGGTACGGTACGGTACGGTACGGTATGGTATGGTAAGGTATGGTACGGTAAGGTACGGTAGGTATGGTGTGGTAGGGTGGGTATAGTATGATAAGGTATGGTGCTGTATCGTGCGCTGTGGTTGCGGTGTGTAAGGGGTAAAGTGGGACGTTGCATGTGGTATGGTATGGTGTGGTATGGTGCGGTATGACCTGGTATGATGCGGTTCGGTTGCGGTGTGGTGCGATGCGGTATGGTGTGCGGTGTGTTGTGCTGTGTGTGTGGTGTGATGTTGTGTTGTAGTGTGTTGGTGTTGTGTGGTGTTTTGTTGTGTGGTGTGGTGTAGTGCGTTGGTGTTATGTGGTGTAGTGTAGTGTAGTCCAGTATAGTGTAGTGTGCGGTGTGGTTTAATGCCCTGAGCTGCCCACGGGCTAAAGACGCCTTAATGGAGGGCTGGAGATAAATTTCTGTGCTTGCTGTCCTTAGAGCGATTATCGTAGAGACCTATTACGCCAGGTGTTTCAGGGAAGATTTTAAGTAATTCCGAAAAATAGGCTTTCTGAGGTAAAAATATGGCTTTTTCAGCATAGGTATTACCAGTGTTGTTGGACACTAGAAAACCGGTGAATCGTTTTAAGTAGGAAGCTGGTTAACTAATGGTTAGTAATTGTTTTTTTAACTGTTAGAGTTGGGCACCTAGTTGGAAGTAGAGATTTCTAGCGGGTCGTTAGTAATAGCCGTATCAATTTTCGAATTTAGAAAACGCCATTGCCCTTGGCGCTGTGGCTCGACAAAATATGGCTTTTTTTTACTAGTTACGTACACTGGGGAGGTTGCTTTGCCTATATACTTTTCGAAAGCGCAAGTATTTTGGCACGATGTAGCCAGATTTTGTCGAGGCATAGCGCCGAGGATAATCATGTTCTCGAAATTCTAAAAATTGATGTGGCCATTACTAACGACCGCCTACAAACCTCTAATCGCAACCAGTTGCCTAGCTGTGATAGTTCAAAAGTTAATTTTCAGAAATTAGTTAACCAACTTACTACTTGAGACAATTCACCGGATTTCTGGTGTCCGCAAACACCGCTGATACTATGCCACAAAATCCATATTTTTACCCCAAAAACCCTATTTTGAAAATTACTTAGTCTTCCCTGAAACACCTGGTATATATAAAGGGAGGAATATAGGAGGATGGAAAAGCTTTAAACGAAAAGAAAGTGTTCGATGTCTCTCCGCATGCAAGGTAACCTGTCTTCAGAATTACTGGTGGTTGTTGGCACACCAACGAGAGCAGTTACGTGTGCCGCGAAACATCTGAATTTTTCTTGCTGGCAATGTACACCGCTTGAAATGTATGGCTGCATAGCGGTGTTCGTACACGCGTGTTCAGATTACTCGCATACAAGAAAATGCATTTTTTTTTTGGTGCGCTCCTGGTGTCCAGGCATTTGACAAGGGACGTATATATATTTCTTTTGGCACGATACATTTGTATGCCTTGGCATCCTGCACAATTCGAGGCATCGTCCGGAAAGAAATCTGGGCCTCGTTCTTGAAATACCGTAAGTGCGTGACCGCGTGCTAGACAAGACTTGCGTCGCACGCCCCAGTCGAGGCCTGTTGCTGCTCGTAACTGAAATGTGACCGCCGTTTTATTCTGCTTCACCAAAACCGCTCCTGCCCCATCATGGGCAGCTGTGATAACACAGTGCCACGAAGAACAGGCTTGTCTGAGTGGCGGAAGGGTGCGGTCTATAGTGCTGAATAAATACAGCGAAATATTCGCTCAGGTACTCTCTTTGCAAGGGCACGGTGCTCGTGTCTTGGTTGCTCGTGGGCCTATGCTATTGCGCTCCAGCACCAGTATAGTAAATTAAATACAGTACCTTCTTCAAAATTTCGCTTCCTTTGTCCGGCACGAGATCAGACAAGACTGCTCGGCGCGTCCTGCTTGACGTACAGGGTGCTGATTTCACTTAAAGTGGGCCTACAAAACAGCTGTGCTTTAAAACACAGTTGTTTCCATTGGTTGAAACCAGCCTCAGCTTGCTTCTTTCTACGGGTTTGTGAACCTGAGCGACGAGGTTATGCAGAGGCGGGCGCTAAACTCAGTACAAATTACCGTGGGGTTTCGTTATCTGCAAGAATAAGAGAGGCTGCACTGCGCAAATGATATCCCCTACTATCACGGGCGTCACTAAAGAGCTGCGGGCAGCTTTGCCGAACATTTGTTTTAAGGCTTTAAAGAAAGTCACCAGTGGAGCCAGCGTTTGCAGTCACTCAAAGCCAGCGCTGGAGCTCTTGAGAGAGAGCCGAAATGCGCGGTCGGTGAACGTGGTCAGGCAGCAACAGACTGCAGCATGCATGAAACAGGTTCGCATTAAATGCGGCCCCACTGCTTTTTATTTAGGGGTTGGCTTGCGAAGGCGGTTGCAAAGCCAATTTTATGCTTGGTTGCGAATAAAAACTAATTTCCACCTTAATTTAACGACAATAAACGTTTAGAATTGCAATATTTTTATGCGCCAAAGCTTAACAGGGCCTCCTCACGGACGGCGCATTATCGATCAATCAGTGTTTTTGCCTTTTGTCGCAATCAGAATACGACCACTGTGGTCAGACATCGAACCTGTGACCTCGAGTGCCGGAGCACCGCAGCCGCTGATCCACCTCAGCAAGGAATGACACTCAAGCTTTTCTCTAGATGCACTTGGACCGTCGCATGCCTATTTATAGTTATTTCTACAGGCGTTGTTAGAATCATACGGGAATGCACTCGCACAATAAATCAGCTTGCGCAGTCGCAAAACAGGCTCGTGTTCCTTTATTTCATGGTGCGCGTTTGCTGATAATACTCCTAGTTTTCCCCTTTTCTCTGTTCCGCGCTCTTTTTATTTACTCATTTAACGACTAATCCTTTTGCTCGGCCGCACTCGCGAGGACCTGAAGTTTAGACGAAGCGAAGCTTCAGTAAAACTCGGTGCGCCTTGCCTGGCTAGCTTTGCGAGAAGGGCGTCTGTTTTCCAATTAGGCGCAAAGGCAACTTGATTGGGCGCGCTGTTCGCAGAACGCGCGGCTCGTCCCCGTCACCCGGCGGATGACGGGCGCGCCTTTCTCCGGGCCGCGTGAATCGGTCCCGATCAAAACAAAAGGCGCGCGCGTGCGGAGATCAAAGAGCGTCTGCCGGCGCACGCCGAAACAAACGGTGCTCCATGAAACCGGGCAAGATATGCCCGCGGCTTTTGTCTCCTCCTGACATTCTCCTGGCCGGGAAAGAAATGCGACGGAGCATGCTTTATGGGGTCTTTGGTGCGCGCCGCCAGAAGCAAAAATGGGCCGGAGCACATAAGGACCCTGTCGGATTCAGCGCCGAAAATTTGTTGCCCGCCGAGGGGGAGCCCTCCGCCAATGGCCGCGAGGCGCCGCCGCCTGAGCCGCCCGCGCCGACCAATCGGCGCCGCGTGATTGGCGCTGCTTTTTTATCCACCGCGGCCCCAGGTCCGCCTGTTGTGTTCCGCAAAGAAAGGGCCGACCGTCCCGACACGCTTTATGATGCAAACAGCGCGATACGATCATCGAGCCGCTCTTGCCGATATTTCGGCCCGCCTGATTTACTGCATAGCGGAACTGGTCGCGCGAAAGGCGTGAAATCTTAGCGACAGAAGCCGAAAATACTCTCGGCGCCCGGCGGCGAACTGATTAACTACGCGCGGCGGCGGCAGGGCGCAGGTATTTCGCCGTTTGCGGAGGGGGCGGAATTAAAGCCCGGCCTCACGGCGACGCATGCTTTTGGCGGCACCGGGTCGTTGGACCGCTTATTGCCTCCGCAGTGCCCTTGGCCCGCGTGTCACTGCGGGAATCGCCTTTCTCGTGGACGGACCACGAGAACAAGCAGCTTTAACGATTCCGCGCGTGGGCCAGGTGCACTGCGTCCTATTGTTATAACAACACCAAGAAAGTTTTCCTATTCTTAAGGCGTGCATAAATCCGTCGTTCTTAAGCCTTAGGTTGTCTTAACACTCGTACCTACTATCCGTTTGATTTACTTAAAGGTCAAACCTGGGAAACTCTGGCTAGACTTTTTTTTTGTTGAGAGCACGGTTTTGCATTTCGTCACTTTCTTCAATAAAAGCACGCAATAACATCGAAACTACACCTGGACTACACTGCAGAACGGGTCTCCCGCTTAACTTCGATCTCTTATAGGGCTGCGCACATGAACCAAGATCTCAAGTGCACCAAAGTTTTTGCACTTCGCCCCATCGAAATTCCAAATATCAAATCCGTGAAGGGATGCTCATGGCCAGAGCGCCATATATCCACCAAGCGGCCGTCAAGGGTTACGGAAACTTCATGGCTGTTACAAGAAATTGAGTCAGCGCGCTTTTTGTTCTATGAGACACTCGATACTTGCAGGATAACTATGCCAAGATCGAAATGAACGGGCCATTCATTAGGTGTGGTTAGTTATTAAAATGTTCGCGACTGTTCACGCGGTGAGACAACTGTCGCTAGTTATGACGCTGTCTCTTCAGCGATGCATGCGTTCGCCGTATGCGGCAACTGTATTGATCAAGACACACCAGGCGTAACAGCTGCGGCGTATACAATTATGTCAGAGCCTTGACGTATTCAAGGAAGATAAGCACAAAGCTTTCCTATTCCACACTCGCGTCCAGCGCGTATATGCGAAGTGTTCAGATCTTTTAAGATCTTAGATTACTGTTTAAATGTGATGATTTATGTGGATTTTTGCTCTCATTTTTGCCGCTTCGTGCAGGCATATGCTTTTGGCTCCCAATATTGGCCCCAGAAAGTGTATGAAGAAGTTTTGAAGTAAGCTCACGGCCTTAAATGCAGTACACCGTTCTTTTTAAACTGTACTTAGTTCCCTTGGAACCCACTGCTGTGGATATAGAAAGTATTTGGGTAGAGCGCAGAAAAACACCGCGCAACTCGTCCAGAGAGTTTCTTCGATTTCCAACACGCACTCGTAGAAAATAAAGCTGCAAGGGTGGCGACGACAGCTGATGGCAATGAAAAGCAGCAAACGCGCTTCCCTGCATTGCAGAAGGAGTTGCTTAGGTCTCTTACCTTTCTTCTTGTTTTTTTTTTTCGAAACAGGGTTAAGAAGCAGTACATGGAAAGCGCAAGAATTAGGATTTGATCATGCTCGTGTTAACCAAAACACTCCTTCGTCTACGCTTGAAGACAACAGGCGGCAACTCAGGTTGGCACAGTAGTGTGTCCATTGTGTTGGCTGAGCTTCTGTACGCCTGTGCTAAAAGACTGACGTGAAAACAGGCCAATGACACTGCGCCTACAGCGCATGCGCATCACTTTGGCTTGAGCCATGACGCCTGCAGCCCTCACCATTTGCTTGCGGCAACCTTGATAGTGGCGAGCCGACTCGCGTCTTGATTTCGGACAGCTTTGTCTGTCGGTCGGTATTTTTTTCCCAACAAACAGTGCGATACCAGTGGGAAGAATATCACTTGAATAAAAAGAGACTGCACAAATCTAAAATTGTACTATGTTGCACTGAAATGTGAGCAGAAGGACTTACGACACCATTCCTTCATTTAAAATATTTCACACTCATTGGAAATGTATTTGTGTTTGCAAATTAAAATTGATACCGCTCTTTACAGTTTATTTATTTATTTATTTATTTATTTATTTATTTATTTATTTATTTATTTATTTATTTATTTATTTATTTATTTATTTATTTATTTATTTATTTATTTATTTATTTATTTATTTATTTATTTATTTATTTATTTATTTATTTATTTATTTATTTATTTATTTATTAGAGGTGATGGCGTCCAGGGAATGCGCGCTTCCACAGCTCGCTGCGGCCAACAACCGGTGCGCCCCAATGGCGCTACGAAACTCGCAGTGAAAACGATTTCTTATTCGTAGACGCTGAATACAGCGGTGCTGTGTACCGCGTGCCTTTATTAGCCACCAATGGATACTTGATTAAAAAGCTGGACAGCTGTACTTCGTACTTCAAAAAAATTTCTTCCCGAGCACAACAAAGGGTGTTTTTCTGGTGCCACAAAACAGTTTTGAGGCAGTCTATCAGGCGTCAATAGGGACTTGAGAATAAAGCCTGACGATTACTTGATGCCGAGCGAAAATTCGGGCATAAGTATAATATAAATTTCTTTTCTGCGCCCTCCTATACTGCTGCATGTGGGTATCAAACATGTCCTGGCTATGCGTTTTCCTTTGAGGCCGCATCAGAGAATTAGGTGGTCGCGCTGTGCAAAAAGCATCATTCCCTTCGAGTAAGAAATTGCGGCCAGTTAGAGAAGCGATTGAGCACGGAGTGGTCTTCCGGTTATTCCATCCTTCTCATATCGCCTGTCAGTAACTTGTAGCTACATTTTACATTTGGTGATTACTTTCGACGCACCGACGTGAAGAAGACGACAAACGCCTATAATTACTCTCCATCGCTATTAAAAAAAAAATCAAACCATTTGAAATTGTGAAGGCTGCAGCGTTAAAGTTCCTTAGTACGCGCTGGATAGAGCGCGACTACTTCCAGCTACGCAGCACTTGCTTCGAATGCGGATGTAATACTCCGCGCCAAGCTGCAAAATTAAGCAATGGCCCGTGCACGGAAAGAGTTGTGTACTGTGTGCCGCCATCTTGTGGAAAAGATTACGTTGGGCGGACATTTGCCTTAATGACCGGCTGCGCGAGCACTGTATACAACGATGATCGAAACACTGGTTTGGTTTGGTTTGTGGGGTTTAACGTCCCAAAGCGACTAAGGCTATGAGATAGGTAATCTTGGCGCTCACTGCAAGCGCTATGGTTGTTTCACGACGTGCTTGTTGTTGAGAAGCGTAAAAGGTATAGAAGAGGGATTATGGAGCCTTTTGAGGTATAACAGAAGAGGTAATACGTGCGTCTCTGCCCGACGTCTCTGCCCGAGTGGGCACCGCAACGATGGCCGCGTATTGATTACATAGCCTTGCTAGTCACTAGTATGTTGACTTTTTATTTTCTTGTTTCCTTACAACACTATCAGAGTAAAAAGTGTACAGCGAGCGCGAGCGCTGGCCGAATTCCGTCAGTGTATCTCCCGGCTTGTGCCACTATTCTGATCAGGCGTCGCCAAGAACATCGCGTCGGATAAACAACATATCATTTTTGAGGTTCTGACGATGATAATGATAGTTCAATACGCTTTTATGGCGCAAGGGCATCTTTGGACAAAGGGCGCGAAAGACAAGGTATTCTCCATATTCTACAGCCAGTGCGCCATGTAAGCTGCTGTAGAAGCACTGCTTCGCGCTTGCATGATATCTCATAACTGAAACAATTCAGGGGTCATTTTCGGACGACCAGCCTTTGCAGCACAAATCAACACGCCATATGAAGTTTTCACAAAAGAGTGCTGAGTCGTCAGGTGGCAAAACGATACATCTCGTGTAGCACTCGCGCGTCATTGGCACTTTTTTCTCGACAGTAAATTGTAATGCGTGTATATATCTTAAACGCGTGCAATAAAACGTGCAGTGGTTAAGAGCGCCCTGCGCCCCTGTAGCCTTCCTTCCGTCCCGTATGCCATTCTCGAGCTCTATTTCAATAACGATGCACCAACTCTCCCGTCAGTAAATGCCCTCAAAGTACGTTAACAAAGCTGAAAGAAGCCAACAGCCACAGAAACCAAGGGGCACAGGGGATTTTTTTTAAATTTATTTATTTTGTGGTGTTCATCAATTTAGAATATTACTGAATATGTTACGCGTCCGGTGCTCTACCTCTGAGCTACGGCGACGGCTGTCAAATCTTCTGCTTTTGGGGGTATTTATGTTTACAAGTAACCTAACTTTGAGAGTGTTCATCAGCGCCACCCACGTTCATAAGCGGCGGACGTAGAACGTCCTGAGTTACCGCAGTTGTGACGTAGAACGTCATCGAACGGAGAGGGTGGAAGCTGCGTGAGAACCCTCTTATGCTTCCTATGGCATCAAGGCTGCCAGAACCGAGGCCCTCACTAAGCAATTAAGCAAACAAGGGAAGGGAATGAGGGGCTCGTTATAAATATGAAAGAAGCCAACAGCCACAGAAACCAAGGGGCACAGGGGATTTTTTTTTTAATTTATTCATTTTGTGGTGTTCATCAATTTAGAATATTACTGAATATGTTACGCGTCCGGTGCTCTACCTCTGAGCTACGGCGACGGCTGTCAAATCTTCTGCTTTTGGGGGTATTTATGTTTACAAGTAACCTAACTTTGAGAGTGTTCATCAGCGCCACCCACGTTCATAAGCGGCGGACGTAGAACGTCCTGAGTTACCGCAGTTGTGACGTAGAACGTCATCGAACGGAGAGGGTGGAAGCTGCGTGAGAACCCTCTTATGCTTCCTATGGCATCAAGGCTGCCAGAACCGAGGCCCTCACTAAGCAATTAAGCAAACAAGGGAAGGGAATGAGGGGCTCGTTATAAATATGAAAGAAGCCAACAGCCACAGAAACCAAGGGGCACAGGGGATTTTTTTTTTAATTTATTTATTTTGTGGTGTTCATCAATTTAGAATATTACTGAATATGTTACGCGTCCGGTGCTCTACCTCTGAGCTACGGCGACGGCTGTCAAATCTTCTGCTTTTGGGGGTATTTATGTTTACAAGTAACCTAACTTTGAGAGTGTTCATCAGCGCCACCCACGTTCATAAGCGGCGGACGTAGAACGTCCTGAGTTACCGCAGTTGTGACGTAGAACGTCATCGAACGGAGAGGGTGGAAGCTGCGTGAGAACCTTCTTATGCTTCCTATGGCATCAAGGCTGCCAGAACCGAGGCCCTCACTAAGCAATTAAGCAAACAAGGGAAGGGAATGAGGGGCTCGTTATAAATATGAAAGAAGCCAACAGCCACAGAAACCAAGGGGCACAGGGGATTTTTTTTTAATTTATTTATTTTGTGGTGTTCATCAATTTAGAATATTACTGAATATGTTACGCGTCCGGTGCTCTACCTCTGAGCTACGGCGACGGCTGTCAAATCTTCTGCTTTTGGGGGTATTTGTTTACAAGTAACCTAACTTTGAGAGTGTTCATCAGCGCCACCCACGTTCATAAGCGGCGGACGTAGAACGTCCTGAGTTACCGCAGTTGTGACGTAGAACGTCATCGAACGGAGAGGGTGGAAGCTGCGTGAGAACCCTCTTATGCTTCCTATGGCATCAAGGCTGCCAGAACCGAGGCCCTCACTAAGCAATTAAGCAAACAAGGGAAGGGAATGAGGGGCTCGTTATAAATATGAAAGAAGCCAACAGCCACAGAAACCAAGGGGCACAGGGGATTTTTTTTTAATTTATTTATTTTGTGGTGTTCATCAATTTAGAATATTACTGAATATGTTACGCGTCCGGTGCTCTACCTCTGAGCTACGGCGACGGCTGTCAAATCTTCTGCTTTTGGGGGTATTTATGTTTACAAGTAACCTAACTTTGAGAGTGTTCATCAGCGCCACCCACGTTCATAAGCGGCGGACGTAGAACGTCCTGAGTTACCGCAGTTGTGACGTAGAACGTCATCGAACGGAGAGGGTGGAAGCTGCGTGAGAACCCTCTTATGCTTCCTATGGCATCAAGGCTGCCAGAACCGAGGCCCTCACTAAGCAATTAAGCAAACAAGGGAAGGGAATGAGGGGCTCGTTATAAATATGAAAGAAGCCAACCGCCACAGAAACCAAGGGGCACAGGGGATTTTTTTTTAATTTATTTATTTTGTGGTGTTCATCAATTTAGAATATTACTGAATATGTTACGCGTCCGGTGCTCTACCTCTGAGCTACGGCGACGGCTGTCAAATCTTCTGCTTTTGGGGGTTTTTATGTTTACAAGTAACCTAACTTTGAGAGTGTTCATCAGCGCCACCCACGTTCATAAGCGGCGGACGTAGAACGTCCTGAGTTACCGCAGTTGTGACGTAGAACGTCATCGAACGGAGAGGGTGAAAGCTGCGTGAGAACCCTCTTATGCTTCCTATGGCATCAAGGCTGCCAGAACCGAGGCCCTCACTAAGCAATTAAGCAAACAAGGGAAGGGAATGAGGGGCTCGTTATAAAAATGAAAGAAGCCAACAGCCACAGAAACCAAGGGGCACAGGGGATTTTTTTTTTAATTTATTTATTTTGTGGTGTTCATCAATTTAGACTATTACTGAATATGTTACGCGTCCGGTGCTCTACCTCTGAGCTACGGCGACGGCTGTCAAATCTTCTGCTTTTGGGGGTATTTATGTTTAAAAGTAACCTAACTTTGAGAGTGTAACAAAGCTTGTTGGACGAGTCGGTTCAGGGTTGTTAAACAGACAAAACAGCGCTACATAGACGACCACAGACAGCAAGAGGTGAGCAAACGCTACTGCAATGCAGAAGATGCGGTTCAGCCTTGCTACCATGGTGGCGTTACGGTTCATTGCCGTGAGTGGGCGCGAGCGATAAGTTACGAGTTATTAAAGAGTTTTAGATTAGCGGAGACTTATTAGCGTCGGCATACGCCGGATCAAAGTATGCTTACTGTCACGCGCAGGTGGTGGTGGTGGGGGGGGGCACCTGCCGCTAGGCGTGCTCAGCAGGTATGCGTTAATCCTGTAAAGGTCTCTGCTATGCCAAAACTCTCTATTCGAGTGGGTTATATTTTCTAAAACCCTCAAACAGACAAAAGCAACTCTTTGTAATAGAGAGTTTTAGGGCATGGCGGAGATCTACTTGCGCAGCCATACCTGACTAGCCTAGCACCTCCTGCGCATGCGCAGTGGATCATGCGCAAAATCACCTGCCCGCTGCGAAAGCGCAGGAGGCCCCCATGTGGTCTTGTATACATTTGCCCTAGAATCTATTCGCTATGTTAAAACTATTTTCCCTCTAAGTTCGCCACAGACAAAGCATTATGCGCGCAGGGTTGCGATGGCAAGATCGGAAAGTCAATCAGAGAGCAAATATTATTTTCTTTGGACACCGTCTACCGCCTACTGCCCGCAATTAGATTTTGGTAGTGCCGTGAATGGCGTAACGAAGCATGGCCGGTAGCGGTAGTACGATCGGTGGTCTTTTGCTGAAGGACCTCAAAAGAGCTGGAGAAAAAACCAGTCACACAAGACGACGGACAAGAAGAGTGTACACACCACAACGACTGGACTAACAACTGAAGTTTATTGGAAAATACATGGTCCGAGGAAGGCCAGCAGAGCATGCGCAACAGCATCATCACTAATCACTGCGCAAAAAGAGACAAAGACAAGAAATCTAAACTATCGTGGACGACCTAAAAAAGCAAATTCTTTTTCAAGTAGGCGCACCGAAGTTGTGCTTATACAATCAGAGCCTAACAAACCGATATGATATGCCTCCAGTATTTCCCGCTCCTGTTTTCCCTTGCCTCTACCAAGAATGGTGGTATTGCCGAACAAAGGATAACAGCCACATTCATTGCAATGGCGAGGCAAGTTTGCACCGCCACCGGACCCCAGGGAGGAGTGATGCTCACGAAGCCGGTCATTAATACACCGGCCAGTTTGGCCGATGTAAACTCTCTCGCATGTGAGGGGGAACTTGTACACCACCTGTGCGACACATGTCGTGAAGCGATTCTCGTGCTGCGTTGTGCAAACGTGGTTCCTTTCCCTGCCTCGAGAAATGCGCGAACACAGTCCCGACAGCTTGCAAGGAGCAGAGAACACCATGCTCACTCCCTGCTTGGCCGCCACTTTTTTCAATTTGTGGCTCACTTTGTGCACGTACGGCATGACCTCGAACTTCTTTCGTTCAGTTGGCCCAACGTCAGTCTTCTTCGTGCGTCCTTTCTTGAGGTTCTGAAGCAGCGATTCAGCCACTGCCTTCAAAAGTGGTTTAGGGAACCCCGCGGCTTCCAAACCTTTGCACTGATTGTCAAGGCTGGTTTTGATGGCATGGTGACAGCTTTTTCCCAGTGCATTGCGGAAACAGTTCATCGCAATCCCTCTCTTTACAATCTTAGAGTGCGCAGAACCGAAAGGTAACAAAGCTTTCTTGCTTCTAGGCGAAAACATCCAGCATAAATGGCCATCGTCAAGGAATGTTAGTTGCAGTTCTAGGAACCTGATAGAATGATTGCTAGGGAGTTCATGAGTAAAATTAAGAGTGCGTGAAGAAGCTTTAAAAGCAGTCAAAACATCGTCTACTGCTGCGGGCAGAGTGTCATTAGGTGAAAGGTCTAAAAATACTAAAAAATCGTCCACGTACCTAAAAACTTTGCACACACGCTTGTCATGAAGTAAGTTTTGAAGTGTTCTGTCAAATTTTGCTAAAAATATCTGGGAAAGCACTGGGGCAACGCTAGAACCAATACATATTCCATTTTTCTGAAGGAACAAGGAACCTTTGAATTCAACAACAGTAGATGACAGGTAAAAAGATAACAACTCCAAAAAAGAATCAACCGGCATGCCACATGCGTTCTGAAAGTTCACAGGACTGCAATAATCAATAAGATCACGCACGGCTGCAAAGAGTTCATCGTGGGGAATGCTATAGAAGAGGTCCTCAATGTCAACCGAAAAAGCCGTGGTGGCACCGGGGATGCCGAGATTAAGTGCGTCAACAACCGCAGCCGAGCTGGCCACGCTATAAGGGTCCTGTACAGGAAGGGCCGTCAACTGCTGCTGAAGAAATTGGCTCACTACCTTCTGCCATGAACCAGTCTCCGTAACGATGGCTCTCAGAGGGCAACCCACCTTGTGTGTTTTGGCTGAAAAGAACACTTGCAGGCGGTCACCCTTGCTTTTGATGACACCATTCGAAAGTTTCCCCAAGTTGTTTTCTTTCAGGAGCTTCATGGCGGCGGTCTTTATCCTTGAGGGCTTCCGACTAGTAGGCACGAAGTTCTTCGACACAGCAGCCAATGCCTTCTCTCCAAAAGACTTTGTCGGGAGGACCACGAAGCCACCTTCCTTGTCCGCTTGGAGGAGGGTCAGGTCATCTTCGATGAAGTGGTCGACAACTCGGTTTAGCGCTCGTTTGCTCTGCACTAACTGCTTGCCATCAACCTTCAAAAGAACGTCCACCCCTTCAGACAAACAGCGCTGTTTCTCATCCTTGTGTGCTTTATCAGCCAGCCGATGTACGGTGGCTAGCAGCTCATGGCTCCTTAAGCTTGGTGTGAGGCTGTACTTAGGGCCATTTTTCAGCAGGTCATCAACATCCTTGGGCACTGTCGCACCTTCCAGGTATACCACTGAGGCTCTGTTTTCCTTTGCCCGTTCTTTTTTTGGCAGATGCACCCTCAGCTGATTCCAGAACGCTTCCGTTGCCTGGCCTGCCAAACGGCGGTGCTCCTGGAGGCAGCGAGCTCCTGACAGCTCGTCACGTCCCGCGAGGCACAACACTCGCAACCAATCGTGCAGAAGCCTCACTTGCCTCCAGCACTCCGATTTCCAGATCTTGACCATTCTCTTCCAATGGCCGGTCGAAGGCTCCAGCAACCCGAAGAACGCCACCAGCTCTGGTGGAGCAATGTTGACCTTGAGGCAATGGGAAAGGGTGCGCGCTCGACAAGTGATGGAAGCAATTGCACTAACACAAAGCGTAGCCTGACTGCGCGGAGTATGAACATTTAGAAAGACGCCCACGGAAGAAGAAATAGTATGCAGAAGGGTTGAAATGCGGGCCAGTTGGTACATTGTAAACGGAGAAAAAACCAGTCACACAAGACGACGGACAAGAAGAGTGTACTGTTGTAACTCAAGGTAGCAGATCCCACCGCTGGTACCAGTTGTTGCGTCTCGAGGTAGCGTGGCCAGTTGTTGCGTCACCAAGGGGGCTCGTCCGGGATGAAGGAACTGTCTTAACTTCAGATGGTTAGAGATTACAAAAAACAAGCAGATTTAATGGCAAGAAACTAAGACACTTATTTACATAAATTTACAAAAAGAAGAGCAAGGAATCAAAAGTTAAGAGTTCATAGCGTCGAGCGTCTGGATGAGCCTGTTAACCAAGGCTCAGAGCCACTGGATGAACCTATTACCGAAGGTCCAGAGCGTTCGTGCCCACTTTGGTCGCAGGTTATATAGCCCAAGACTCCGCCCCTGCACCAGGGGACCTTCCATCGCGACACAAAAGATCGGCACCAGCACCACCATCGAAGACCTGTTGAGCCCCCTCACTAGGCGGTAACTCATGGGGCACAAAAGATCGCCACCACACGTCACAGACGCAGCTGGCCAAGACACCTGTTTAGAGCCCGCACGTGGGAACTGGCAAGTCCGCATTCCTAAGTCCGCAGTCCGCATTCCTATAGCATTGTGTCGTGTTGACGTCACAGCCGCAGCTGCGCAGGCTTCCTCTGATTCGTTCCGGGTTCTTTTTTCAAGACGAGGGACACCCTTTCTTCTCCTGTCGTCGGTTGCTTCTCGAAGGGGAGGTCGTTTTCGCCGAGCCGAGTGTGGGAAGAGCCTCGTCGGCCACTTCCCAGAAAGTCACCCTTTTCTGCGAGGTCATCGTGGGGTCAAGTTGAAGTACAACGACCCGTCAAAATTGCCGCCACGTGGAATCTCGGGTCTCAAGATGAATCGTAACAGCTACCTCCCCCGCCAGACGAGTCTCGGCGAGTAGCAGTCATCGCTGCTGCATGAAGAGACGACTTGCAGAAGCATGCCAGAAGTATGCCAGAAGCCCTCTGCCGCTCGCAACGTGGTCTTCTATTACGCCGGCCAAATTCTTTGAGGCGTCTCTGAAACTTCAACCACATGCGCAAGCAAGCACTCAACTTTCCTCCGAGCAAACCAGTTCCAAAAGAGGGTGCTATAATCCGGTTAGTAAAGCCGTTGTGAATAGCCCACACTGAAAACTCCCAGGACCCACACAAGCTGAGAAAACCCGAACCTGCTACTGTGCCCTTCACTTTCAAAAACGCACGAAAAAACTTATAGTAGCAATTTTGGTTCATAAAGAGCATTCCGGACCGCTTAGAAAGAACAGCAAAGCGCGTCCGCATTTTCATGCAATGTACCCTTTTTGCACGTACTCTTTAAAATCAAATATCTTTAAAAGCAGCAAACTGATCGAAAATCATCAAGTTTACAAAAACCACTACCACTAAAACTGAAACTGTGTTTGCCTTCATCCCTGTCCCGGTTTTTTTTTTTTTTTTTTTTTTTTTTACAGTGAGTCAATGTAACAAAAAAAAATGGCAAACACTTATTCCCCGAATTGGACATTCTTTAGCCGCGCCCTGCGCGGTCGTGGTCGGATGGCCGGTCCACAAGCAGGTGCTTCAAGAAAACTGCGTGCTTGATTGGTTCCGCCTCCGCTCGACCTACTGAGGAAAGGGTGCCTCCACCATTTCTTTGTCCCTGCCTGCAGCGACCCCCTCCGACTCACGCTCTCTCTGTGGCGCCCTTTTGTGTGGCTGTCGAGCCCTATTCTTCGTAACATGTAGCATGCGTCACGTGTCCAACGACCACGCCGTCTGTCCCTCTTTTGGCCCGCAAGGGCAGTTACCTGGGCTTTCATCGGGCCTATCCGCCTGCGGGTAAATTTCACTGATTTTCCCTTTCGCACACTAGCTTTCGTGGTGCCGTCCCTTGTTGATCTGCCGGCCTTTGCATCAGCATCAACACCTGCACTGGCACTTGTCAATTGCTTGTCGCGTTCGCGATGTTTCTTCGATGGACAATGGTGCTTTCGGCCTGCAAGGGCAGTGACCTTGGCTTTCCTCGGGCCCAGCCGCCTCCGGGAAAATGACACTGTTGGTTTACCCTTTCCCTCAACAGTTCTCGCGGTGCTGTCCCGAGTTAATTTGCCGGCCCTCGCATCAGCATTAACACCTGCCCTAGCAATCCTCATTCGCTTGTCGCGTTCGCGGTTTTTCCTGCGCCGCGACGCTACTTGCGGTTTACTACTCACAGTGCCAGGTGGCGGCTCAACTGTTGAATCGTCCACTCCTGTGGTTCCATCTGAGCACCAAAGCTCATTTTCCTGCTGCCTTTCTTTCGGAGCAGCATCAAACCCCTTTCGGGTTACAGAATCAATCGCGTTTCTGTGGCACCTTCCGGAGAGCGTTGGGCTCTTGCCTGGCGCTTCACTGTTGCCGTCAGGCAATTCCCGTTCACTCTTTGTGCCCCTTAGTACCGCCTCAACTTCCTGACTGCTAGCGCTCGCCAGCTGCACCAGCGGTGTCCCTTCTCTGGCTTTGTCATTGCGTTCACACCGAACCTCGCTGCATTCTTTCTGGCGCGGGACATCTGTCTTATCTGCCAACGCGCTATCTGCCTCAGGGCTAACAGTACGCGCGTCACACCTTTCTTTTTCCTCGCAAAGGTTTCGCTCTTCCTGTTCTTTCTCCACGCGGAGGCTTTTCTGCGGAATAGTTTTACACTTCTCGCCTGCCTCCTTGTTGAGAAGAGGTACTACTTGCTGGGGACAACTGCCCGACCTCTCACTCAACTCTTTTTCTAACTTACTGAGCTCAGCCTTTAGCTTCAGTAGTTTTGCTTCATTCTCACGTTCGCGCTGACGCCACTTTTCCTCTCTTTCTCGCTCTTCCTGCTGTCTGAGCTGCTCTTTTTCCTGCTCTTTCTTTTTTTGTTCGATGAGACTCCACTCTTCAATGAGCTCCTCATCATCTGCCCCCAAATCAGTAATGGCCTGAATGATCGCGGGTTTTCGTGCCAAACCCCTTGTCTCAATTCCCAATTCCTCACACAACAGCAACAGGTCCGACTCCTGCAGTTTCTGTAGGTCCATGATAGTTCTGAGTCTGAGCTATTTCCAAAACAACTATGCAAAAATACCAAACCTGTAAGATTTAAGCACAGGTGTCTACCAGTTCTAAATTTTAACCCTCTCTTAGAACCTGGTCCACATCAAAGGAAAAGCCAAGCACTCACCCACACACGTGATCATGTCCAAGACAGCTGCACTCTCGCTGGCCGACCGTTGTTGTCGCTTGTGGCTTCAGATTCCCATCGCTGATCCACAGTTGTTGGGTCTTCGTATCTCACCAGTCTCTTCGGATCCCAAGGCTTCGGATCCCAGGCTTCGGATCCCACGGCTTCGGATCCCACGGCTTCGGATCCCACGGCTTCGGATCCCACCGCTGTTCACCAGTTGTTGTAACTCAAGGTAGCAGATCCCACCGCTGGTACCAGTTGTTGCGTCTCGAGGTAGCGTGGCCAGTTGTTGCGTCACCAAGGGGGCTCGTCCGGGATGAAGGAACTGTCTTAACTTCAGATGGTTAGAGATTACAAAAAACAAGCAGATTTAATGGCAAGAAACTAAGACACTTATTTACATAAATTTACAAAAAGAAGAGCAAGGAATCAAAAGTTAAGAGTTCATAGCGTCGAGCGTCTGGATGAGCCTGTTAACCAAGGCTCAGAGCCACTGGATGAACCTATTACCGAAGGTCCAGAGCGTTCGTGCCCACTTTGGTCGCAGGTTATATAGCCCAAGACTCCGCCCCTGCACCAGGGGACCTTCCATCGCGACACAAAAGATCGGCACCAGCACCACCATCGAAGACCTGTTGAGCCCCCTCACTAGGCGGTAACTCATGGGGCACAAAAGATCGCCACCACACGTCACAGACGCAGCTGGCCAAGACACCTGTTTAGAGCCCGCACGTGGGAACTGGCAAGTCCGCATTCCTAAGTCCGCAGTCCGCATTCCTATAGCATTGTGTCGTGTTGACGTCACAGCCGCAGCTGCGCAGGCTTCCTCTGATTCGTTCCGGGTTCTTTTTTCAAGACGAGGGACACCCTTTCTTCTCCTGTCGTCGGTTGCTTCTCGAAGGGGAGGTCGTTTTCGCCGAGCCGAGTGTGGGAAGAGCCTCGTCGGCCACTTCCCAGAAAGTCACCCTTTTCTGCGAGGTCATCGTGGGGTCAAGTTGAAGTACAACGACCCGTCAAAATTGCCGCCACGTGGAATCTCGGGTCTCAAGATGAATCGTAACAGTACACACCACAACGACTGGACTAACAACTGAAGTTTATTGGAAAATACAAACGAGCGCTAAACCGAGTTGTCGACCACTTCATCGAAGATGACCTGACCCTCCTCCAAGCGGACAAGGAAGGTGGCTTCGTGGTCCTCCCGACAAAGTCTTTTGGAGAGAAGGCATTGGCTGCTGTGTCGAAGAACTTCGTGCCTACTAGTCGGAAGCCCTCAAGGATAAAGACCGCCGCCATGAAGCTCCTGAAAGAAAACAACTTGGAGAAACTTTCGAATGGTGTCATCAAAAGCAAGGGTGACCGCCTGCAAGTGTTGTTTTCAGCCAAAACACACAAGGTGGGTTGCCCTCTGAGAGCCATCGTTACGGAGACTGGTTCATGGCAGAAGGTAGTGAGCCAATTTCTTCAGCAGCAGTTGACGGCCCTTCCTGTACAGGACCCTTATAGCGTGGCCAGCTCGGCTGCGGTTGTTGACGCACTTAATCTCGGCATCCCCGGTGCCACCACGGCTTTTTCGGTTGACATTGAGGACCTCTTCTATAGCATTCCCCACGATGAACTCTTTGCAGCCGTGCGTGATCTTATTGATTATTGCAGTCCTGTGAACTTTCAGAACGCATGTGGCATGCCGGTTGATTCTTTTTTGGAGTTGTTATCTTTTTACCTGTCATCTACTGTTGTTGAATTCAAAGGTTCCTTGTTCCTTCAGAAAAATGGAATATGTA
This sequence comes from Amblyomma mixtum, assembly GCF_055824585.1. Taxonomy (NCBI): domain Eukaryota; kingdom Metazoa; phylum Arthropoda; class Arachnida; order Ixodida; family Ixodidae; genus Amblyomma; species Amblyomma mixtum. The sequence goes on from NC_143014.1 coordinate 49,957,100, forward strand.
TTGGTTCTAGCGTTGCCCCAGTGCTTTCCCAGATATTTTTAGCAAAATTTGACAGAACACTTCAAAACTTACTTCATGACAAGCGTGTGTGCAAAGTTTTTAGGTACGTGGACGATTTTTTTAGTATTTTTAGACCTTTCACCTAATGACACTCTGCCCGCAGCAGTAGACGATGTTTTGACTGCTTTTAAAGCTTCTTCACGCACTCTTAATTTTACTCATGAACTCCCTAGCAATCATTCTATCAGGTTCCTAGAACTGCAACTAACATTCCTTGACGATGGCCATTTATGCTGGATGTTTTCGCCTAGAAGCAAGAAAGCTTTGTTACCTTTCGGTTCTGCGCACTCTAAGATTGTAAAGAGAGGGATTGCGATGAACTGTTTCCGCAATGCACTGGGAAAAAGCTGTCACCATGCCATCAAAACCAGCCTTGACAATCAGTGCAAAGGTTTGGAAGCCGCGGGGTTCCCTAAACCACTTTTGAAGGCAGTGGCTGAATCGCTGCTTCAGAACCTCAAGAAAGGACGCACGAAGAAGACTGACGTTGGGCCAACTGAACGAAAGAAGTTCGAGGTCATGCCGTACGTGCACAAAGTGAGCCACAAATTGAAAAAAGTGGCGGCCAAGCAGGGAGTGAGCATGGTGTTCTCTGCTCCTTGCAAGCTGTCGGGACTGTGTTCGCGCATTTCTCGAGGCAGGGAAAGGAACCACGTTTGCACAACGCAGCACGAGAATCGCTTCACGACATGTGTCGCACAGGTGGTGTACAAGTTCCCCCTCACATGCGAGAGAGTTTACATCGGCCAAACTGGCCGGTGTATTAATGACCGGCTTCGTGAGCATCACTCCTCCCTGGGGTCCGGTGGCGGTGCAAACTTGCCTCGCCATTGCAATGAATGTGGCTGTTATCCTTTGTTCGGCAATACCACCATTCTTGGTAGAGGCAAGGGAAAACAGGAGCGGGAAATACTGGAGGCATATCATATCGGTTTGTTAGGCTCTGATTGTATAAGCACAACTTCGGTGCGTCTACTTGAAAAAGAATTTGCTTTTTTAGGTCGTCCACGATAGTTTAGATTTCTTGTCTTTGTCTCTTTTTGCGCAGTGATTAGTGATGATGCTGTTGCGCATGCTCTGCTGGCCTTCCTCGGACCATGTATTTTCCAATAAACTTCAGTTGTTAGTCCAGTCGTTGTGGTGTGTACACTCTTCTTGTCCGTCGTCTTGTGTGACTGGTTTTTTCTCCGTTTACAATGTACCAACTGGCCCGCATTTCAACCCTTCTCAAAAGAGCTCTAAGCGCTCATTCTACATCACGTCATCAATCACTGAAATACACGCATGTTTCGCAGCGACCGCTGATTGCTCCTGTGCTGCGCCAGGCGGAGAGAGCAAGTGTCTGCGGATTTCCCAGCGCCACCTTTGCACCTTGCACTCCAAGCAGAAAGGAGTAAAAGGAATGAAGCTCTCTTCTAGCTCACTCTTATAAAAATGAGTACGCTAGAGGACAGCTGGCTCCGTTTTTACTACCAAGTAGGCATATTCGTGTTTAGAGTGTACCACTTGCTGGCTAAATCTTCTACCCCAATACAGTGACAGAAGCAGAATGGTAGAGGACAAAGTTAGCAATTAGCATTCATTTGAAACAAAATTTATAGCTGGAGAGAGTTGGTAGGAAGAATCGGGTGAAGTAACAAGACGAACGTGCAGCCATTTAGACTTGCTTGATGGTGCATATTCCGCTATACACCAGGAAGGGGAGGATTTGTAGCAGCGACGACTAAAAATCTGACGAAGAATAAATAATCTGCAAATTAATAGACGGTAACGTAACTATAGGAAAGGCAGTAAGAATTATTGGCACAGAAAATAAAGAAGGAAATGCAGGAAGCTGACACTCAGAGGAGATGCTGGTTGGCTGGCTTTCATCGCGACAAGGGAGAAATCCAAGAGATGGCAAGAAAGGATCAGAGGAAAACGAACAAACTGCGCACACGAGGACCGCTCTCACAACCGTCGTTGGAACCCTGTGGACCTAAAGAAATAAAAAAAAAGCCTCAGAGCATGACAAGATTCTAGGGTTGACGACAGTGCAGCTACAGCGGGCCTCAAGTTTCAAGTACAGACAAGAGCCATGTTAATAGAATTCAGCGCAAAAAAAAAAAAAACGGACAAGGGACGAAGTAAGGGACACAGAGACGTTCATTTACTTCGTCCCTTACTTCGTCCCTTGCCCGTTGTTTTTTTTTTTGCGCTGGATTCTATTTAACATGCTTCACCAACTAAATTTTTTTCAACAGCGCATGCTACACAAGGACACAAGACGAGGAAAGACACACACGAGCGCTGAACTGCAACTTTATTTGAGAAAAGGCGCCAACCTCTACATATACACCCTCAAGGAACCGCCCACTAGGGTAAAACCTAAAATCACTGCACGTGTCAAGCCACAAGCAAGAAAAAATATTCAAGAGTTAAGCATACAGTAGACAGGTGACCAAGACAGCAAAAAGAAGAAAGATTACAAGAAGCAGCGACAAGAAATTCTTTCAGTTGCCCTTTTTTTCTGCGTAACAAACATTGGGCAGAAATCGTTCTTAAAAGTGGTAAAAGCACAAATCGCGGTAACTAAGCATGATGATGACCGAGGCGAAAAACATCTGAAGTGCATGAGAGCCAACAACTAACACGGCTAAAAAAGTGGTGGCAAATGAGATGTAAAAAGTGCTAACCCGAAGACTAAAAGAGATAAAACAGAGGTACAAAAAGGAGAGTAAAAACAAAAGTAAAAACGAAGGAAGAACTACCGGAAAAAACCAGGTCAAAATCACATAAAACCAGACAGGAACGCTATCTCTTTGTTTGGAAGTGAAACAGAAGGTGTACTAACGCATTCATTCTTGAGGTTACAAATCTTGGCTGCTTCTATTATTTCGCGAGTCAGCTGGTAGGGGCATTTCTTCAGGATGGTTGTTCTTTTGAACTTTCAAATTAACAAAAAACGCTTCCTGATATGATCCACAGTACAGTACCACTCGTAGGATCGCAAAGTATATAATCCAGAATCCTCTCGGCTATGAGACCGAATAACAGTATAGAGAGCTGGCCGTTCCTCCCCAGCTGAAGAAACGAGGGACGATGTCTTCATCAACCTTAATGACGACAGACATTACTGAAAGGACACCGCTAATCCAGTTGGTCATCATGGGCGAACCAAGAGCTGGTGGAATTATCAGGCCACCTGTACATAGGCGAGCAGGCGGTGGCGTTGCATTGCGTACAAATGCTGTAACGTGACATGTATTGAAGCTGTGCAGGCCGTTGTTTCTTTCTGATATCAGTTTTATGTTTTTATGAGGTTTAAGGTCCCAAAGCGACTCGGGCTATGAAGGACGCCGTTGTGGAGGACTCCGTTTAACTTCGACCACCTAGGGTTCTTTGACGTGCACTGACATCACATTGTACACGGGCATTTCGCCTCCATCGAAATGCGACCGCCGCGGCCGGGATCAAACACGCGTCTTTCTTGTCGGCAGCCGAGCAGCCAAAACCAATTATCCGCTGCAGCGCCTCCTTTTGAAATGAGGTGTAGAAATGTGGACTGGAAGTTTATGACACTTCTGCAAATAGGACGACGGTCTTCAAGCAGGTGAAAGCACGATGCTGAAGGAGTGAAACCATAGCCGGATAAAATTCAATGGTGAAGTGGCAAAGGAGGCCCTCCAGCCAACAGCGTCCCTCGTCTGCCATGGCGTTGCGGTTATCCCCTTGTACCTGCGAGCGAGACATCGCAAGAGGCTAGCTGGTGCAAAGTAATTAACCACCGAATAACTGGATTACCCGCGACGTCATGACAATCGATCGACCGATTGTATGGATGGCCTCCTTTGAGGGGCATTTGCCGCTTCATTCTTTATTTGGTTTGGTTTATGGGGTTTAACGTCCCAAAGCGACTAAGGCTATGAGAGACGCCGTAGTGGAGGGCTCCGGAAATTTCGACCACCTGGGGTTCTTTAACGTGCACTGACATCGCACAGTACACGGGCCTCTAGAATTTCTCCTCCAAAGAAATTCAACCGCCGGGGCCGGGATCGAACCCGCGTCTTTCGAGTCAGTAGCCGAGCACCATAACCACTGAGCTATCCGGCTATAGTCCGTGGCGGGAACTCAGACCACATGGTGTAATGATGTGAGTGATGTCACAGAGATGGCGGAATGTTCTGAGAAGCTGCTATCAGAGGCACGCGGCGCGACGTATTGCTGGCGAAAGTCAAAAAACGGTTATTAAAAAAGACGAAAGCCGATAGATTCGTATTCAACACTACTGATGTCCCTAAACGCCACGCGTGGGCTTTCTTGCATTACAAAACTGGCTTAAGTATCTGGTTATAGATATCGAAAATTAAATCTTGCACAAATCAACCGCACCACGCCCTCTTTTGGTTTCATATTTTTATATTCCGCCGTACATGGCCGCGTCAGCGGCTAAAGGTGCAGTTATATTTAACTGAACGCTGCCTAACAATCCCGGGTTGTTAGGGTAACATTAAGTGTATCTCAAGAGTCTTTACCACGGTGGTTTATAATGGGATCTCTTCCGGTTCAAGTAGCCGCAGAAAATATTGGCCTAAACTTCACATCAATACCTATACGTCCTATGCCGATTATTGCTAAACTCCAAAATATTTACGTAAAATTGTACTCCATCTCTTCGTCGAGGGTAGAGGTGTAAGCACGAAATGCATTACACGAAAGTCATAGCACGTTCTACAGGACGGTTCAATGGTATATCCGCGCTTGAAATTGGCTGCTGAACGTGCCGCCGCCTTCGCCCACTTCTGCTCCGCGCGCTTAGCCTTCCTGGCTGCTTTCGGTGCTGAGCGAGCCGCTACGATCAGCCGCTTCTCTTCCAGCTCGCCATCGCACTCGTCGTCCCCGCCGCTTTTGGTGCTTTGTGTGCCGCCGCGTTTAGCCGCTTCTCCTCCTCGTGTTGGGCATTGCTGTCTCTGCTGGACGCGCCGTAGTGCTCGGTCGCTCTTCTTCAGTCTTAGCGACGCGTCCGGCCGCCTTCTCACATTCGTGTGCAGTGACATCAAGCTGCCGTTGGCGCCACCGGCGAGCATTTTTATTTCCTGGCTCCATTACACGGCGACGGTTGCGGCACTACGCCGAGCTTTCGGAAGCGCAGAAGGAACTGAAGAAGGACGACGACAACAAAGACAATCTACTCGCTACGATGTGCTAACAGAGGACAACAACAACAATATTCCAGTTCGAACACAGCGCGAGGCGTTTCACCAATAACCTAGTGGTCTGGGCTGTCGGGAAACGAAACTGATCTATTTGCACCTGCGTTACTTTGAATTCCACTCGGGGCGCTGGGATGGGGACGCTTTTTCAGCTGGATACCATTCGGGCGGTAAATTTCGGACAGTTTCTGCTTCAGCTCCAGAGTAGTTTCAGCGTCGGCTTCGCCACGGTTTCGGGACAATGTTCGCTTGAATCTGGCGAGAATGGGATCTAAAATCATTTCACGCTTATTAATTAAAAATTGACTACTTGCGTTCGACACACGACTCATCAACAACATCGTTCAAGGTGCAACCAAAGGGATATGAAACAGAATTTTTCGATAGTTGACTCTGACGAGACCGAAAACGGATAAGCATTGATACTGACATAGGCCAAACCACTACGGCCAAAAATGTGAAGAATTTTGAAGCGATGTTGAAAATGAAATTCCAAGTAAACATGCGAAATACGTAAGGATAAAAGCCAGATGGATGGGCTTCCGCAGGCGCAGTTACAGAAACGCTGCTCACAATGTCAAATGAATTTTCTGCACTTAAATTTGGTACATTTCCTTCAGTGTAGCACTCCCTGAGCGGTTAAGACACTTCCGCTCGGCAACGCTTTAGGAGCCATTCGATACCGTTTTCAGCTTTTCTAAAACTAGTCGTATGGCAGGACAATCAGCTTCGATGTTTTTGAAGAGCACTGTGTTGCAAGTCTGTTAGGAAACATGTCATGGTTGTGTTGATATTTTTGTCGAAAGCAGTCACAACGCAACAAAATTAATGCCGATTGCATATATTTCCTTACGTCTGCCAGACTAACGTCTCTCGAAAGAAGGAGAGTATGGTAGAACGGCCTGTTAGTTCCAGTGTCACATGCCATATTTCAAATTGCTTTTATTTCCTCGATGCTGAAACAAGAGGAATATGGTGCCTGATGCAGTAGTTGCGGCTCCGGACACCTCGCCGTATTCATATGCGCCACTCGAATGCAACGCAGAGGCATGACCAAACTTTTGCTTAAAAAACAGGTAATTTTAACACCGTATTTATTTTTTTACTGGTCATTTCAGCGGCTACTGTTCTTTTATGAATCACTCTCTCTCACTCTCTAAGGATTCATTAACCAGTCTAAGTAGTGCCTTGCGGCTAAAGATCACCGCGAGATTAAGGTAATATAATGCCAAAATATCGGTACTCAAGGAAATTACTTCACTGCTGCTTGAAGTTGACCAGTGACTCCCACAAAATGTTCTCCACGCCAAGATGTTGGGCCATCTGTATTTCAATCTCATTTCTTGCTCGTTACTGCGGTTTCGCATTAAACAAGGGGGCCGATCGTATCCGCATTTTTTCGAGAAAAAAAAAAAAGAAAACGATATCGGGTGCAAGATGAAATGTTGTCAATTTATATCGCTGTCGGTAGGAGACTTATGTCGCTCCAGCATGAAAACGAAGAGCGATAAAAGCAAGATTTCGGAGCTATATCCTATTATTCGCTATATCTTGATGCCACAGGTAGCACAAGAGTGTTCTCGCACAGCTTCCGCCATCAGCGTTCGACCACGGAACTCGCGGTAATGCAGGACGTATTACGTACGCCGCTATGGACGAGGGTGGCACTGTTGAACACTCTCGAGGTTAGGTTACACTGCACATTAATTAATACCCCCGAAAGCAGAAGATTGGACAGCCATCGCTGTAGCTCAGTTGGTTCAGCACCGGACGCGAAATTCGGAGATTGTTCGGATCACACCGGAGGCACGTGGTTGTTATTCTTCTGCTTTGTAATCAGTTAACTTTAAGTGATGGAATAATTACATTATGAATCTACCATTGATCAACACCACATATCAAAATAATACAATCTCCTTTGCTCATTGATTGTGGCGACTGTTGGCTTCCTCCATGTATGGCATAACGAGCTCCCCGCTTCCCTCCCCTCGCCTGCACAATATGTGATAAAACCGCAATTGACTCATCATTTTTCCTTTCTCTCCTTGTTTTCTTTCACTGACGGTGTGCGCTTTTCTTTTTTGCCCGTTCCACACTCACACGCACACACAAAAAATAACGTTAAATACCCGCGTTATGGAAGAGTAATAATTTTTCCACAAGGCATTCGCTCATGAAATTTGTAAGCATATGCTTTCGTCCGCGTAGCTTACGTTTAGCAGAATATTTATTTACCATTCCGCGCAAGTACGCTACAGCTATGAGAGATTTATTCCCTTGAATACAAGTTGTACCACGCTGTAAGGATCAGTACAGTTAATAAATTGATCAAACTGTCAGTCACACTGGGCGTACCTAAAGCACCTTCAATATATTTTTCAGCTTACCATGCAAATGCTCAACTCTGAGCGAGATCGTTTTAGTACTACAATTGAATGATGTTGACGACATCCGATGAGCTTATGAAGGGAGTGTTATGCTGAAGCGAAAATTTCAATCTAATTTCCGAGATATATAGCTCCGTCATTTCATAGGGCCGCGAAGATTTGTTTCTCCATGTTCTTTGTTTATCGCCTCCAGCGCACGTTAATACCCTCAGTTTCAGCTAGGCCAAAATCAAATGTGAACATTGCCTATGAACACAACGCAACCTTTCGCCTTTGTATGTTCGGCGACCACCTATAGCACGATTCATGGTTGCCTCTTTGGCGGAAAAGTAAAAAATTGTGATGATGATGATTACGATTATTATTTGCTACGATAGTGAACCTTTATGTCATAAGCGCAGCTTTAGCCCAAGAGCGCCAAGACACAAGGTGTTTTCTCGACTTCACAAGGTGGGGTCATAGACCCAGGGGAAAGCTTGTATATCTACTGTGTACATCATCGGTGGATACCCGGCGGCAGTGGGGATCGAAACCCGCCCCTCCCGCATGCGAGGCATTATTGTTATTATTAAAAGGGACCCTGCGAAGTGTCTTCATCAGGCGGTTGCACATCGATGTGACTCTTTGCACACGGGGAATAACTCATAGGAGAAATCGTGCTTGAATCCGGCCTGGTATTAGCACATGACTGGGTTTCCTGACCTGATTTTCTTCAAGTGACAACGTACCATTATCGAGAAGAAAGTATAATTATTCCAGATCTGAGCAGTGGTGTTCCTTCAAGTGCCTTGTTCTGAAGACGACTCAGAGTGCAGATGTGATTTAATTTTTCCAAACGCCGGGAGCGGAGTAACGACAGCAGCCCGAGCACTCAACTGAAACAGGCGTCTTTCTTTCTCCCTTTTCCCTCATTCTTCCTGCCAACTGAGTCCTGGTGTTAGGCTCAGTGTGTTGACGGCTGTGCGCACACAGGACTGCTAACACTAGTACCGTGAAAATGAAAAAAAATCACATTTAGGGTCGTATTTTGTGCAGATTCTATTTACGCTTCTTTACTTTGCCTATTTACCATTGGTTAACCGCATCTTTGATATACCGATGGCGGGGAATAACGTTGCTTGTTAGCTGTCAGTCCTGACATCACAGGTGGCCGCTACCAATATTAGAGGAGCAAAAAATGAATGCGGAAAAGAATCTCATTCAGACTTGGGCGACCCTTGCGGCGATAGCAGCGAGCGCTCTCGAGAGTCGTCCGGATCAGAATACACGCCGCTCTAAGCCGCGCTCAATTTAAAGATGACAACGAAGTTTGCAATAAGGCATCTATAGTCGGATACAACTTAAGTCTGCACTGAAGCTCCGCCCACATTCAGCCTCCGCGCACAGAATTCCTCCGCAACGAAAAAGTTGTCCGCTGCTTAAACGTTTCTCGTTACCTAAACAAGAAACTTACCACAAGAAAAAAATTATGAGCTCTAGAATTTTGATACCCGGATTGTTTGATGTAGACAAACATTAAAAAGCCCATTTCGTTCACTCTTGCGATTATCCAGCGGATTAATACAGGACACTGCGAACCGCGGCCCAGTGTTAGCAACTGCTGTTTTTTTTTAAGTCGTCTGCTACTATAAACACCGACAACATTCTCCACACCCACACAGAAACTGCCGCGAGTGTTCGTGATCGTTTCCGAGCGCTCTGGTCGCGTGTATATATATCAATGCAAAATTTTTTTTTCGAAAAATACATAAATTTTCTGGCAGCTTCGTTGCCAGTAAATATCTGTAGTGTAGTGTTTTCTGTTTTGAGCTTTGTCTGTTTTTTAACATACGTTTTCTATTTTGACTTACAGAAAACGTTTGTGAAAAGTAAGTTTATGTTTTTTTTTTACAGACTTTCTGTTTTCGGCTTATATTTTCTGTGAACTGTTTTTTGTCGTATTTTGTTGTCCTTGTTGGCTAAACGTTCATTATGACTCCAGGCAGTTTGTGCAAAATCATGTTTATTGGTCGAAAACAGCCCAAGGAACTTTGAAAACATGACGCTTTGAAGTGGGATTATTAGCGCAGGAGCTCCTTGTGCCAGGCGCGCTGGTCTTGGCGGGCTTCTTCTCCTTTGTTACGCTGCCTAAAATCCATAACTTTGGTGGCTCTGATGGAAGGAAAGGACCAGCTTAAGATTGGCATACCATAACTATCTAGACAATTTAGGTCAGATAATAAATCCATAACAAATACAATTATACAACAGTGACAGAAAGTGGTCCAAAGGCGAAAAGTGAGAGTTAAAGTGTAGGCGGCTCTTTTAATAATGCATGAATCCAATACTGCAGTCGTTTGTAACCGCCATCTGAGGTACCAAGATTATAGGTATCAAATAGCGAAGTTTATAAATTTACATATAACAACCAGCTATTAAGGCCCATCTCGTTAACTAGATCACCCCAGACTCGGTGTTGGCGCTATTGTTGTGCACGCGTCAGCAGGCGACAGCTGTGGGGAATATGAAAGTCTACTCGCGAAAGCCTGGCACTACGGCTCGGCCGCGCGCTGGTCATAAGCACGATGGGGTTCCCTCAAATTTCAAAAACTGTGGTTCCCATTCCACAAACGACAGTACGCTTTGATCGAGGCCTTCGGCGTGTACTGCCGCCCTGCACTGTCGAGAAGACAACACACGCCTGCGACGGCACTTGCCACCGTCTTCAGAGTGGCCCAATGCACGCGGACGGCTAGCAGCGCCACGCACTTTTATGTTACCTTTTATACTGCACGCATCTCTACTCCCATTACAACAGCGCGTACACAGTTTTATCGGCCCTAGTACGACTTCTCGCTGGCTGGGGCCTTTCTAAATAGCGTCGTCACTGAGTGTATGCATGCACACCGCAACAAATATCTGATAAAGGTAAAGACCACAATGACTACCTTGCACGCGTCCACTAAGGGCTGTTCACTGTCCTGCGACGAAAAATTCAGTAGGGCAGGATAACGCGTTGTCTGCACAATAACAGTGCCACCTTGCTACACGTCATTCATTAAAAGGAGTATAGCACGTTATCCATACCAAATAGGAAAAATTGGCACCGCTTACCTTCTTTCGCAAACAGTCCGGTCGGTATAAAACCATGCACAAAACGCACGCGCTGTGCGTCTATACGACGCCAACCATCCTAAGAGACCAGGACCGCAGCAAAACAAAAGACCGCACAGCACACAATGCACATTAATCCGTGCAGAAAATTGTCTATGCTCACTGTTTTACTGTACAAATATACAAACTGAATTATAATGAGGTGTATGCATATTTCAAGAAATTTTTTATAAAGCGAAGGGCCGCGTGACTGGTACTTCGGATGCATCTGCTGTAAGAACAGAAAATGTCTGTTTTAATCGTGAACAGGTCGCTAATAACCTCCGTACATTTCCTTTCTGGTCTGTCCATTTTGGGCTATTTAGAAGCTGGAAAAGTGGGCATACTATTTTGCAATTAATGCGAAAGAACTATTCTTGGTCCGTTTCCCACATATTGGTGTCATGATTGGCTAATGAAGCCAAGTGCCAAGATTGTTTTTTAAACAGCAGCAACTACAATATCATACTATTTGTTTGCTGGTTTTAATCAGCCATTAGATGGATTACGTAGCAATGCCTGGCAGCAGCGGCAGGAGTTTGGTTAAAACTGGACGCCGTCACATAGTTGAAATGGATGCAGGGCTCCACTGAAATGGAATTCATCAGAGGAGGTAACAAACACGTCGACAAAGCAACAAACCTTGAATGACTTATCCTCGTGCATTTCACAGCGTCACGTGCTACAGTGACAAACACGCGCCTGAGACAAATGCCGGCGAAGCTTTCTTTATGGAGTTAATCGTGATGCTTGGCCAGCTGGTACACTCTTACGCACACTCTTAAAAAAAAGTTAGTATAAAGGTAGTAAGTGCAACAGTTACTAACTCTGACTTCCTTTTACTACTTTTCATCAGCTATTATTTACTACCCTCTTCAAGGTATAGTTAGTAAAAGTAGCCCTTGCTACCTTTTTACTAACTATGGTCGCTAGTTACTACCTGTGTTAGTAACCGTTCCTTTAAACCTAAAGTAAAGTCAAAGAATATAACTGACACAGAATGTCGTGCCAATAAATTGGTTTTGTAACTAAACATTTCTGCAGGGGCATATGGTTAGGTAGTCTAAGCTGCTTCTACAATCTCAACTTCCTAATTAACGCTGGTATCTTAGCTCAACCGGTAAGAGCCACTAGCCCGTAAATGAGAGCCTGATTTACGGAGTATATAAGACTGAGAAAGACTTACCTGTGCACGCGCAGTGCGCGAGTGTGACTCTTTCAGATTTGTGCTTTTCCTACATTCTGAACCTTTGTGTGCGCACGGTAGGGCTGCTGATGCCATCACCTCGCATAATTTGTACATGTAATGCGCGATAAGCTTAAACCTGAGTGTGATTTACGGCCAGCACGCTCTGATAGCTGTGTCTAGATTCTGGAATTAGTCAAGTTCACTATGAAGCTTTTTTTTATTTTTCGAGCACGCATAAATTTGACAGGCCACGCCAGCACACCGTACGATGAATCTAGCAACATATGCAGGTTTCTATTCATTTTTTTAAAGTAAATATATACCAGCTTCCCGTTACTAACGGCGGGTAGCAGCCGTTACTAACTCAATGGGTTAGTAACTGTTACTAACCTTCCCGTTACTAACTGCAGCTACTGACAGGGTAGTAACATATGTGACAACCAGTTACTACCCATAAAGTCAGTAAGTACTATTACTTTTTTTCTAAGAGTTACTGGTAAAGTTTTCGGCTCTGCTTTTGCGCTAACATAACTTTTTCTAAGGAGTTTGATTTAATGGCAACGGAAAGTACTTAGGGGTAGTATTTTAGACTCTCGCATTTGGTAGTGTGAGAAATGTCGCAATTAACTCAGCTCGAGAACATCTAGGGGTTGGACTTCTATGTTTTTATTTTTTGAAAATTCGGCGATCTTCTTTCTGTCTTTATTTCACAACGCAGTTTGCGTTTTTTTCTTTCGGCGAACATCTTTTTTCAACGGGTGGATTAGTGACTGTTTTTCGGTGGGATAACGTTATACTTCTGTGCTGTGAAAAGTAGCTTACAGTTAGTCTTGTTCTTTTTGTCAGCATGAGCAGTGGATTTCAAAATAATGAAAGAAATTGTAGTACTTAGAGCTGCGCTTGTAGAAGGTGGTGCTATCGCCAGTAAAAAGAAATAATCGTGGTGAAGTGATGGAACCGACAGACAAAATCGCAAGTGGAGGCTTGCTTCTAAAAAGTTCGCTTTCATGTTATCATCGCGTCGCTGTGCTGGGCTGAGCGAAATGTTGAGGCGTCATGTGGTCGGCGTGTTGGCGGCAGCGATGGAAAATGTTGTTGAACCGTCGAGATGTCCAGAACGTGACACTCTTTCGTAGCGCTTATGCCATGTTGCACGCCAGTGAACTTACGTACGCAGTGCAGAAAACATACTTTGCCAAGTAACTGCCTATATGGGTGGGCGATGACAGCCAAAAAACAGCGCTTCTCTAGCAGACGACCAGGAGGTGAAGCCTGCCGGTCCGCAGAGGCGTGTAAGGTGGCGGAGCAGTGCATCAAAACACAGAACTGCGCTAATCCGACGCTACCACAGTGTCATCACGCCTGTGGCTTCCATACTTTGTTAATTTTCGCCTTCCCCTGAGTGTAACTGCTACTCCACAAGCAGCTATGTCAAGGATCTTCTTCGATTTAAACCGAATTTCAAAATTTGAATTTGGCATACTTATATCGTTTTTTTTTTTTTTCGGTTAGAAGTTCAGCCCTTACATACTTTCCTCTTGACGCCCCGCCGGGGTAGCTCAGTTGATTTGACTATCGGGTGTTGACCTCGGCCTCGAGGTCGCTGGATCGAATCCCGGCAGCTGAGGCCGCATTTCGGCGGAGGCAAAGTGCACAGACGCCCGCCTGCTGCCCAGTGTCAGTGTCAGGTGGCCTAAATTATTCTGGAGCCTTCCGCTAATATCCCTTACTGCACGTACAGATTCAGGACGCTAAACTCACTATGCCATACCATTTCCATTCGACAGACAGCGCACCGTGCTCGAGACGAACAACATCAGGAGTCGGTGTTCCTTCAGAGCAGCGCCCGTATAGGCAAAAGCAGACGGTTTTGTTTTTCTTTTTTTCTGCTCTGAACTCCAGCTGCGCTCCAAGTAACAACGCCTGTATGGTTAGCTTCTACAAGGAAGGAAAAAAAAAAAGTCTTGTCGGACAGAGCTCAAAACCAGCAGGAAGTCAGTCGCGTTGTTTCACGTGTGGTGAGCCAGCGAATGCCTCGAGGCGTGCAGATGAGGCTGTTCCAATTAGAAAAGGCGGCGCTTCGGCGCAGGAATGTCGGGAGAACAGGATGCGCGTCGCGGTCCCCGCCGTCCAGCACCACCTCCGCAGGCGTCGTGGAAGCCCGATGACGTCTATAAAGATCTCCCCCGGCCTTTGACATTCCGTGCCCCTGGCCGCCGCGGTGGGCGCCGCCAAAGCGGCGCTGGCCAGCGCAGCGCCTCCGCGTCGTGGTGGGGGGAGCCCTTCTTCTTGCCCCCGCGGCCACGGGCGTCTCTCGTAAATTTTCGCTCCAGGAATGCCGAAAACAAAAGCGGACGCCTCAGCCGCTGCGAGAGCCGCGGCGCGCCGCAGCAGAGGCTGTGGTGGGGGGGACGCGCATTAAACAGGCCCCGTCAGCCGAGATCCGTATGCGGGAATCTTATTTACGGCCGCGTTGGCCACCGCTGGGACGCCCGAATCCCGGACCCCGCGGTGGTGGGCGCCCGGCACGCTGCCGCGCCGCCAGCGCGTGCGACACCGCTCGCGGCCGCGAGCTGGGCGGCCCCGTCCTCTCGCGCCGCCCTCGGGGGATCCCTTGTCGCCCTGGGCGCGCGGCTGAAAGGTGTGCGCCCGCCAGCGATAAAAAAAGTTACACGGCCATTAGACGCCCAGCGCGCGCTGGGCCGCTGCTGCTTCCTGCCGCATCCTCCTCAACGGTGCTGTCGTCATTGAGCGCCATTTCGATAGTTAACTGCAGCTTTGAGAATGAGGAAGGCTGTAATTTGATTGCGCAAGTGACGACAGTGGCGTTCACGACGTATTTTTTTTTATGGCATTTCAGGCACCGCGCGATGGTGGAAATTCGATGTCATCAGTTCCAGATTTCGTCACTAGGGCAATTTTTTATACCCATGTAAATCAAACAGCTAAAATTGCGAAAAAAAAAAGTTTGTGCCTGCAGGAAGGCCATACCTGCTTATGCTGAACGTGCTTTAGAGAGGCTGGAGGAGGGGTATACCGTTCTTAGACTGCATGCAAATCGACTCATAGCACACCTTGTAGCGCAATCATATGCGCTCTATATACTCGCTCCTGCGTCAAACCAAAGCAGATTTCACATAAAAGAAAATTTCACACTTTTTTGTGTTCTCGAAACGCATTTCAAGACACTAAGCCCAAAAGGGTATACTACAAGCTGCACCTGCAAGAATATTGCGGGTCAGTGCTTTATACGTATTCTTGAGGAACATTTAAACCTGCCGGCCGCGCCGCTGAGCGCGCACTGCGCGAACTGCGCATTCCTTCACCTCCTGCGCCAACGGTAGTCGAAAGGCAACGCGGCCAGTCCTGCTCCGTCACAGCCTCTACGTAGCGCCCATCGAAAGGGCGATTGAGTAGGCTCTGACATGAGCTGAAAAATAAAATTTCTCTCTCTCCGCATACAGCGGTTTGTTTTTCAGGAAAGCCTACACGCAGTTTCTCTTTCTGGACACGTCTGTCGAGGCTACACCCTTGGTGAAAGTGCTAAAATGCTAAGGGAGAGGGCCTCTAAATGATAAATATTTGACTAAACTACCTGTCACCGCAGACTCCGTATGTTTGAGGCAGTAATGTCTGTAACAATTTTTTTTTTTTTTTCGGTATAAACCACTCGTCTTCGACATGCAGTTACCGCGCCTTTCCTTTCTTCATGATCCTTTCTGGTGCCGCGATGCGTCTTTCCTTTATTTAAAGCGGCAACCTTTAACTCCTCTACTTTCACTCCCTTCATCTTTTCGTCCCCCACGGTGCGATTCAGGTGTCTGGCCAGAGGATGAAAGCCAAGAACAGAACCAAGCGGCAGATGCTCCCCAATAGGGGATATTCAAAATTCCGCAAGTACGCTTTCCCGCATAACAATGTTGCCCCTAACAAGATGGCCGACTTCGCTATAAAGGAACTACATGGGCATCAGGACAGGCCCTAAAGGTGTGGATAGAATGTAAGAAACGTATTTTGGAAGAATCAAACAAAAAACCAGTCTATCTTGCTTTGTTTCAGCTGGAAACGCATGGTCCGCCATCTTGTTGGGGGCAGCATTGTTATGCGGGAAAGCGCACTTGCGGAATTTTGAATATCCCCTAGTCCTCCTGCCAATGGCGTCGACCGATCTCATGACGTCGTGAAGTCCTTGAAGCTGCTGTAGACGGATGCAACTCAAGAACGAAGCGGCAGACGCCCCTCAAAGGAGGCCCTCCAGCCAATGGCGTCTACCGACTTCCGTTGCATCGCGGTTAACACGAATAAGCCTTGGTTACTCCCCATTCATCTGCCACCCCCTGCGACGTCAAGCTAACCGGCCCAAGGGAGCCGATTAACGGGGAGAGGGAGAGAATCGGTCAAGGGGGAGAATCGGAAGACGCCATTGTCTGGAGGGGCTCCTCTGAGGGGCATTTGCCGCTTCGTTCTTGAGTTGTATCCGTCTATAATGTGACATCCCAGGGGGTGGCAGAAGCATGGGGGCTAACCATGACTTAATCGGATTAACGGCGACTTCATGAACATCGGTCGACGTCATTGGATGGAGCGCCTCCTCAGAGGGCCATCTGCATGCCCCTTCGTTCTTGAGTTGTATTCGACCCCACCTTGCGTGGTATATGCTATTGTAGCTAAGCAGTGCGCCTTTCATTCCACGTTAAAGAACCCCAGGCGGTTGAAATTTCCGGAGCCCTTCACTACGGCGTCTCTAGTAGCCTCAGTCGCTTTGGGACGTAAAACCCACATAAACCAAACTAAACCAAACCATTTGTAACAGTGTGCATGGGTCAATTCCGACTGTTCTTGTGCAGCTCTGCGTCCTTCAAGCATTATGAGATCAATTGCTTTTGATTTCTGAAGTCTTGTGCTTTGCAATGATGTAACTCGTATCGGGGTATGTAAACGTCTACTACGTGCAAAGCATGCGGACGTAGTTTTCACTGACGGAAAAACAGCGGATACTGATATTTAATGCATACGTGCCTTAGAATTACACGGATAAAATTCGGCGAGCTAGCCTGAAAAACAGGTGTTCAGTGAGAAAAGAAAGGCGCTGTAGCCGTCTGTCTCACTCTGGGTGGCCACTTGAAGCAAGCGGTGAAGGAATGGTTGAAGGAAGAGAAAAGGGTGAAGCGAGAGGAAGTATGCAGGCGCGTAGCACGCAGCTATATTCGTATCTGAAGCGCAAAAGGACGGAGACATCAGAGAGAGGACCAACATGGGCGCTGTCGTCCTCGTCGTTTCGCGCTGTACGTGTGAATATAACTGTCAGCTGTCAACGCTTTTGCTTATCACGTACGCACGCTGCAGTGCGTGAGTGAATTCAAACCAGATGTTTACTGGACCGTAACGATGGAAATCGCCCAGCCCTGTACACTGCAAATTCCCCTGTAGCAAAAGCACAGGTAGCGGTGTGCTAACCGTCACACCCAGAGCGAGATAGCTACCGCGCCTTTCATTTTCTCGTATATAACTATATAACTTTTAGCCCTCAAATAGCCGAAAGCAAGTAGACATTTTAGGGGGAAAAAAAATAGAACAGGGCTTACAAGTCAAGCATATAGAAGTGTGCCGAATAATACGTTTCGTTGCGTACCGACAAATTCAGTATACAACTCCCTAAAGTGGACCTCTTCACAGCATGCATAGTGCAAACAGACTGCGTGGAACGGAAGAATGCCGTTACGATCTTCTCGCCAACGGGATTCCAAAACGCTCACTGGTGTTTTTTTTTTTTTGTTTCAGCGAACTTTCTTGCCCCGTACCTCATCTGTTTCACTACTACTGCACTTCCATCTATCTAAAAAAGCCATCCTTGCCATACCCAGAAATTCCGGACAAGCGCATTTTTCAACGGGAAGTTGTTTATGAACGTAATTTTTTCATATGTCGTAAGATTTCACTAGAACAATCAATATATTGGCAGGACTCCCTTCGGCAGGCTTGCATTTTTTGTTATTAACGTTTTTGCTATCGACAAAAACGTTCCCCATCGGTGCTTTATAACAGACTCAAGTGCTCCAAAATTTTAAAAGAAAATCTTGCTGCACATCGGAAGCACGAACCATTACCTTCAATATTTCCATAGCAGTACCTTGCAATTAATTTCCTAATATTAAAAATTTTTGTCCAAAAATGTTGGACATGAAAGCCAAAGCCCTTGTGTTGCAATTATCAGCAGTGCCACAGCATACGCTGTCAAAGCAACTCAGCCATCGGTCTAGCTGCTCGGGTCATTACGTTAACACAGTGACAGAAGCACTTGACGCTACTGTATTTGTGACGCTGAATTCCTCTCAGCTTTGCATTGCGTGGGTATATGGCAGCTGTACGCTTGACACGTGTAGGTGTTATAATATTCGCCGAATAGTTTATGAAAGTTCACAGACGACGCAGTCATTGTAGCAATGTCATCGAAAGACATTTGTCGTGCGAATCTCGTCACCGGCAAGGACTGTCTGGCTGAACAACGCTATTTTTTTTTTTTAAAGAGGTTATGTATCGATATTTAAGGCCGGCACACTTGTTTAGAAAAGAGAGATGTCTCTCTACAGCACACCGTGTTTATACCACTTAACATTCGCGTTAACATGCGTGTCGCCTCGACGTAGTGCTTTGTTACGTTACTCGAAGCGAAAGCTCGGTATTTCTTTGGCAACAGTCTACGCATAACCCGATAAATATCTCAGTTGGATATAACGAATACTGTAAGATTGAGACAACGCCTAATGTTGCGAGTTACATGCAGACCTCTAATGTGAGTTGTGGGTAGGTATTCATTAATAAAATATATCAACAAATACGCACTTGCTGAGTGTTTCAACTCTCTTCGTTATGCCTGTCGATTGGGATGACAATGCAGAGCCGCAGCTTTTCCATAGTTACCCTCGGGCCAAATTTTCATTGTAGCAACAGCTGCAGACTTTTTCACATTTCCCTGTTTGGACGGAGCCATATTTCCACAGGGCGATGCCAGCAGCTTTCTGAATGGCGGATTTCATACAGGAATCTACTGCCCATGCGCAGCACAGTCCAACACGCGCGCACGCTGAGTCAAGCCGCAGACAGTGAAAAGGTCAATAGGAAAACAGCAGTGTTTAAGCTATCACTTTTCACGATGAATTCCGGCGATAGCAGCAAAAGTTTATCGTGACGGTCTGTATTGATGAATCGGAGCCGCAACATCTAGATACACAATTTTAGCGCGTTTGGTGCCATCAATTTGCCACAGTGTTTTTGTTCACGCTGCGAGCTCATTTTTTAAAGAGACCTTATCGCCAAAGTGTGCTACAGGGCTTCCAAGGTTTCTCCACACAACAAAGAAAATTCGTGCTTTTCACCCAAAACAAACAAGCGTGAGCAGCAGGCAATTCGAGAGCGACTTCACAACAAAAGGAAGAAATGGCGACAGCCGACGACGTTACATTTCCTGTCGCGTTGTGGCCGACGAACGCTTGTCTATCGCGGCTTTTGTCGTCGCCCGCAAAGCCTTGTCTGTCTCGCTCACACTGTACGACCAGGGCAATAAGCCGGGGCCCAAACAAAAGGAAACCGAGAAAAGCGGCAAAAGGGAAGCGGGGCCGCGACTCGTCGTTGCCGTTGTGAACCGGCTCATTTGTTTGACAACACGCTCAAAGAAACAAAAAAAAAAGAAAAGAACAAAAAAAAAAGTCGTTGGAAAACGCTGAAGAGCGAGCGAGGCTCTGCGCTCGGAAGCGAACGAAAGAAAGCAGCGAAAGAATGAAAAAAAAAAAAAAGGCGCTCGCGAGAAGTGATGGGCTCCGCGCGCTCCGGCAGCCCCGACGTCGACGACGCCGACGGCGCCGGTGGCGTCGGGGTGCACGCGGAAGTTCATCGGCACGGGTTGTCTCCCGGGCGCACCAGTTCCATCTCTGCGGGCCCCCTTTCGTCGTCGCAGCGTGCGCCCCAGCGGGGTGGAACGAGCTCTGCGCGCCGCCAAGAACGGAGGAACTGAAGGAAGTCGGCGGCGATCGGAAAGAACTGTCAATCACGCAGCCCGCCTTCTTTGTTCTGTCCCCTCTCCTCTTCGTTTTTTTCTCTCCTTTTTGGAGGAATCACCCCATTGTTCTCAAACTTGGCTGGAGATGATTTTCGCAACCAAGTTCAACCAGGAAGGGCGCAGCAGCCGCTTTCTCCGCGCGACGGGACGCAAAACACAAACAGGCGAGGGCGGATGTGCCGCTCTACACGCGGGGAATCCATGACGCGCCTCGACCCTTTTTTCTTTGTTTGTGCTAATTAATCACCGCTCTGTCTGCGGCGCCAGTAATCGTTCCTGTCATGTTCGTCACGCTCGTGGTTGCACAACCTGCGCGGTCTCCGCGTGCGTGGTTATTGATCCGGCCGCTCCCTGAGAAGACCGCGAGTTCAAGCACCCTCCCCGCGCCTTCCTCACTCCTCGCGGGTGCGAACTTGCGAGCGTGCGTGCATGCAACCCTTCCTGGGACCGACCCCGTGCGCGAAAGCACTGTGGACTGTTGCGACTGCGTGGCGCTACGGACCGATTAAGTTTGCCTCTTAGAAAGAAGTCTCCCATTCTACACATCTCCGGAAGCTGAGTGCTACAGGATGGCCAGATGTGTTGGGGGGAGGGGGGGAAGGGGGAGATATGACCGGCAAAAAGTCTTGCGTCTCTTCCAGGGTCTGGTTTTTATTCTTCGAGCCATCTATGGATCAAAAACCCATGACTGCCTGCTTTCCTGCTCGGTTATGCTAAAAACAGAGGTGTAGACGGAATTGTTAGGATGTAATTGCTCGACAAAAAGGTTGTGCTTAAAATAGAGCGTTTCGATCACCTGTTGTTTGCTCAGTAGAATATTGGAAAACTGCAAAACTGCGGTGCTGGTGCTGAAAATGTTTTATTCAGTGAGAGTCTGCAGGCAACAATAGCCCTTTACATAAGTGGAGTCCTTAGTCCGGGACCGCGCTGGACGAGGCCGCTACTCGCGCCCGTTGGACTAGAGCCCTTTGAGACTCCAGCCCCGAGCAGTTGAGCAGGGCTGCCTCCCATGCCTCTCGCGAAGGGGAAGGATTGGGGGGAAGGGAAGGATTCTCCTGACAGGCCCAAACCATGTGGAAGTTGTCGGACACTTCCCCACAGTGAGGGCAGCGCCCATCCATTTTGGGGTCAAAATGTTTCGCTATTGCAGCACACAACAAAGTGTGTGTCTGCAGGCGCCTCAGAGTTCGCTCATCTGCTTTACTCAGTCCCTTAGCAGGGACCGGGAAAAGCCGATGCCGTTCTCAATAGTGTTCCAGAATTTCCCTGAACCACAGCAGCGGTTGCCTAATGTCTGAGCCGGAGGAGCCTGGATGAGGTGCCCGGTGGGTATGCGCTCGGGCGGCCGCGACCGCAATCTCGTTACCTCGAAGGCATTGATGGCCCGGAGTCCAGACTATGCGTTTTGGTGAAGGGTCCGATTCCCTTACTGCCAGCTTTAGAATATGGTAGGCTAAAAGTGAAACTTCGCCAGCCAGGTAGTGTTCAAGGCTCCACGCTAATCTGTGATGATTACCTTCGAATTCGGGTCCGATGCAGCAAGCGCAATGGCTACCTCCTCGCGGTGGCTACGTGGTTATGGTGCTCGGCAGCTGACCCGAAAGGCGCGGATTGGATCCTGGCCGCGGCGGTCGAATTTCGATGGAGCCGAAATTCTAGAGGCCCTTGTACTGTGCCCAGGTGGTCGAAATTTCCGGAGCCCTTCACTGCTGCTTTCCTCATAGCCCGAGAATCTTCGAGATGTTAAACCCCTATAAACCAAACCAAAATTGCAAAACATCGGAACAAGCCCGTGAATATGCGCTAAAATTAGTTTTTTTCCCCTGCATAGCATGCTTAGCCATCGCAATGCATTCATGCACGTGCTTTTTATGCTCTTTTTTTTTTAATACGAGTGCGAAGATGGCGTGCTCACGCACTATTTAGCAAGTGTCAGCGAGCCCAATAGTCTTCTTGGCTTTTGAACATACTGCAGTGTAGGCTATTCTGGGCATGCGCATATGCTGACATGGCTATGCGCTCTTTTTTAAGATGTTTAGGTGAGAGACTGAACTTGTCCTGTTTTTTTTTTTTTTTTACTGCATCTTAGACCCCAGTTTACTACAACGTACTCCGTTACAATGTAGCACGCAAATTATGTCGTACCATCTTATTGTGAAGGGCTCAGGTTTCCGACTTCCCCAACTCCCTTGCATCAAGGAACAAATATGGCGTTTCGGTATCAGCCTCTCCGAGCAGGGACGAGACGTCGCGCAGAACGCGTGCTGCTTTGGTGGCGGCCACGGCGAGGCGCACTCGTGCGGCTGCCGTTCTTCAGCGCTGTAGCCGCAGCAGCTCATGTCGGTTTGTTGACTGTCTGCCCATGCATTAACGAGGGGGGCGTCGTCAGAGCCATATTGCACGCACCCGCTCACTGGATACACTCTTTCACCTTGAACTACTTAGTCATTTAAACAGAATTTTTTTTTTAACCTTAGAGGTGCACTAAGAGAATTCTGAGCTCATCTGTTTACTGCGGGAACTATATATCTACACACACCGAGCATTCTTAGAAACTTCGCATTATTGTACTGTGTGGCCATTTCCCCTAATTTAAATCGAATTTAACGTCCCAGGTCCCGCCTTTTCTTTTTTTGAATTCACCTCCGAGAGTAGGAGGAGTCAACAAACGGGTGGAGTGCCCTTCAGCCAGTGGCGTGGCGGCTTGCCGCTCTGCCATCGGTGGAGAGATACGTAAAGCAAAGAGTCCACGCCTATTTTTATTTTCGTGAGCCTGATTTGCGGCTACGTTGTCTGCGACTGAAATTATTCATTCACGGAAACCAAAAAAACAAAAACAAATAAAAGCGAAAGCGAAGCCGCCACGTGGCTGGCTGAAGGTCACTCCACGTGTTTGTTGGCTCCTCCTACTCTGGGAGGTCAGTTCAAAATGAAGGCGGGAACCGGGACATTTAATCCGATTTAATAGGGAAATTTAATAGGGGATTTAATAGGGAACAGGGCAATAATTGGAAGTTTCCAAGAATGCTCGGAGCGTGTAGATCGAGTTCCCGTGGTAAAAAGACGAGCTAAGAATCCTCTTTGATGCACCTTTAAATCTATTTAGTTGCTTTCTTTGTACCTTTTATTTTGCAGCAACTAGCATCACACGTCACACAAAACGGCAGCAGCTGCGAGTTGAAGCCGGCTGCAAATCATTCTGCCATGGACATTACAGAGGGACTGTTTGCAGCAAGACTAGAAAGTGCATGATTTCTGAACTGCCTTACGAACCAAGCAAGTGCTTTTTCTTTAAAAGCGACCTCATCACCTCACGAGTCGTGGTTCAAAGGCAGCTGTGGTTATTTGCCCGCTGACTCGCTTTGGAAGCGTCAAAGTGGCTGCGTTGAGCACTGCGCTGGCGCCGGGCATTCCCTCAAGAGAAGCCACCGAGAGCATTCCCTCTTTCCCTTTTTTTGACGCACAGGCCGTCGTCTGAGGTCCCTGTGGGTAGGGTATACTCCCGTGCTGAAGCAATTCGACTCAGTGACATGTAAAAAAAAAAAAAAAAAAGCCTTTAACGGGTATGACGTGATTACGTCAATGGGTCTCGTCAGCGGCTACTTTTGCCCACGCAGACACAGACACTGTTTGCATATCATGTGAAAGACCACACGACAAGCATATAAAGTCCCGCTTTAACCATTCCGCACGAACGTGCTTGCGTGGCCTAGGGGTAGCGCGTGTGACTCGCAATCCAAGGGTGAATGGTTCGTTTCCCGACTAATTTCCGAAAGTTTCTTTTCAGCGTAATTCCCTTACTTTATATACTTACATGACCTGATGATGTCCTAAAACTGATCTTGCATGTCCTACTACAGAAGAAGGTCGTTTTGGTTGTTTCCTATGTTGCGAGGTCGCCATGCTTTGCGCTATAGTTAGGCACGATAAAGAAGTGGCGAAACAGTGCAAAATACATGTGCCATGGCTAACCCATTGGTTTCGGTACCTTGCTCCCGTGGGGCAGTTACAGCTTAGAATAGCGCGTTGGGTTCCGAATCCAGCCGTAGTTAGTTTCTGTGGCTATTGTGTGTCGTTCTGCAGAAATACTTCATAAATTTCCAGAAGATAATATGCAGCTTACTAACCGCAGAGGCACTAGACACTGCGTGAGTAGGATGATCAACAGCTAATCTCCTTCCAAATTCGTTGCGCAGAAGATCGCCGTGTACGACAGAGCAGTTGATAATCAAAAAGCCTGGCTCTCCTCCTTAACACCGTTAAGGTTCCGTTTTGCAGAAAATCCGGCTTTGTCGTCGTCGTCTTCGGTGGTCGTCATCGGCGTTGTTGGCGTTGTGAGCCAGAAAACCAAGCAACCTAGGTGAGCGATCTAGGTCGCGTGACCTTGTATCACAATCTGCCCACCGGACTGTGAGCAAACTGCCCACCGTGGCAGATGGCAGTTAAATTAATGATTGGTCAATCGGGAAGAGCAACCTGTGTCGCGCAAGCCCCACCGGTGGCAGCACCTGCCATCCCAAGACAGTGGTGCATCGCTGCACCACTGCTCCAGGAAGGGTGTTAGGACTTCCAACGATCTATGAATGTAAAGCCGAGAATGACCGCTTCCGCATATATAGGTAAAACACATTAACGCTATCGCATCATACTCTTAACGTCAGCTTAAGCGTCGCCTCCAATTTTCTTAGTCATTTCCTGTGCGCGTATAGTGAGCCTTAATGATCGCGCAGGATCACATCGAAACAACTGTGGCAGCAAACTAGTTTCCGAAGTATAAGAAAGAATTATGCCCATGATCGCATAACGCGATGATTATGAGCCCTGCAAGTGCTATTGAAGTGAAAAACTTGGCCTCAAAAACATTTTTGTTTTTGCGTGTGTGAGTGATAGCATTTGGCAGGTTTGAACATCGCTCTGTGCTAGCGACGCCAAGCAGACAGTGTCACAAGCTTCCCTTTTTTAACGCTACAATCCGATCAGCATCTTACTCTGCTGCAGCTAACTGCCGCTTAGACCAACACGGCAAAGGAGGTAGTGGGCGTCGCCTCGCGTTCCTGGCAAGGGTCTTAATTTATCATCAAACTAGTCTGCCGATCGTCTGTAACGTTGACTTAACAGCGGGCCGTCCTTCTCGCCGGAATGAGACGGAAGAAAGTGCCTGCCAACATCTATTGTGCATTAGTAATAAGAACGAGGTGGTTGCCATGCGACCTGAGGCTGCATGAATTCACTGAAAGCGAAACGAGCGCGCAGCGCCCTCTCATATGCATGCTATCGCTAAGACATCGAGGAATCCTGAAAAGCCATCCGCTGAAGGAGATTTTTTTTTTTTTTAATCTTGACTGATTTTGATTTATCGTTGTTTCCACCCACTGTCTTATTTTTGTTATTACATGCTCGCAAACGCTCTCCCTTCTTTCGTCGGACTGAGAAACCGGTCAATCTTGTTTCTAGCCGCGCAACAAAAGCAACGAACATTGGCGAGCCATTTGAAGAGACATGATTGCCTCTGAGAAGCCCTTCAAGCGACATGTGTTCCCGCAGCAAGTCATTCACAACAAAAGTCTGCAAGGCACACGCCTACCAAAATGCGCAGATTTTTTTTAGGAAAAGTGACACGGAACACTTGCAATGTCACCGCTAAAAAAAAATGGCGGTTGGTTTAGCATTGCTAAGCACGAAATATTGTGCGAATGCACAGATTTTTGCAGGCGGACACCACCGCCACGTACCTCAATGCGCGATTGAGGTGTCCACTGACCCCGGGGGGCCAGTTACGCGCGTCTCCAAACTTTTTCATCGTTAATGCCAATTTAGCAAATGTACGCCGGCCGCCTATGCTCCAGTACTATGTTTCTGCATCAGTGTTGTCAACGCCAACGCGTATTGCTCTAGTGCTGTGTTTCTGCCACAGCGTTGTCCACACCAAGGCGTGCAGCGCAGATCTGTCACTACCGCCACATAGCTCAAAACGAGAATATTAGTTTGATAGTAGTATTAGTTCATGAAGAAGGCAATGTGTAATGCACAGCGAGGGAGTGTGTTGCAGTTTAGCACGAAGCGTGATCGGCTGCGGCGATAGCATAGTGCTGTCGCACAGTGGCCAGCGAAG
Source organism: Amblyomma mixtum (assembly GCF_055824585.1). Taxonomy (NCBI): domain Eukaryota; kingdom Metazoa; phylum Arthropoda; class Arachnida; order Ixodida; family Ixodidae; genus Amblyomma; species Amblyomma mixtum. The sequence goes on from NC_143014.1 coordinate 49,983,228, forward strand.
CTGATCTGTTCGCGCCACCGCAGGTTCGAATCCCAGTGGCGGATATATATTTCAGTCTTTGTGTTTATTTATTTATTCATTTCACGTGACACAAACCCACAAACACTGCAAGATCTTGCTCGAGGTTTACCTATCGGAACAGTGTTTTCGCACTGAAAACTGTTCCTTAAAATGCGCATGTCACCCAGACGCGCTGTTCCGCTCTTTCCACCCACCTCGACTTTCGCCTGCTGTCATGGTCAGGGCTGCACGGCCATGACGCCGCGCGCTGCCTTGCTGCTTTTTTTTTTTTGCTGCTGTTGCATGGCGACCGCATTCCATTACACAGCGCGGTGCTAAGAGAGCAAACTGCGTTGAAAGAGAGAATAGAGAAGAGCTGGAGACAGGACAAGCGCAGTCTGCCCTGTCTCCCCTTTTTCTTTGTTTTCTCCTTCATCGCAGTGTGCTCTCTTAACGTATTTGGCCAAGTAGCCCCTGGACGTGCACTGGTAAATGATGCAAAATAAAGCGCAAAGGAAACACGAAAGACAGCCAGGCATGACAGACAGACATAAACGTTCACCAATTCGCCCAACTTTCTGACAGAAAAGGTTTGACATATGTCAAGTATATGCCGCAAACGGACATGATGAGAGTTGCGAGGATTACGAATCTTTCGGCTCCGGGAACGGTAACACTCAGCCAAGAGGTTGGGAGTTCAGTAATCCATAGAGAATAAGCGTACGGAGTGGACCTCCTATTTCTTAAGCCCGGCAACCGTCAGCTGCGGTCGGCATTCGACGTTTGTTTTAATTTTTTTCTTCGGGCGCTGTCTCTGGAGACACGAAAAAATTAAGAGTGCATTCTCTCCAATATCAATGACAAAATAATTCTCGCCAAGCCAATGACTTTCAGGAATGATACGACGAAAAAGCTGTAAAGAGACGAGAGCCGAAAAGACAGACACTCAGTGGGCTCTCGTCTTTCTGAGTGCTTTTTCGTCCCTGTCATGCCAAACTACAGCCGAAACCCATCGGACTTTTCGGAAATCTGCAGTGTGCGCTGTATAAAAAATCAATAACGTCACGACCCCTCCTTAGTGAAGACCCGCTTACCGGTCCACTCAGTACGGGGACCTCTGTCTCCGGGGGCACATCCTGCGCACCTCCCAAAGAAAGCTGGCGCGCGGACGCTTCTCCGACGCGTGGCCGAAAACCGCGTCCTTCCGCATGCCTGACGCGGGACGCGTGCCGCAGCGCGGTCGTGGGCCGCAGGCAAGACCGTCGGCGGCGATAACGCGTCCGCGCACCGACGCGCGCCTGTTGCCAACGGGCGCGTATCTCTGCGAGCGGCGGCGGCCGCGCCATTCACGAGGCGTCCCTGAGCAGCACTTTCACTGGCGGTCGTTTTGGGGTGCACCCGATGATGGCGCGTGTTCGGAATACATCGATGGGCACCAAGGCTTTGGCCGCGGCGATTGTCAGTTACCAGGCGATCGGGCGTTTAAAGTTGTGAAACAAGAAGGCCTCGGGCGGAGCCGATCCTTCGAGGCCCAGTTGTGCCGCGCCGGTGATGTATTTATTTTCGCCGCTTTCACGGTCAGGGGGACCTGTTCCAGCGGCCAGAGACGTGGGCGCTGCACCCAGCTGCGCGGGGAATTCGGCCTGATGTCGAACGCCTTGGCCGCGACGCCTACCCGCGGGATGGAGCAGCCTTGAAAGCGGTTACGCAACGCCGACTCTCTCCCTGTGTAATACGCGCCTTTTGCCGAAGCTCTTAAGGATCAAGGCCGCGAGAACCGGCAGCCCTGCTTTGGGACTCTGCCGAGTTTTCGCATCGCCCGTTACTTTGGCAGGCGGCGCTTTTATCCGGCGCCCAATTAGACGAGCGAGGCCGGCGGAGAAACAAAGGCGCGGTGTCCGCGCCGTGGTCCCAAGGCCACCGCTGCTAATTGTGTGCACTGCAATGCGAAGATGAAAGTCCCCTTGATCTTGTCCTCGCGTTCCGTCCGTCGGGCCTGGGCCCCGCAGAAATGTAGGCCGCAGCCCCGCCGCGGTCTGGCCGCGCGAACGTGCCCTGGCAGGGTCCGCGGATCGTGCGCTTCATTACACGAGTCGGCGAACCGCCCCCGTCTGGTTGCGCATGACTATATTTGTCATACATAGCCGCTCTGGCCTTTCGCCGGCCGACCCACCGACCTTGGCTAATGCGAGGCATGACCAGCTCGCCGCCATGCGCTCGAGAACGCCTCCTCGTTGCGAGCTAGGCTGGTAAGCAGGCCGCGGTCGATGCAGCGCCACAGCTTGGCCCTCGACCGAAGGCGTCACGAGTGTTCGTCCCTCGTCCGCGATGTGCGCGGCAGAAAGATACCACGCGAACTGGGCCTGGCCGGGCTTCGTCCTTCATCGCCTTTTGTCAAAGGTACGCCAGACGTGCTGCTTCGGCCGCCGTTGGTCGAGAGACACCGAGCCCGAGCCCCGAAGCGCGGGCGGCGAACCCCCATCGGTCCTTGAGGCGGCCCACTCTGCCAATTAGGGCGTCGCGGCCAGCAAGGCCGCGCTGGGATGGCCGCTTCCCGCGCTGGACCACTTCCAGATCGCGGCCCCTCCTTGCGCGCTTATTTTTGCTTCACTTTCTCCAGTTTCTCGCTTTTCAAGGGCAGCCACATCACCGACGCTACACCTGCAATCAGCGTCTTTAGAAAGCGAAGGTCGGCTGCATAATGCGCCGCCGCTGCGAGAGAAAAGCCCCGCGGCGTCTCGCGCCGGCGGGGGAGGAGGGCCCAGCGGCCATCTCTGCCCCAAAGACAAAAAGGCGCCCTTCTGCGCCCACCGCTTTGGCGCTCGCGGGAAGAAGCGGCCCCCATAAAGCGCAAATTGTGAATCGAGACAAGGACGCGGCCTTGCCGCGGCACTGAAGTGGCGACACTGGATAAGTTGGCAGTGGCCGCGTAAAATCAGCACCATTGAATCGCGTGTCCAGAGTTTCTTCTTTTTCGTCTCTCTCTCGTTCGATAGGTTCCTGCGGTGCCCGCAGACTTCGCGGCTCCACATTGCTGGACCTTCGACCGAAGACAACGGTCTCGCAGTCGCCTTTTCGGCCTTGTTCGTATTAACGGATGGCTATTCGTGACGCCACCGCCGTTGTGGCCGCGCATGCGCAGACAGAATAGCTTTTCGTCGGGCGTTCATTGTGTGCACCGAACGATTTGCCAACAATTTTGAGCGAGGACGAAAAGCTTCTAGACCAGGTGCTCGTGTTTATCACAAGGGCTGACAATGTCTCACAAACATTTCGCATGCTTATGTCATGCAATCAGCTTCAAGCCATGTTTATATTATTCCTGCTGCCAATGGAATGTTTAGAATGGCGAAAGCGACAAAGGGCGTTGCCTTTCGGTTGCAATTTAGTTTGAGCTTAAACAGAAAATTGCAAGATGTCGTTTTTTGTGTGGTGCTCCTGAGAGCGACGCAAGGTGCGCCACAAGGTGTGATGCCTTTTGTTGTTTCCTCGTGCTTGTTTTTGGATTCGACGGAAACTGCTTGCTTTCTGCCAGAGAACAGTCCTGAAAATAACAACGAGGACTGCGACGAGCTCAGATAAATGTCGCTCAAGTTCGAACTTGAGCGACAGTTATCTGAGGTCCAGATAAGCCATCTCGTGGCTGTTCTTTAAGCGCTGTATACTTGAGGTCGAATCTTCGCGCCCACAGAGCCGCAAACTCTTGTTTCCTTTTCGGCTTGTTTTTACCAGAATCTGTTCTTCCCAATTATGGAGTAAGTGGAAGTAAATATTAATTTCTCGTCCCCTGCGTCCACTTAGGTCAGGCGGGCTACTGGGGTGTACAGAGTGCATTAGCACGACATCGATGCCATGCTTGGTTTTGGGGCATTTAGCTTACTATCTAAAAAAAAAAAAAGTTCTTACAAAAGGTATGTTGCCAAGCGTTCGGACCTCGGCTTTCGGATTAACGCTTCAATGTCTGTGCGCTGCCGTAGAATATATAGTTTATGCAGGCAAACGCATATCTGAGCTCGCAAGCTTCAAGGGGGTTGAACTTAGCAAAGCGCAATAAAAAGACAGGGACAAGAAGAAGAAGAAGCACGCAGGACAAACGCTTGACATCAACTAGTTCTTTACTCGGGAAAAAACACATATATACAGATACATAGAGGGCGGAAACAAATTATTAACCAAACAATGAATCGGCTTTATCACAAGTGTGTTTAGCGTGAACAGGTATCAAGGTAGACAATTTCCTTGCGTGATAAGGTCAGGGAAGGAGTGCTGATGCAATTATCAGCTTTCTTTACAATGCGATAAGCCTCTATAATTTCTCTGTCAAGCCTCTTTTTTCCTTTACCGCACGTGCGTGTGGCATTGAACTGCGGCTCATTTGCTTTACATTTTTTACATGACTTGCAGTGTTCTGCTAGGTGCCCATCCGTTGCTACAGCTTGCACAGCACGACGGTGTTCCCTCAACCTATCGTTCAGGCTCCTGCCTGTCTGGCCAATGTACGACTTCTTGCACGAGAGCGGAATCTCGTAGACCACCCCTGTGACGCAGGTTGTGAAACGGGTGGCATGCTTCGTTGTGCACCCAGGATGGTCATTCACCTCGTTGACAGCTCGACACATTTGTGAGAGCTTATTGGGCGCTGAAAACACGACGGATACCCCGCACTTCTCGGCCACTTTTTTAAGCCGGTGCGACCAATAAGCGCCCAATAAGCTCTCACAGATGTGTCCAGCTGTCAACGAGGTGAATGACCATCCTGGGTGCACAACGAAGCATGCCACCCGTTTCACAACCTGCGTCACATGGGTGGTCTACGAGATTCCGCTCTCGTGCAAGAAGTCGTACATTGGCCAGACAGGCAGGAGCCTGAACGATAGGTTGAGGGAACACCGTCGTGCTGTGCAAGCTGTAGCAACGGATGGGCACCTGGCAGAACACTGCAAGTCATGTAAAAAATGTAAAGCAAATGAGCCGCAGTTTAATGCCACACGCACGTGCGGTAAAGGAAAAAAGAGGCTTGACAGAGAAATTATAGAGGCCTATCGCATTGTAAAGAAAGCTGAAAATTGTATCAGCACTCCTTCCCTGACCTTATCACGCAAGGAAATTGCCTACTTTGATACCTGTTCACGCTAAACACACTTGTGATAAAGCCGATTCATTGTTTGGTTAATAATTTGTTTCCGCCCTCTATGTATCTGTATATATGTGTTTTTTCCTGAGTAAAGAACTAGTTGATGTCAAGCGTTTGTCCTGCGTGCTTCTTCTTCTTGTCCCTGTCTTTTTATTGCGCTTTGCTAAGTTCAACATGCATACCAACTCGCCCAACTTTGTGCATTGCTTCAAGGGGGACTATATATTCCAGCGTATTATGGACAAAAGCATAATACGCGGAATTCGTTGATTTTACTTCTACTTTTGAGCCAGTCTGCGTGTCATGTTTGATATCTCTTGGCCTGGAGACTATGCATATTGTTTTCAAATTCCAACGTGATTTCCAATGTGATTCACTCGCAAGTCCTGATATCCAGTTGCGCTAAGGAATGGATGACCATACCCTATGTGGTATGAATGGAAGCTCCGCAGAATGAATTTGCAATCAAGAACGAAGTTCGCGAACCAACTCGGGGAGTATTCGCAGCAACCCCTCATGTGCACAGACCAGCGCGCTACTTTATGGTAGAAATTTGTGGTTGGTCCAATGTCTGACCGCGCGAGGCCGGCAACGGCCGGTTTCCACGGCCACGCGGGCAAAGCTGCGTGGCTGTGCAGCGCTCGACCGGCGTTCGCTCTCCACGTGTCCATCGAATTGCCTTTCTGCGAAGGGCGATTGCACGGCGCCCGTAGGCCTCTCTCCGTTCCGCTCCGCGTACGAGTCGGCCGCGCGGACCCGTTGTTAATTGCGCCTTTTAATACCTGTGCGGGATGGCTCGTAAAGCGTGTGTGTGTACGAGCGCGCGCGCGCTTTGGCGGCGGCGCATTTCCAATGCATCCGGCGCTCGTCGTGGTTGTATAATACGGCTCGTCTCGGCGAAGCCCGGTTTCCCGAGAACCAGCGCCGTCTTCTTTGTTGGGCCGCGGGTGTCGCAAGCGCGCGCACGGCGAGCGCGACTGCGAGGAGCGTCCACTCGTGCGCTCTGCTCCTAATGATCTCATTGGAAAATCCCGCCAGACGGGTCTCAAGGTTAGATTCCGTTAGGACGGTTACTGCGGTCACGAGAAAGGAGCGCGAAGTTGTGAAACCGCGCTCGCCGGGCGTGAGCACGTGGGCATCGCGCTCCGATGACAGCCTCCCGCGCGCCCGTGGGATGCCCCGGGGCCGCGCTGTTACCACGGCCCCTGCTTAATGCGCCCTATGGAGAGCACTCGTTTGGGGACTAGTGCGCAACGCTCCGTCACTGGCGGCGGCGGGCATCGTTGCGCAAGGGACCACTGTTCTTGGATCCGGCCGGTGTCGACTGACGGCTGCAACTAGGCTCACGAGCGAAGGTGAAGCGATACTTTCATCTGCCGTGTCGGTAGACAGGTACTCGAGGAAAATCGCTCCAAATGAAGGCGCGGTGGCCTCCAGAAGCAATGAAGAGCGTTTAGTATTCGATATTGTGCTTTTTTTTTTCACTACTTCGGACTTTGGACGACACTTAACACAGACATATCAAAGATATATGTAGTTTTTTTTTTGTTTCTTTTTTTTACATGCAGGCCTACGATTTGAGCTTTGAAATCGAGCGTCAGAGCGCTTTACAAGGGACAGTTGCGCTCCAAAGCGGTGAGAACGCATGCCTTTTGGCGAAGAAATAAGTGATGTCAAGATGTGGGGCCCACTTGTGCCCGTCCGGGACCTCGAAACAAATCAGTCTATTGCGAACCCAGACTCGAAATCCGAATGAAATGGACCTTCTTTGCTGTAGAATCAAGAGCGTCCTAATCAGTTAGCAGACTCCTTCGCAGTCTTCGCAAGAGAACCGCAAGCACTGCTTTGCTTCCGGCTGCTAACTGTTGGGTCTGTGTTGCCGCGACGATGATGTATACTCAGACGAGTGGCCCCCAGCGCGCGAGTAATGATGCACAGGCAGCAAATAGGCGAACGAACAAAGGAAGTCGCACTCGGGGTCCTCATTCGGCAATCGAAAAGTCTGTCACCTAAATCTTCTACATGGCAGCGTTGAAGGAAAGGGGACGCTGCGTGGGGCTGACATTGGATCCCGCGGACTTGGAGCAGCGGTGTCGCTATCCCTCTCTCTCTCTCCAGTAGGGGGGGGGGGGGGGAGAGGGGGAAAGCAGGCGCTAATCCGGCGCGCGCGCGCGGCAGACGGCGCGGCATGCGCCCTCCGCGGCTGCTGCTGCTGCGAAGCGGCGCCAATTTGCATACGTTAGGCGGCCGCGCGGCGACGCATGCGCCCCCGAGCGGCGCCGCTGATTTACGATCACACCGGCCGCTCCATAAACGTCCGGCCGTGGCTTTTGTTGGTCGGGCCCTTCGGGCGTTACACAATGTACCGCGACAGCGCCGGCGCACGACAAACGGGTCCACGAAAAGGGCCCCAGTCGACGCGCGTAAAATACGCCTCCGAGGAACATCGCTATAAATTCTGACGCCGCTTTGTTTCAAATTCGACCGTGTGATTTACCGAGGACGGTGCCGCGTTTGACGAACCGCGGCCCTTTTGAGCGAGAGGCGCCACCGCGACGCGGCCGGACTGCGCGCTGGACAGCGGCGCCGAGAGGAGCGCCTCCTTGCGCTAGCTGGGCGCGCTTACGCGCCAGCGTTAGCGGTCAGGAGGTGTGGGCGCCTAGGTATTTTAATCCGGAGCAGATCTGGCATTGGGTATGTGGGGTTTAACGTCCCGAAGCGACACATTGGCTGTGGGGGACGCCGTAGTGGAAGGCTCCGGTCTGATTTCGACCTCCTGGGTGTTCCTTTAGAGCGCGCTGACAGCGCAGCACAGCACACGAATGGATTCGCATTTCGCCTCCAACGCAATGCGGCCGCCGCGACAGAGATTCGATTGCACGGCCTTGGAGTCAGCAGCCGAACGCCACAGACAATCAGACACAGTGGTGGGTCACAGCAGATTTGAAGGATGGAGCAGAGACCACCTAGAGCAAGACGAAAATGACAGGCCACGCCAAACGGTAATGTAAAACTCTAGTTTGGGCGAGTTGGTTCATGATGAAATAAAAACTGGTATGGTGTGCCTTCTGTGTCCCCGTTTCTTGCGCCATACCAGTTTTTATTTCAAACTGTAATCAACGCCCTTTTATTTCCTACAGATCCCCAATAGACTCTGTGCGAAGCCTTACTGAAATAAAATCCAGTTGTCGGACAGACTCCCCTAGCACCCCGTGCCCAGAACTAAAGATCCCGCAAACAAGGGGAAAATGTTGAAATAAAATGTGCCGACGAGCAATTTACCATTCCGCAGTGGACGATAGGAAAAAACAACGTAGGGTAATGACGAATAATTTAGCCTAGTTATTTAAGCCGATAACAGTTAGTGCATCATTAAGGCATTTGCTGTGAATGAAGCTTTGTTGAGATCGAAGGTGATCGAGCAAGGGTTTTCACGTTAATCGACAATAGCTTAATTAAACAAAATTTCGAGATTTTTTTTTCAACGCGCACACTCAAAAATTTAATCTGACAGGTAAATTGACAAGAAAACGAAAGTAAACCAACACGTCGAGGTGGCTCAAGCGGCTACGGCATTCGGATGCTGATCCGAAGGTCGTGGGGTAGAATCCTGGCCGCGGCGGCAGCAGCATATCCATGGAGTCGTAGTGCAAAAACGCCACTGTGCTGTGCGTTGCTAGTGCGCGTTAAAGAACTCCAGGTAGTCGGAATTAGTCCGGATCCCTCTGCTCTTTCATATAGCCTATGTACAGCTTTGCAACGTTACCATACCATACCATACCATACCATACCATACCATACCATACCATACCATACCATACCATACCATACCATACCATACCATACCATACCATACCATACCATACCATACCATATCATATCATATCATATCATATCATATCATATCATAGCATAGCATAGCATAGCATAGCATACCATACCATACCATACCATACCAACAAAGTTGTAGCATTATAAAAGTCCTGACTGAATAAGGGGCCAGTCGCTCTCGATTTAGAGACAGTAGCGGTCGTTGCTATAAACTCTGGCAAAACGAAATCGTGCGGAGTTTCGTAGAATTGGCCCAGGAATTCGACAAGAGTACAAACATGCCCTTTCTGTGGAGGAGTTGCTTCGTTGAAACTGCGTATGTACCTAAATGGTTGTTTCCCCTCCTTGCAGCGACGGAACGGATTTATGATAATAGGCTGTTGATAATACATCGCAGATAGCAACTGAAAAGTTACACTTACGCGCCTACCCTTCATGCAAAAGAAACCAACAGCTGCAATTAACGTTGCACTCTACGATGGACGACTTTTGAAACGTTGGTGCTTGAAGGGGCGCTGAGGACATATAGAAGTTGGCCTGTATAGATACACAGCCCCGCGTTCTAATCACGAATAGACCGATGCCATCGAAAACGGAGCTTTTATGTGCTAGAAAAGTAAAAAAAAAAACGATATATAGGTGTCGCCATAACCGGCCTTTTCCTCAAGTAATATGCGTGCGTCGAAGCCGATTTTTGGCGCGGATCCCAGAGGGTAGGCTACACGGCCATTCACTTCAATACAATGGCAACTCGTCCTTTTCGGTAAGGACGTCGCAAGTGTGAATCGACTGTCGGGAAGACATTTAGATCCAGTTCACGGCGCCATTTTTTGCTGCTGAACAAACGACAACATAGCCAGGAAAACCCAGCGAATCAATTTTTAACGGTAACAATGATTGGATGCAGTTGTTCTCAGTGCCTTTTTAAAAAGACAAGTCGAAGCTTCATGAAGCTTTGTTGACAGACAGTCTAGCAGGAGTGCCTGGCAGCGGAACAACACATGCTTCCTTTGTGCTCTCCTTGTCATGGTATGAATTTCGCGACTAATTCTTTGGGTTTTATTGTATTACTGACAGATATCCACCATAATATACCAGTCGAAAAACACAACACAAAATTTTCTGTCGTCACAACCAATTTTTGTAGTTCTATTGGCCATGAACGTGTAACTACACTAATTATCGCACTAAACAGCAGAACTTTCTGTAGTAATGTACTCTCCCTTGTCGTGGCGGCATAACCACATCAAAAAATTGACAGACGCTGAGATAGTCTGGTGCGACGAACTGCGCAAGCAGAATGCGCCTTTAAGATGACGCTTTTCGTTTTGAGGCTTTTCCCTTTTACCCCATCCCGCTGCCTGAAAGCTGGACCAATTTATTTCACTTTACTTTGGCTGGTTTTTATGCTCGCTAATGATTTTATGCTTTACCTTTGCTGCGTTAACACTTCGGTTTACTTCTGCTGGCTTTATGGCTCGGTAATTATTTTTGTATGCTCGGCTACCTGCCGGCTCCAGAGGCTTCTTCTCGGTGGTAACGCAGAGACACACGTCAGCATTTTCACCTATGACACTCATACTGCTTAAGCAGTAAAATACTAGACAAAAATATGTCGTTACGACAAAGCGACAAAATATTTTTTTCGCATATTGGCCAAGATTTTGTCCTTTTTTTTACTGCAGTGTGATTTAGGCATTATCATTGGGTAGTTTGGTTCGCTTACGTGTCATTGAAATGCTGACTATTGCCGCAGCTGGCTACATGGTCGCCGACGCAAGGGATGCTCCAGCGCTGGATGCATGTTTGTACTGGGCTCTAGTTTGAAGCGTGTGAAGTTTTCAGAAGTAACAAGCTTCAGAGCGGATCACACATGAACGTGATTTTAAATGCGGTTCCACTCAAGAACAAGTTGAGTACACCATTCAAGTCACGCGAAATTCATTCAAGTCACGGTGGCGCGAAATAACGTCCGTCCACCTCCACAACGACAACTTGCGCATGCTCTAGAGGAAGCGCCTGCTGTCTGAACTTCTGTCGGACCTCTAGTACAGTCGTCAGATCACTTGTGTCTGCTAATGAGGTCGTGCATTAGGACCTTATCGTGCAGACCCGCGAGCCTCGCGGCGCAATCGGTTAGGGTGTCTGGATTTCCAACTCGGCCGATCAAGTTGCAGACAACCATGCATGCCATTTTGGGTCAGAAACTTAGTGTCGCACCGCCTCAGTACTACTTCAGAAGGCAGCATGTTCGGCTCTCTGCATGGGCCACGCGAGTTCAGATAGGAATTTAGAAGCTCCATGTCCATACCAGAGCTGTACGCACTCCTGACACAAAATGGCGTCTGCTCACCGAACAAAGATTCGCAACACTCCAAACGGAGACGCCGTATGTCCAGGCGCCGTACGATCGGTGGGTGAGATGCGCGGTCGGTGACTCGCGGCACACTGCAACTCACTACGACGCAGCACAATTAAAACTCGTGAAGCCGTTCTTTTTTTTCTTTTTTTGCAGTGCTCGTGCGCCCCTGCCAGGTGCAAGGTGTGGCGGAGACGCCAAGGCGAATGCGTCATGCTTAGCAAGGAGACCCCCGCACCGGAGCCCCCGGAGCCGCGGAGAGCCTCTCTGTCACCGGGAGAGCCCTCGGTGGGCGTCAAATCAGTCGAATGCGGCGCGCCCGCCGCCGCCGCCGCCTGCAGTCGTGGTCGCCGCTCGACGGGTGGCCGGCCCAACGAGCGCCCCTGGTCGACAGACGAGGGCGCTCGCATTCCTCCGCGGATCAGCCTTGGAAGAGGCGGACGCCGCTGCGGCTCGACGCGTCCCGGACTCGGCCGCCGCGGCTTTGGTGAACAACTCGTTTCTGTCGCACGCGGAAGGCGACGCAGTGGCACGAACTGGAAATGATCTGCCAGTGGCACTGAGATGCGGCGTCGCTAAATCGTCGCGACCGTTCGAAGAAGACACATGCCACCTCCGGCGCTTTAACACTGTGTCAAGATCCAAGGTGTCCATGATTGGAATACCGCGACAATTTTATTTCAATTCCGTTTGATTTGTGTTCCTTTCGCTTCTCGTTTCTCGGCTGAGCCGAAGCCACGCTCCCGCTATAACTTGGATCAGCCACCGTGTGAGGCGAGTAGCAGGTAGTAATGGATAAAATCGAAAGGAAAAAAAAAAAGAAAAGAGCACACTGAGGTCTTGTTTGAAGCATACTGCGTACAAACGGTTGTGACGATTCCTATTTAAGCCATCCCACACAGCGTTCGCACAGTCAAAAACGGTGCTGGAAAGACGCAAGGGGGCGTGCGGTAATCATCGACCGGTGCCCGCGCCCCGCGTTCTTCTTGGGTGACGCGCAAAAGAGAGCCGATCGCCGAGACAGACAAATGGCGTGCTCCGGCACGGTAGCAGGCGCGTTTCCTTTCCTGCGGCCGGGCGCAGCGACGGCCAGTTGGCAGCGTCCTGCGCACCGGATGCATCGGCGCGCGCCTCCCGCGAGAGGCGGCATCACTCAGCGGCGAAGACGACGCCTGCGCGCGGCGGACAATTAAGCCTGCGGGCCACCTCTCGCGCTGGTCGCCGCAACTTGGCGCACTTGGCACAAACAGAGCGGCCCGCTCTCCCCGGTTAACAATTACGCTCCCGTGGGGAAAACTAACGTTCCGCGAGCGGGCAGAAAGAACTAAAAACGAAACAGCAGCGACCTTTGCTCGGACTGCGAGTGTCTCTTCGCGTGGAAGCTGTTCAACTTGGCTTCCCCCGTTGCTTCGCTTGCCTGATTATACGGCTGCAGTGAGCGCCGGAAACCGATTAGCGACTGCTTGCCAATGCGAGAGGGCTGGGAGAAAGTTTCGAATATACGCAACCAGGCCCTGCTGCCAGGCCGAGTTCAGCTTCCTTTGCGAATCGCTTGCTGTGCTTTCCTACTCTGTTCCTTTCGCGTGCCGTCCGCGGAAGAGTGAAGAGGAAAAGAAACTGCGTTGTTCTCGTGCTCAAGCGCGGCGTGTCGAGAGCGTGCGCCGGCTTACATCTCAATTCGCGGCGACGCGTGTCCACGGCAACTTGTGGAGAATGGAAGACTGCAAGGCCTCCTGTCAAACTCGTGCCAACCGCGCCACGATAAGAAGGCCACAACGTGTACTACGAGAGCGCGCCGCGTGGTTTAGCCCCTTACTATGGGGAGAAAAAGAATGGCGGGGGTGGCGGGCAAGAACGGGGCGAGGGAGAGACAGGACATACGAAGGAAAGTGCCGGCGTGGAAGCGGTGCAAGTGAAGTAACTTACGCAGCGCTTAACGACCCGTAAACAGTAAAGAATCGAAGCTCCCGGCTTGGGTAGGCAAACCTAACGTGGCGAAGGCAGCAACTCTGTTTACTCGCATGCGCAGTCTGCGTGAGCCTTCGCCGTTGGAAAGAGCGCTCGCCTGCAGTATAAAGGCGGGGACACATGTGCGAAAAGTGCGTGCGATTCGCTGCGGCGCGTCGTTGCGACCGTCGTCGCAACGACCGAACGCAGCTCGTCGCATGCGTCCAACCTGCTGGATGCCAACGACGAGCCGCATGCGACAAACGCAACGACGGGAAGCAGGAGCCAATGCGAGCGCGGAGAGCGGCAGCGTCATGATGACGTAGAGCGCGATGCTCAGGGCGCTCGGGGCCGAGCCATGCCGGCCTGCCGGCCAGCCTGGATCCCGTCTGCCGGTGTCATAAAAACGAGCTAAAGTGTGTTCTTGACTTAAATAATAAACCCTGGGATGAGAAATGTGAAAGAATATGTCATTTTTGAGGATCGCTGACCAATACTGAGCTGCTGCTAAAAGTAACGACTGCGATACAAGCAAACTTCTTTCCACAACAGCTTCGCAGCTGCCGCTGGCCGGCTCGCCTGGCGCCCGCTCGCTTCGCTGCCGAAGGCGTCGCGGAAATTGACCATATTATTACTTTATTGTGAGATCATGCTGTTGACAGTAGAGCGATGTATGGAGTAGGCCTTTTATTATGGCTCAGGCGACTTCCGAAGCGCCGGCCGCTGCGGCTTCGATACGAAAGAGGCTATAGGCCTAGCGACGACCACGGCAGCCAGGCAGTAGCAGAGCTCGTCGCCCGGAGCGCCTGCGAGCGGTGCCGTTGCCGAAAGCTCGCAACATATGCAGGCATGCTTTGTCGCTGCTCGAGCAGACTTTCTGATAACAAGACAATCTTGTATTTTCTTGGGATATTTCTACACGATCACAAGCAGCGCTGAGGCACCGCTGCACGGCGGCGAAGTGCGACAGCGGTTGTGGGCGGAGCTTGGGTAGAGCGGCGCAGCGATGCTCACCGCTCCGTGTGTCCCTGCTTGCAGTGGGATGGCAGTTCGCACGCGACGATCGGTGCGGCGCGTCGGCGAAGTTGTCGCACATGTGTTCCCTGCTTAACGCGAACAATTCGTGTTTCAACTATCTAGCTTTACAATGCGAACGTGCGCTGAATGAATGTTTCGGTGACCTGTGTTTTGAAAGGGGAGCTGGTTAGGGGAGGTGGAATGGCGGCTTGTTTTCGTTGCTTTTTCTTGAGCTTTGGTAATCACTGCTTGTAGCATGTTTGGTAGCGAGTGTGCTGGCTCCCTTTGGACATTAAGAGCACAGCCTCGTTTATTTATTTCAGCGTATTGCTAACACCAACGTTTTCACAGTCAACGGATGTGCTAATATTGTCTTCATTACAGATGTTATATGCCAGGATATCGGCTCGATATGAATAGGCGCAGCCTCCTTCAGTCTAAAGCTTGCGAGGAGCGCCCTAACAAGTGAATGGCTTCGTGCACCGTTCCGGCCTTTAAATTGAGCTTATATGCTGTATACCGATACACTGCGCAGCACAATTTACAGCCTAACTTACTTATGTCAAATCTAACCTATTCCGCCAATAGGGCAATTCTCAGCGCGAACAGGTCAGCTCCTCACATTATAGTCGTCTGCGTTGACCTCGCATGGCTGATCAACGGCTGCAGACTCTTTGCTGATTGCGTAAAGGCTTGCGGCTTGCGAACACGCAGCGGCGGCAGCTCTGTAGCGGGCTCTCGGGCGATGACAGCGCCTGTGTTTGCTGCACGAGGACCGAACGCAGACACTGCATCTAGCAAACTCTCAAAAGGAAGCCCTCACGACGTTGTGGTCAGCTGCTGAGAACGACCGGACTGCTTTTCGTCACCTCAATCCAGCCTTCTCTCGTGAGTCACCGCCGTGGTCACCGGAGGGAGGGGGGAGGAGAGCAGGCACTCGAGGGAGACTCGGGGCCGCCGCGAGTTGTGGGCGCGCACCCGACCGGCAGGCCCCGATCGCGGCCATGAAAAGCGGGCCGTGCGCCCAGCGCGAGCAAACACGGCCGCGTTGTGTGTTTTCAAGACGATCCAGTTTCTAAAAGGCCATGCTGTCTGCCGTGTAGAGGTCCTTCTCCCTTTGAGACCCTCGCTCTCTGTTCATTCCTCAGTCTTGGCTCTGTTTGCTTTGTGTCTCGGCGAGCACCTGGCGCTGCTTCGTGTCCTAGATTTTCCCCCGGAGTGCCAAGAGAGGGGGAGAGAAAAAAAAAACCGCTGACCTTCACGAAGGTGCGGGATTGCGTAATGCGCGTGCGTGCACTAGATCAGAGCTTCCGATTAACGAACAAAGCAACAAGCGCACCCTTCGCTGCGGAGGCTCTGCTTCCCTCCACCGGAAAAGGCGAACGTGTTTTCGTTCACGTGTATCGCGCTCTTTTGGCGTGGAAACGCGCTCAGTATTACGTGCGCGTAGTGGTTTTTCTCTGGAGGAGGCGCGCTACGCATTGAGGCGCGTGCACGTGCGTTTCTTCGTCAACCGGCGTGCTTTGCATACTGACGTTCACGTTGTATTTCAACTCACAAAGCAAGAGTGGCTGGCATGTTAACTCGGAGCCGAGTGTTATCCCGGAAATCACGTCAACTCGGAGACGAATGAGAGCGCATTTCGCTCACCATGCTTCTGCTTAGTGGAGTGTTGGTTTTCCACTGTTGGTTTTCTATGGCACTGTTGGTTTTCTATGGCAAACTTAACCACTCGATGCGAGTGATGGACAAACTTTACAAGAAAGATTTTGCTACGCATCGTAAGAATTGACCATTACCACTGATAGTATTTCCATAACAGTACCTTACAATATTCCTCAGTTCTCTCAGGATTAAAACTGCGCTCCAAAAATCCTGGACTTTTCACAGTTCGAGACAGGGTGGCTCCTTTAGAAACTGAGAAACAGAGCCCGTGGTTACAGGCGCGGATAAGCAGGCCTTGAGCCCGTCGACATGCGCACATAAAAAATTCGCTGTCGTTTAGGAGAAGCAGCAAAATTATGTTACAGGTTACTCGTGTGTAAAATGGATTTCGTCGGCGCTTGGCACGGCCCGGGGAATTTGACGTACTCGAACACGAGCGAGAAGGCAATGACTAGAAACAAATGAGAGTCCACTAGAATGTTCGAAGGCAACTTTATCAAGGTGCGTGTACTCTTCCCATCAGTAAACTTGTATCTCAAGGACGCAGTGCCGAATTGTCTTCTAGTATGTTGTAGCATGAAACTCAGTGATTGAGCCACTTTCCGAAATGGCCGCCGGCTTCAAGCACAGTTTCAGTAAAGACACAAGGATGGGTTAGAATGTAGTTGTTACAGTTAATCGATGAGTAGCTGACCGGAAACCGAAGATTTCGAAAGTCTTCTCCGCGGGTGTCTAAGCGTCCGGAAGCTGTAGATGCGAATTATTAGATACGGTGCCCTTCAGGTTCGGCCAGTAATTGCATAGGAAGATAACTGCGTGACAGACGTTGCACAGCCCTAAGTGTTATGGATTAGGACGTTGGAAGGAAACGTTATTAGAAGACAGCCGAGCAACTGTACGTTTCTGAGCATCATATTTGCTCGCCCGTCTCGGATGCCTTATAGCAGGGTTACCAAGGTCAAATTGCACAACAGGATGAAGACAGCGATGCTGTCGACATTTATATCGTCGAGGCTGTCACTTAATTGACACAAATGCCGCAATGAACAATAATGGGCTTTAATACGTGTTCAGATCTCTCATTCCGGTCATACAATAAAAAAGGGCAAAATAGGCATCACTGTATTATTTATTTAGCGGTAACAGGAAAATAATGCCCGTATTTGAAAAAATCATGATGTGGATGATATATTTCTTTTTTTTTTTTGCAGTTAATTCAACCCATGCAATGTCTCTGGGTCCACAGGCCTTGCCGTACTTCACAGCCGGCCAAAGATGATCAACTCCAGAGGTTCACTGTGTCTATAGACAACTGAGTCTCGAAGGTTTGGTTTGGTTTATTGGTGTATTGGGGTTTAACGACCCAAAGCGACTCGGGCAATGAGGGACGCCGTAGTGAAGGGCTCCGGATATTTCGACCACCTGGGGTTCTTGAACGTCCACTGACATCGCACAGTATTACGGGCCTTTAGAATTTCACCTCAGTCGAAATTCCACCGCCGCGGCCGGGATCGAACCCGCGTCTTCCGGCTCGAAGGTTTGCTTTCTTCAAACACCACATATTCTTGTCGAAGATTCTATTAAAAAGAAGAATTTTAATTTTTAAATGGACATTGAACAGTGAAGCACACTCTGCTTTATTTCACAAAGTGGCTTCAGACAAATGTAACTGCAACACATAGCATGCAGAAAGAATCTGCCCTTCAGGACTATATTCATAACAACTTGAGGGTCTTACAACGAATATCTAGTGCCACCAGCTGCTGGTTTGAGAATTTATGGTTATCAAAGGTGATTTAAAGCTTCCTATTTTTCGGGGTGCATTTCTGCATATACACATGTGACTCATCAAAGGTCATACGTCAGTGGTGGCTTTATGGGATTCCTGCGAACTAAACGACAGCTTAAGAGGCTGCGAAAGTATGTAGTACGCCATGAACGGCAATGCCTTCAATCGGTGCAATGTGTCAAATCTTTCAGTAGAATTGTGCCAACAGGAGCAAAAAACTAAGCCATGGTTAGCTTTGAAAGGTGACTTTTCTCAACTAGTTGACACAAGAACCATTGTAAAGCGGGCAGATAAATTTGCCGTTTCTGAATTGCTATATCTTGGTTTGCCAGCCATTTGCCTGCATGGAATACCTGCACTTCTTTTTGGTACGCTTAGATTTATGAAAGAAACGCACTCTATTCGAATCAGTGATATGGCTGTCGCTGGTCTGTATAGCACAACAGTCATGCAGAGCCTCAGTCGCCGCCTTCGATCTCAAGATAAAGGCGATTTATTCTGTGATGTCAAAGGCCATCACGTCATTTGAAATGCGCAGAAGGACGAATAAAACAGACAAGCTTTCAGCTCCGCTAAAGAGGCAAACTTCGACCACTGTGTTTAGATCTTTCGAAAGATACGTGCGGAGGAAGCTGGATATATCTTTCCCTCGCAGGTGTGTGGCTGCGCTCAAGTGGACGTTCACGACAACCATCCCCCTGTGAGGCAAACGTGAGAATTCGATTCCACTTGTTAGAATTTTCTTGGAAAACCTCAGTTACAGCTGAGCGTAGTTTACAGCTCGATAAAGGTTAAATGCGCCCCTTGTTTCGCCCAAGGCCTCCAGAAGACGCTAAGCCCCGCAACCTCTCAGGTGCGCCGTCGGCCTCCGCCCGCAGCAGCGGGCCGCGTTTGCCCTGCGAGGTGTAACCAAGTTTTTGAGTCTGTTTTCAGCCCCGGCAAGTGCCAAGTTCACACACACGCACCTTGTTCACGGTCGGTCGTTTCTGCCGGGATGGCCGGTGAGTGTGTACTCTGCGCGGGTTGACCGTAAGTTACGGCCTTCGCCGGGGCGCCCCTTTGTTCCCGATGCACGAAGAAGTGTTTGCTCGCGGGCGCGGACTGCCACCGCCGCGGCTTGTTTGCAGCGCAGCTCAGCCAACTGCGATGCGAGGTGGCTAAAAGTAGAAGCGCGCGCTTTTCGCCTTGATGAAATTCCAATCGGTTCGTTTCGTGGCCGGAGCGCACCGAGGTCAATCAGATGAGGAGAGCCGCGGCGCTTTCGCCTCAGAGCCGCCCGCGCGCCGTAATCACGCGCTGGAGGAAAACAAACCGCGCGCCAAGCTCGAGCGTTTCTTGATTGGGGCTCGAAAAGTCCCGTTGTGAAACTTGGCACGGTCCTCCACCGCGCTCCCTTTCTGCACACAACAAGACGTCGTCCTCCAAGGACTCGCATTCTTTGTTTGCTCTTGGGGGCCCCCGTCATTACTCGCATCGGACTCACTCGGGGTGGCGACTGCGTCGGCCGCTGATAAATGCTTCCTCCCGCCACGCGTCGCGCGCGCATTCCGACGGCCCACTCGCGTTCGCGCGCGCGCCGCCGCCGATAAGGAGCATGTCTTCGGAGTGTAACTGCCCGCGCTGGGAGCAGATAACCGGCGATTGTCGCTCATCGGTATGCGGGGCCCGCGGCCGATATCCGGCCGCCAGCCCCCGTGAGACCAGCGCGGGACGTCCCGTCTCAGGCCGGCCGATGGGTGCACTAATTGGCTTCCGCTGGCGTCGATCGCGTTTGCGCGTCCCCCGGGGTTCCCAGCGGCGCGGGCGCTCCGCCGCCGGAAGTGCGCGCGTGTCCTGTGGGATCCCCTCGTGTCGAGGCTCGCGTGCGCCTCGCAGGGCGGAGGCACTGACCGCCGCCGCGCTCCTACATCGATGCAGAGGGGGGGGCTCTTATCGCCGGGGGATACAGCGGAAGCAACGACTGAAAAAAAAAAAAAAAAATGATGGGAGCGCGCGTAAGATCGCAGCCACGTGCTCAGTGCTGACAGTGGCTGATAGGCATTGTTTCACTGAGAGTTGCTCGCTACGTTTGACTTCTTGTGGTTTGACGTTGCAAGAGCTGAAACTCGTCTCAACAGTCCGACCAGTTGTTGTACAGGGAAGAGCACTTTAAGGACAAGGCATACGCGCTAGCCACAAAACAATGGCCTCAGCTTTGCTCAAAAGCATCGCCCACTGGACATCGCCTGCGGACGGTGGGACAGTGCCAGTTCAACGCATTCAGGGCACGTGCTAGCCACTGTATACCGTCGTTCTCGGCCGACACGGCAACAAATATAAAGGCGAATGACATGCATCTGCTTCAATTCAGCAGCTTTTTTCTCTCGCCTGCCCATGTTGTGAAGAACCGTGAAATAAACCGTGTTTCTATCTACCAATTTTTAATGTGCAACTTCAAGAAATAAAAGCAAGAATAAATTTCTGCCTCTCCCGTAACGGAGAGTAGAGTAAGCATGAAATGTTTACGGGCATAACAGTTTGGTTGTAGATAGTACTAGTCAAAATCTTGAAATGAGTCTAGTGTTCGACACACCACACCACATCACACTCTTCTTGCGGGCTTAGGTAGGCAGCCCCGAACCGTGGCGGCCTTGTCGCTTTCGGGAGCGGCCGCATAATCATGGCGTTGTCGGCAGGGGCGAGCAGTCTTCTGCTGTGGCGTATCAGTCGCAAAGTGATCGCTTTCCGCAAGACGCTTCCTACCTCTCCTTTCATCAGGCTCCATTGCTCGGCTTAAGCAGCTGTGACGGTGGCGGCATTGAAATGCAGGACGATGCAGAAGCGTACGCGGGCACGACGAGACGCAGGCCTGACAAGAATGTATATGCAGCGCGTTCGAATACTGCACGATTGTGTGTATACATCTGCCTGCCGAAGGGGGAAACGTCATGAGCTGAAGGCCCAGCGGCCGGTCTTTTACATGCGTGAGTGTGGGACCGCAGCGCCATCCTTGGGGACGGCGCGGAAGCCGTTTTTCCGCCCAAAGCTCTTCTCGCCCTGGAGCTCCCCTCCTGCTCTAAGCGGCCCTCTCTCTTAGAGAGTCTCGTTAAATCTCATACGGTGCCCGGATGCTCTCGTTTCAGTGCCCGGATGAGTGGAATTCAGTGCCCGCATGTTAGCTCTCGGTCTCGGCGTGACGGCACCACACTGCCGACAACGGGAGCTAAAAGCATTTCATGCTTAAAACCTGCACAACCTCTAATTTGAGGTGGAATTGTCGTTTCCATGTCGTTTCCATCGAAGAACCGTGAATATATATACTCAACTTGTTGAACACAAATTTGGTAACAATCAAGTAGAACACATTTCCTGACGTTCGTCAGAGAGTAATTATGCGACTCCGAGGCAGGCACGTGACCAGAAATATTATTCGGGAGGGGACCAAGGTGATTTCTTAAATGGGTTGTACGAGGCTGTGCGTTTACTTTTCAGCTATCCTCGTTGGAAAACTGTCACGTTCAGCGGCGCCTAACATACTCCAATCAATGTGACGCGTGCAGTAAGCGAACACAGCTGCTTCTCAATGGACTGGAATAGGATGGGGTTTTATGGGGTTTAACGTCCCAAAGCGACTCAGGTTTTGAGGGACGCCGTAGTGAAGGGATCCGGAAATTTCGACCACCTGGCCTCTAGCATTTCGCCTCCATCGAAAAGCGATCCTGGCCGCGGCGACAGAATTTCGATGGAGGCGAAATTCTTGAGGCCCGTGTACTGTACGATGTCAGTGCACGTTAAAGAATCCCAGGCGAGCGAAATTCCCGGAGCCCTCCACTACGGCGTCGCTCATAACCTGAGTCGCTTTGGGTATGTTAAACTCCATAAAACCCAATCCTATTCCTATCCATTGTCAAGCAGCTGTGTTCGCTTACTGTACACGCCACATACCGAACGGTATACTGGAAAAGTGACCCGCAGGGCACAGCCAACCTGTCTTGGAAAGACGATTGGAAACCCACGTGGAGGCACTCATATAATTAATATCACTTCCTTCGTTTTCTGCAGCAAGCGCCAGGCGGCGTTCTTCCCCGACTAGAAGGAAACCAAAGCACACTATACAAGCTAGAAATAGCAAAAAAGAAAGGAAGTACTACAGCCTTTTTTGGTAATCTAAAGAGTTTATCATGAAACGTCTGGAAACCACAGCGCCGATCGCCATTCAGTTTGCTCCTTTATTGTGTACTCTTTGCAATCATATTCGTCTTCATTATTGCTAAGTCAGTTTTCGTTGTTGTTGTTTTTTTTAGCAGGTATCCATGTGCTCTGCACTCAGAATTTGCGTCTTCTTCTACTGGCAGGCGCTCATGGAGAAATACGTAGAGCGCCGATTTTGATATCCAGAGGGTGAGCGTTCGATTGCCGGTTAGTCTAGCGCTGCCTTATCGCCTTTGCATTATGTATGCCTTATCGCCTGATATGACCGGTCATGGTCTAATTTCGGGCAAGTCGGTGTTCATACCTGACAAACTGCCTCCAACGGTTTCCTCTCAAAATGTAACTCATAAGGGGGAAAAACTGCCATGAGAAAAAAAGCGACTGAGTACAGAAAGCGAAACTAAAAGCAGCCGCTTTGTTTAAAATTTAATCGCATTATGTCCTACATGTTCGAAATACCTTATGCGCAACTTCAAGGTACTGCTGCTCTCGCTCAAACACATTAGCGCGCCCGCCGAAATTAACCGATGGTAGCAGTAGATCGAAGTATGAGGCACGATAAAAATGTTAGAGGCAAAACAGGCCCCACTCATTTTTCGGACATAAAAAAATAAACAGAGGAAGGGAAATGCAGAGAGACTCTATTTTCGAGCATTCCTCTCGGCCGGCGGTAAAGGAGCGATTTTAATTGAAAGCATACCACGCGTCGCGCAGTCTAGAGCACAGACAGAGAGACTCGCGGGGCATTTACCTTTCGGAAATTAACGCCGTCTACTCTGCCTCACTTGTTTTTGCGCCGCTCGGTGCGTCTTGTCACAACGAGCGGGACCCAGGGACAGAAAAAAAAAAGAGGTTAAAATGAAAGCGATAATCAGCGTCGTTGCGGTGGTCCAGATACATGATACATTTCTAATTGCCTGGGTGGCGCGGCTATTTGCGGGCCGCTCCAAGGGTACGTACGCGGGCGCTCCCACTTTTTCCGAGCACAAGTTTGCACAGCTGAAATGCCCGACCGCGTGTGCCAAGTTTTTCGGGGCCAGTGGGAAAATAAATGGGCCGGGAGTGGCCACGCCACCTGTGATGTTTCGCCTCCCTTTTCGAGCAGCGGCAGTATGTACCCCTGCCGCAGTGTGCGGGCTGTCTCCTAATGGACGCGTTAGTGACAAAGGCCAGAGTGATAAACTACGGCGGGCAGCCTCTCCTCCTCTCTCAGCCACACGGTAGCGCCTGCCGGCAGCCTGGACACTTGGCGCTTCGGCGCGTGCCCAAACGCGATTTGCGTGCTCCAAGCGGCGTCGCTGTAGCCTAATTGGCAACAGATGAGCGTTGCCGCGTGTGGGCCGCCGCAGCAGCGAGCTTTGCGTTCCGTTCGGGTGACAGCGCCGCAACGGGCGGAGCCTGCGGAGAAGACAAAAAATGCTCGCAACGCGACGCGCGCCGTCTGCGCTGGCCCCAACGCGAAACACGGAGAGGGAGCAGGAAGGAGAGATCGGAAAGGGAGCGGCGGCGCTGGGTTTGAGTTAATCGAGGTGTCGTAATTAAGCCTACGTTTGAACATTGCCGTCAGTTCAGAGTATGAAATGATTTCCAGTTGCTGATGATCTTTTGATCTTTTAACCACACGGAGCTGGAATGTTTACCCTTTAATTACAGTCCTACGTATGAACAGCCCAACTGTTCCTGGGTCACAGGCATTCCCGCACCTGATGTTTGGATTCGATGAGGCAAATCTAGTTCGAATGTAACCTTTTCATGCATTCTTCTGAAAGCCGTGCGGTTCAAAGAGAATGAGCAGACGCGCATGGGTCCCAAATCTCAGGTGGGACAAGATAAAGAAGCAGACACATACATGGGCATGTATGAATTTGATCTTGCACACAGGTTGTTTCATTTTCTCCCCCTGCCCTTTTTCGCTATCCCTGCTATCTGTGTTCCGCCTCCCAGTCATCGCCCATGCCTCTTTAATTGCCTGCAGCCGCAGCTCAGGTGCTTGAGATTGTAGATGTGAAAACTACTATCATCGCCAATGCCGGATGTGAAAAGTAAAAGTGCAGACGCACACATGAACACCAATGCCATTTCGGGCAAAGTGAAGGAACGTGCAAGCACATGGACACTAATTATAGATGGGACAAAGTTAGGGACATACACCTGAGCCCCAATCACGATACAAAGGGAAGGAACAGGCACACACGGGCACCGCTGCAGGATGAGGAAAGTGAAGAAGCAGATACGTACAGTCGCCGTCAAAATAAATGGAAGGCGACTTTGTCAAAAAAATTTAATTTCTTTAAATCTAAAGCATAATGGTCCAGGTTTGTTGGTGCACACTGCAATTCGCACCATCACAATTAGGCCGCACACATGTATTCAAGGATGCATGAGTTGAGCGGGCAATGATTAATTTTCTTCGTTAATATTGCCTTCCATTCACTTTTGGCGGCGCCTGTACATGTTCATAAGTGCCGGGTGGGAAAAATAAAGAAGCAGCCACACACACGAGCACCAGTGTTGACTCGGATAAAATTAATACACTGGATGGGACAAACGAATGCGAATACTGGATGGGATAAAGTGAAGCACACACATGGTCACTAGTGCCGGACGGGAAAATTGACGGAGCATACATACACATGGCCGCTATTGCTGGATAGAACAAAGGGAAGGAGCAGGCACGCAAATCGGCATCGATGCCGGGTGGGGATAAAGTGAAAGAGTACACAGACATGGGCGCCCATGTGTATATTTGTTGCTTCACGCTACTGTGCGAAGAATATGCTTAACCATCCAGCCCGTCAGTGCGTGCGCCACTTCCAAGCATTATTTTGTTAAGTTCGTAAACTTAAAACACAAATAGTGTGAAAGAAGAGGGGAAAACTCAGAGGACGGTTACTGCTGTGCAACTGTTGAGGTATTACTCCCCTCTCGGCATACCTTCCTCCTTCCGCGGTATCCACCCTACGGATTGCACATGCAGTAACCACCTTCCGGTTACGCACTCCGCTCTGGCCATACTCTCATTCCACGGTAGCTGTCCTCCTTTCAAGCTAACCACCATCCGGGTGGCTCCAATTGCACATGCTTACGCCCTCGCCGTATACCTTCCTCCTTGAACGGTTATCACCCTTGGGGTGGTTCCTTTGGCTACAACCCTCTGGTTGCGCATTCCTCACAATCGCCATATCCTCGTCTTTTCGTTGTCCTCCTCTTTTCATGGTAATGATGGTTATCACCCTCCGGTTACCCATTCCTTCCCTTCACGGTAACCACCCTCCCGGTGGTTCGCATGGCAACCGCCCACTAATTGCACCGATTACTATTACTAATACTACGCCGACGTGAAACCCAGGAACGAGCGCTTAACAGCCGTCCCTGTAATAACGAGCGACAACTGCCACTGGACGGGGCACGTCACCTGCCTGCTCCGAGGGAGGAAAGGCAGCAGAAGCATCACAGAACAAGAAATGCGATGGGAGGAAAAACTTGCCGGAAAGAGGCAAGGGACACATTATAATCACTAATTTACGGAAGAACAAAAGCATCAGGGCACTCAAAGCTCCCCTAACAGCTTAGACGCTGCCAAAACTTCACGTACCTCCCGAACGAATTAAAACGTGAACATTGTTCTGCATTTTCACTCGAGCAGCACGAAACACATGCATGACCGTTTGAGAAATGTCCATTTCGCTTAGGCGTTTACTTAGAAACTTGAATTATCCAAAATGCTCTTTGCAGGTGAACAATTAGAAAGGGCTGCGTAACGCGTTCTGGTTCATTTATTTATTTATTTATTTATTCAAGTACCTACATATCGCCCTGGTGGGCATTACAGTAGGGGGGACGAGGCAGAAAACTGGAACACTTGTCAGCGCCAAAGTTCTAAAGTGTAAACAGTACAGGCATCAAATACATTGTCCTGATGGGCATTGCAGAATTGAGGAACGATAGAAACCCATTTCAAAGCATCAGAGTGATAACAAATACAAGAAACAAACGCGGGCAATCAATAATTGCTCCAAAGTAATAAATAAACACACGCAACATACACGGGTAATCAATCAGTAGACACAAAGGGGGAAAATGAAGAAAGTTACGCGTAATGACTAAGTGCATCGACAAACTTTGCACGATCAGCAGTTTCAACAATGTCAGGACGCAGCTGGTTCCATTTACTGATAGTGCACGGAAAAAACGACTTCTTATAAACAGATGTGCGGGCAAAAATTTCTTTAATCTTTAGGCTGTGATCTCGCCGCTCAGATACATAACTCGGTGTCTGTAAATATCTACTTTTAGCTAACGGTGTTTCGTTGTACAGAACGTCCCGCAAGAATAAAAGGCGAAATCGTTCACGGCGCAGGGAAAGGTCCTCCCAGTTAATCTGACGTTTTATACCGGAGATGCTGCTGGGAAATTGGTAACAACTAGTTACAAAGCGAGCGGCACGATTCTGAATGGCTTCTATACTGTTAATAAGATGCTGTGTGGGAGGGTCCCACACAATGCAGGCATATTCAAGAATAGGGCGGACATTGGTAACGTAAAGTGTTTCCCTAACGTTTTGTGGGGCTTGTTTGAAGTTTCTTTTAATAAAGTTCAGAACGCGACCTGCCTTCTGGGTTATACATTGAACGTGATGATTCCATGTTAAGTCTGAAGAAAATGTGACACCTAGGTATTTAGCTTCGTTAACTGACGCGAGGGGCTGACCATCGATGTAATAATTTGACTGCATGAAATTACGCTTTCTGGTGAAACGGATATAAGAGCACTTGGAAACGTTTAGAGACATAAGCCAGTTTTGACACCAATGGGATATTCTATGGAGGTCGGACTGTAAAGCTAATCGATCTGAATCATGTTTAATTTCCCTGTATAAAACACAATCATCAGCGTAGAGCCTGATTTTTGAAGTTATTCCGGTACCAATGTCATTAACGTAAATTAAAAAAAGAAGAGGCCCTAATACAGAGCCCTGTGGTACCCCGGATGTCACAGAAGCGGTAGCAGATTCAGCTCCATTTACGATTACTTTCTGCGAACGGCCAGTTAGGTAATTTTGCAGCCAGAAAAGAATATGCTGAGGTAAACCGAGAGCAGATAGTTTGCAAAAGAGAAGAGCGTGACAAACTTTGTCGAATGCTTTCTGAAAATCAAGGAGAATGCAGTCAGTTTGGAAACCATTATCGAATGAGCTAAATATGTCTTCAGAAAATTCAATTAGTTGGGTAACACACGACCTCCCTGATCTAAACCCATGCTGATAATCTACAAAGAAATTGTTATTATCAAGATGGGAACAAATATTAGTGTAAATTATGTGTTCAAGTGTCTTACAGGAAACGCTAGTTAAGGAAATTGGTCTGTAATTTGAGACGCAGTCCCTCAGTCCTTTCTTATGAATTGGAACTACATTCCCTATTTTCCATTCATGGGGGAGTTCAGTTGTGGCCAGAGATTTTGTGAACAATATGGATAAATAATAAGATATAATGTCTGCACAAGATTTAAGAACAAAGTTCGGTATTCCATCAGGGCCAGGAGCAGAATTGTGTTTTAGCTTTCGCAGAAGATTAAAGATACCAGACCTACTAATCGTAATGTCAGGCATGGTCTCAGTACCCGTAGTAACTGAAGTAAGCCCTGGTGCTAAGTCCGTGAAAACAGAGGTGAAATACTGATTAAAACAGGTTGCCTTATCTGCATCACTAGTAAGAATGTTACCTTCATCTTTTATCGGAGGTATTCCGACCTCGTCTTTGTTATTGGCTTTAACTAAATGCCACAGAGTTTTTGGATTACTTGCAATTTTCGGTCCTAGTGAAACAACGAACTCTTTTTTTGCTATTTTGATTTTAGACTTGATTTCCGCACTCAACCGCTCAAGTCTCTGAAAAGCAGGAGAGTTAGTCTGGTCTCTATAGGTTCTAAACATGCGATTTCTTTTGTTAATAAGTGTCTTTATTTCTTTCGTGAACCATGGCTTAGACCTTCTGCGTTTTACCGAAAGTATTTGGTAAGGTATATAAGTATCAATTAAGCTCAGGACCTTATCTTTGAAGTCGGACCACAATTCATCTACATTTCGGCTACCGCTAATCTGAACAAAGCTGTCGAGTTCACATTGTAGGGCAACGATAATACTATTATAATCTCCTCTTTCGAAGTTGTAGACTTTGCGAGGCCGCGGCACAGGAATGATCGGTTTTGGACTTACAACGCGGGCTACTACAACGTCATGATCGCTTATTCCAGGCACAACCGAGAGAGAGTCGAGCAATGAAGGGGAGTTTGAAAACAAGAGATCAAGAATAGAACTTGTCCCTCTTTGTCGTCTGGTCGGAGTTGCCACAAATTGAAAAAGACCATGTGTTGAGATAAGATTATTAAAGGCGTAGGACAAAGACGAGTGGGAGGAGAGCACTGGTAATTTATTCTGCCACTGAACGTCAGGCATGTTAAAGTCCCCTCCGATCAGGAAATAATCAGTTGTAACTTTCAGCAAAACATTCGAAAGGGCATTGAGGGAATGGGAGTCGTTATTAGGCGGGCGATAAAAAGCGCCGATAGTAAGGTATTCATGATTTTCAAGCACCAATTTACACCACACCGATTCACATTTGATATCACCAGTAGTGACCGCAAAGCTTGCTATATTTTGCCTTACGAGCAAGAACACGCCTCCTCCGTGTGTGTTTCTATCTTTTCGGTAAGACACATATTCAGAAGGAAACACTTCAGCGCTGCAAATGGATTCATCTAACCATGATTCGCAGCCGATAACAACATCCGTGTTCGAAGAAGATATTAAAGCAGCTAGTTCATCACTTTTATTCTTTACACTTCGACAATTGATAAGCATGACACTGATGCCTGCCTGATGAGAGGTGTTCGCGTTTCATTCCGGTCCGATTATACATGTATAAAATGCACAAGAGTGGGCGACATCGTCAAAGTGGTGGGCCTAATCAGGCAAACCTTCTTCGTAAGTATTTTTTTGTGATGAACTGCATGCTGTGAAGTGCGACAACCAGGCGAAAATGGAGTTGGCACCTACGACGAAACTGATGGGCTGACTGCCTTGCCTTCTCTGGAAGTTCCCTCGCGGCTACTTTTACATCCACTGAAAGCGGCAATTTTTAAACCAAATTCAGCACGACAGCGACGCTGGTTCAAAAGAAACTGAAGGAACCCCGAAGACGCTGAGAAGCCTGGGCTTTATCGTGGAGAGCCAAATTGGATCCGCAGTCACACTGCAGTAAGCTGTGGACGTTCTGAAACCCGAAAAGGGAGGCAAAATTTTCTACTCGGCGTTTACATTTGGGTCATGCAACTTGCAAAGAAGAAATAGCAAAATTTATCCCTTGAAATGCATTCTGGCAGCAGGGCCGTTTTAAATAAGCTCAGCCTACTAAGCCAATAACAATACGCGAAATCCTTCAGCCTGCCGAGCGTAGCCTCAGCATTAGGGATGGAAAAAAAAATTCTTATCGGCTTGCTTAAATCGCGGCGTCATTATTTTTCGCCGCTGTATTTTATCACTGGTTAAGCGTTCAGTCATGCAATTTCATCTACGCATTTAAGTTAAGAAAGCATGCAACTAATACAGTCCTAGTCCATTGCTTTCGCAAGACTAAGACTGGTAAGGCTAGCAAGAAAAAAACGTTTTGCGTGCCAAGGTTGACATTTTTTACATATAAGAAAATAATGCACGCTTTCAACATTAACAAATATTTGGTACTACGAGAGCATGCCCAGTTCGATTACAAGAAGTCCCGAACGCCTCAGGAAAATATGTCGTGGTTTGCTTTATATAAATTCTTTCCTGTAACAACAGTGCGCGTATGGCAGTCCGCTCCTCAGTGTTTGCGGCACAGTTTACTTATATCGCGAAGTGCGTGTTCTGGGCGAAACAAAATCTATTTATTGTAGTTATTAGGCTAGGGTATAAAAATACTAGTATAACTACCCCAATGAGTTACCCACTCATCGAGCTTACATCACCACACCATATTCAGCGGAATCAAATGGCTGTGCCAAGTTAGCCTTGTGCCGTAACGTTTTCCTCTGTTTCACTATTCTTCACAACACTGAAGAGTCAACAAATGACGTTGTGAACATTTATATAAAAAAATGTATATAGCAGGACGTCCAGTGTGTTTTGCGCATACAGCGCGGTAGCCGTGGCAATAAATTCGGTTTCTAAATTTAGACTCTACGGCACTAAGCCTCGAGAAAGGACTCCTGTTTCGAACGGGGGACGTTATAGGCAAACATGGCGCGCAATCGAATGAGAATATTGGCAGAGATTCAGCGCGACATTGTCCACAAACGAATGACCGAATGGCCCTCGCCATCCGCTGAAGTGGTAACAATGAGCCAAGGCTGAGCACACGTCGGAGAGAAACGCGCGCAGCGAATTACGGTCAGCCACACATGACGCTGGCCGCCGCGTAACTGCCGTGTAGAAGAGCGAGTGTGGCGGCGCCAACCGGTTCCGGCGCCGCTTTTATATCGCGCCGCTCTTCTCTCCATTTTGCCGCAATTGGCAAGGAAAACGGCCGGAGAATCTCTACTTTTCAGCTTCCGTAAATAGCGCTTAAAAAGCGATGTGTATACACGCGCGGGCGGACTCGCTTGAAGTTCGACTTTTTGCGATCTCGGGCGCTGAGCGTGCGTATACACAAGCCCGGCGAGGGGAGCGTTCTTTCAATGTCACGATGATTTGCTTCGAGGAAGTCGTGTAACGTGTGCTCCTGCCAACATCTTCTGGCCTTCTGGAACAGAAACCCCTTTCGTGCATGCAAGAGTCTGTTCTTAGGCTCATCGCTTCTTTCTTTTTTATTCCACTCTGACGTCCTACACCCGTCCGCGCTAAGAAGCAAAATTACTGGTGCATGTCCGAACGAAGGCGAACGGTGGCAGTACTCCGCTTTCGAGCGTAGAATTTCCCTTCTGCTGACGCACTTGGACTGTACCAGCTGTCGTTTGAGTGCATCCCTGCAAGGCAAAAAATTTCGCGGAGTTGAGCGACTAAGATAGGGAAGGGGTAAGCGCGTACTTGAATCATTATCTGCGCAGTTGTCCAGACCACTTGCTGGGAGCACTGGCGATTCATTTCTCCGACATTCTGAAACCCGCTGACGACCTTTTGTTCAGGTAATATGTTCCATGCCGTGTGTCTTCCGGTCTTGTACATACACATGAGAGAAAACAAGTTACCGAATATACAACTACAATTATTTAAGCTGAAATGTAACTGTTTTCAGTTGTCAGTTACAGACTCTGAAAAGTAATTGAACAAGTGATCGATTACTACTTCGTTATTTTTCATTGATTACTACTCGATTACTATTGATTACTACTTCGTTATTTTTCATTGATCTTTTATTAGGATAGCGCAAATATACACGGACGAGAACGAGCTGGCGCGGCTTGCTTGACCTATATTGCGTGTTGAAATGAATATGTTGGTAGTTTCACCTGCAGTTGTTTTCTAAGTTTTCTTCGCCGTTTTTTTTTTTTTCATGTTTTCATGTGCACACACCAGCAACGACACTGAAGAATATCTACATATACGCGCCGGAGGGAAGTACGTTGCTTTAATGTACGAAGACGTTGCCAGCCACCTTGAAGTTACGCAAAGCGCCACGCTTAGCTTTGGACAAAGCCCAAGCTGACCCAACATGTACTCTGTAGTGCCGTTCTGATGAAATAAGAAATACGAAGCGCGGTACACAAGGTTTTCGCCAAATGCCGCAGCTCGATCGTTGTCGCTCTAATGTGGGAATTCCGTGCTACACCAGTGTTTGCCACCGTCTTCAGGTTCTCCAAGTTATGCCACTGGCTACAACTTTTTTTTTTTAAATGGTACAGATTACTAGTAATCGATTACTTCAGAAATAATTGGATTACCGAGAACGTTACACCTCAAAAAAATAAATCAATGGATAACAAAATTCGAAGAAAATGTCGCTTATTACATGTAACCAATTACTTGTAACGCGGTACGTACAAGTCTGGTGTCTTCTAAGCGGTTCTGTGCGTGGCTTCCATTGATGTGACCGCTTCCACAGCCACTCAGCAGACGCCCTTCGCACGATGAAGAATACGCTAAAGAAAATCCTGATCGTGCCCGAACATTGCAAAATAAGCTGCAGGGCACAAAATTTCAACTTCGGTCGTGTGCCGGAGAGAAGACTAAAGGCGGCTCGCGCGGAGTAGTAGTGTGACGTATACCAATATCATGCACATCATTTCAGTCATGTTGGATTGCTTATGCTGGCCTAATCGGCGCCCCATCCGTTATGCCAATACATAAACGAGACGAGGCAAAGGCGACATCTACCGTAACGTATTGACGTGAACGCTTTTGAGCCGGGTAATAACGTCAAGGATGACGTCACAACTCGCGTTAAAGCGTGGGAAATACAGATGACCACTTTGAAAGCGCTTTTCTTCAGAAGGAAATGCGCAACCACTCGTAAAAAGCAGTAAGCGTGGTCTGGAAGCTATGAACTGGACATAGTCGAAGCAAATGGAAGATGTTCGATATCATCTGCGATGTGTCTTGAAGCCGCATTTGTCTTGAAGCCGCCAGGAAAAGCCGCCTTTTTCTTTACTTCATTCCGACAAAAGGTTTTGCGCTCACGTGTTGTTTGCAATCCTTGTTGCAGTAACTGGAACGGACGCCGAGAAGACAAACGTGTATTAACGGGTGCGTAAACACGTTACGACACGAGAAAAGAAAATCGTATCCAGAAGAGCAGAATTTGCAAAGGCACGGTTTCTTTTGTGAATCAGATACGCGTATAAAAAAAATACATGGGCAACTGGGCATAAGCTATTGGGTGGCGCACTTAAGCTCCTCTACAGGGGTGTTTTGCGAATGCAGAATCTGATATGATTGCTTTGTAAAACTTCCTCTAGGTATTCAAATATCGCCACTGCTGTTAACACGGCGCCACGAACGGCTTATCGGAAATAAGTGCTACTCTTCATTTTTGCTTCCCCTTAGCTTTGTGTTAGTGCACGGAGGTCCGCGCGTCGAGATTTGGAGCACCCATAGAGCGCTCGATACAGAAGAAACGCCAGCGGCGTTTTAAATGCACCGTCGGGACAAGGCGCGTGAAGAGGACGCCCGCAGGAACGACGGCCGAGCGAAGGTGGTGAAATGGGACGCGCCGAAGATTTCTGCGCTCGCAGGAGAAAAAAAATTAATTACTGTGTCTCGAGCTGGGCGCTTTTAATTAGCGTTTCGATGCTGCGGCGGCGGGGCACGCTGCGAAACGCAACTGGGTTACAGGCAGCGGCGGAGAAAGCCTCGCCAGGGACGCGGCAGGAAATCCTGATCCATCAGAGCGGCAAACCGAAGCGGGAAGCGAGCGCATCTTAATAACGAAAAGCAATCAACCGCTCCGATCAGCTGACACGACGCGCCGGCAGAGACAGTTGAATCACGCCCGCCGAGATGGCCGACGTCTTCGTTCGCGCGTCGTCTCTGCGGCACTTTCTCCGCGCGGCCCTCAGGGTCGATCCCTTGGCGAGGCGCTGGGCCTTCCTGGCGGCCACGCATCGTTCACCTCCGTAGGGAGGCCGTTTGGCGCCGTACACACGCTGACTGAAGTCGTGTTCATCGTGCGTGGAATCGTTTGTCGCGATCAGATCGTATTTGTCAACGGCGACGGATTACGCGGGTGCGTATATCTTTTGGCAGAAGCGCAAGGAAGCGCCGAGACGGCGAAGCAGCAACCAAGTCTTACTTCAAAAAAAAAAAAAAAAATAGAAGGACGTGAGATTCAAGTATTTTGCAGATGTATGGAAGATGGCGCAAGGCATGCAGCGCCAATGTTCCCATCAATTGCAGAAAATGAAAGACAGAAGGCAAAAGGAAAACACCGGAAGAAGCCGTTGAAACAAAAAGAAAATACTTCCGTTGAAATTTTATTTGCCATCTGCGCCGGCACGAATATGCAAAGGCGTTCATAAGATGTTTTTTTCTTTCTCCCCCTCTCTCTAAACTTCTTTTTAGCCCAAACCACCTATATTCGCGTACGCGCAGCGTATCATTCACTGAACGTCTGAAGTTCCCATACCGCTGAGAAGCACTTCTTGTGGCAACCTTGTCACAGCAAGGAGGTGGCACCCACGTGGCACCCACGCGTGGGTCGTCAATTTCGAGGCCGGTATATGAGGCACGACACACGCGAGGAGGCGATCGCGTACCGAATTTTCTCCCAACCCTGAGGGACGCTCGCATAGGAGATCACGGCCGCAACCCGTACGGGGCCGCGAGACAATACCCTCTCTAACCAGCGGCAAAAAGGCGCCCCGCATTTCCACAGGGGACGCTCCAGCAAAACAATCCGATGTCAAGGCTGACCTCACGCTAAACAAACTGCCCCACCGGAAGGCGGCGCCCGGCTGCTGTTTCTGCGGCGCCTTTCGAGAGCACGCGCGCGCTGTCAGCTGGACACAGTGTGCAGCGCGGGCAAAAAGATGGAGTGCCACATTGTAAGAGCGCCTGCTTTTCTTTCGAGCGGTCATTAAACTGTCATTACGAAGACGCAGCCCTTTGCGAGAATGATTGAAGTGCTTCGTATTAATTCTCCGCCAGGAAAAAAAAAGTTCAGAGATGTGTGGGGGTCCACTCTCGGAAGAGAAGCCCGCGCGGAGCTCTAAAACGTGACGCTAGCCCTTGCTGGTCATCAATCACCTGAGAGTCTCAGCACGCCCGAGTTTAAGTGCGCGGGCGAGTCAGGCGCGTCATCGATAGCAGTTGTATATACCGATGACGGCGGCTTTCAGCGGCTCACGTTGCACAGTGGAGCATGCGGACCTTCTTTCATTTGGTACGTGGCAACATCGACTAACGCAGTGCAGCGGCCCTAAGGAGGCTCGACTGTCCACTGCATTTTCTCTGCCCCTGTAATATTTGAATATGAATTGTCCAACATAAAGCAAGAGCTGGTAACGTATCTTTAACCGAACCATATGCGGGGAAATTTCTCACTGGGCAGCTCTTTGTACAGTCTTATAGCGGTACGAGCTCCGAAACTCGCATTGTTGCGATCGTTTTCTTCCCACACTGCGAATAATAAACGGTGCGTGAATGTCGAGGACGCCCATATGCCGACATCGTACAGTTTCTTAGTACTACCTAGAGGGAAAGCTGGCACCACCACTTCTTGAAGATCACTTCATCCACAATGGAAATGCCGAGAAGACGAGGTTTCTTATTTGGCTTGGCTAGTGTTGGGCAAGAACGTGGATTCTGCCTCGGAATCCGTACCTGCAACGCGATGCTCTCCTCTGTGCGGATATTAAATTATTTCAGTAGTGCGTTTTTTACTTCTTCAAAATTCTGAGCTCACTTAAGTCTGCTTACGTAAACAATGCGAAAGCATGTGTTTTGAGGAAAGGAAAGGGCGCAGTAGCTTTCACATCTCAACATCTCGGTGGACACCTCAACCGCGTCTTGAAGCATGCAGCTGAAGGTGCATATGTCATCGGTCTGAACCCCTGTCGCAAGCTAGCCTCCAATTTGACTAAAACATGAAAGCTATATCCAAAGAGAAGTGCTATGAGACCACCCGGAAGCCGGAACGCTGTACGACGAACGGCTGCTCAAAATTTTGATGCGAATGTAGTCGCCCATGCTGCCACCACATTGAGGTCAGCCAGTGATGCCATCGCTGGGATTGCGTCTACATGATCATGGATTACGGGGTGGGGATGGGGGGGGGGGTGAGGACTTGGTATGACGCCACATTACATCGCTGTCACGTGACTTGGTATGACGTCACACTCATATGTCAACACAAATTATACTAATTGGCATTGACGTTACCTAGTTACCTAATTATCATTTTATGTATGTTAATTCGCGTTAATGAATTGATGGTGTGACGTCAACACCTTCCTCACGTGACTCGTCGGCTCGTGACGTCACATGGTGCCGTTTCTTGCGGACACTTTGCGGAGACTTTTTTGCGGCCATGATCCTGAAAGTAAGCCACCTAATGCTTTCGCATTAATAGCTTTCACGCATGTGAAAGTTCGGTATTAGGCTAGTATCAAAACTTTCACAGCATGTCTTAGAGGTTTGCCACGAGAAGAGTCGTACTGTTGCGGCTTAATCCACGTTTTACACCCAACAATAGCCAAGTCGACCAAGAAACCTCGTCTTCCCTGAATTCCTGCGCCACTCCGAGGCGTCTCGGAGCCGAGGCGTCTATGGCCGAGGCGTCTCGTGTCAACAAACTGCGCACATTTCGCTTTATATTCGCCTTATATTTATGTATATTGCGCTTTGCTTACTAAACGCACAGCCTTTGTCAACACAAGCCGTGTCCGGAAAATAAAGAAGGCCAGCACAGTTGTGGAACATTTTTACTCCCCAAACCTTTCCCTCAAAAGTAGTCACTTTACATACCTTCATCTCTCCTCCCATTTGTAGCCATTATCCAAGCAATTATTTAGCTTCGGAATCAGCTTTTGGATGCCGTGGTCGCAGAAGTCTCACGCCTACTGTCTAAACTATCGTCACGACTCTTTTGAACTCTTTATCGGCGAATGATTTTCGAGCGTGATGTTTCTTAAGATGCAAAGGAGAGTGAAAATAACTGGGCGCCATGTCTGGCCTATGCGGGGCATGCTAAAAAATCTTCCACCTTAATCCTGCCAGAAGCGAGGTGGTGGCATGCGCGGTATTTTTTTTTTGTTTGTTTGTTTGCACACTTGCCATAAAGGCGTAATTTGGGTTCGCTGTATACTAACAGGAAATCATGCAAGGTTTTTCGTTCATGAACCGGAGAAGGTTCCTGCTCTTATTCACCCGGGCAGGTGTGCGCCGCTTGTCAGCAGTCTCTTCCGTTTGCCTTAAATGCGCTGCTGTAACTCTTCTTCGGTTTCACAATATGCGGCAGAGTTATCTGCAGTCCCTGGAGGCATGAAGTTCGATTTCACGAAATATGCCTCATTGTCACCCGCCTACTCGACCGAACTTGCATCTTCGATTTTGCAAAGACGGTCATCAGTGTATCGGTAGCTAAGTCATCGTCCCGGAAGCCACGGGACATGCGCACACAGTCGGCTTCTGGGGAGAGGAGGTCGCCCTTCTTTCCAGTGGTGGCTATAAAACCAGCGCGCAATAAAGCACGAAGGCTCCTTTGCCCTGCAACCGTGTTGTCATGTTCTATCGACTGTGACAGCCGATACATGGTGTCAGAAGTGGGATACCACCGACCAACAAGATGGAATTCCTAAAGCCACCGGAGCCGCTGCGTGTGACAGGGGACATCAGCAAGCACTGGGAGCTCTTTAAACAGAAGTTTGAGCTCTTCTTGACTGCATCGGAGCCAACCGAAAAACCTCGACCAGAGTCTGCGAAGGCCGCGCTGCTCTTGAGCATCGCAGGTGAGGAAGGCATCGCAATCTACAACACGTTTACCTTTGCGGATGGCGAGAACAAGCTCGACTATGCGACGGTGGTGAAAAAGTTTGAAGAATACTGTGCTGCCCAACGGAACGAAGTCCACGAGCGGTATATCTTCAGGAAACGGATGCAAGATTCCGGTGAGCCCTTTGAACATTTTTTGCGTGATTTGAAGACTCAAGCCCATTCATGCAATTTCGGCTCATTGACGGAGTCAATGATTAGAGACCAAATAGTTTTTGGCACCAGTGATAGCAAAGTACAAGAGAAGTTGCTCGCAGACAGCCAGCTCACCCTCAAAAAAGCAGAAGGAATCTGCAAAGCCGCTGAGAGCGCAGCTGAACACCGAAAGATATGGAATGAGCGCCAGCAGCAAACGGTGGACTTGGTGCGAAAGGAAAGCCCGTTTTTGGGTAAAGCGCAATCAAAGCAATTCAAGTGCAGAAAATGCGGCCGAACTCATGCGCCGCGAAGCTGCCCAGCGTTCGGACGTACATGCAGAAAGTGTCAAGCAAGGAACCATTTCGCGGTCTGCTGCAAGGCAAATAATCAGGTGGACGCACTGCAAGAATCCGAAGAAGACTTTAACGTACTCGACGTGTCGGTTAGCAGCGTCAGCAGTCGACGTGAATGGACCGTTGAAGTATGCATGAACAGTTTGCTGGTGAAGTTGAAAGTGGACACGGGATCCCAAGCTAACCTGTTGCCCTTCGGTCTTTACAGGAAGATGAATCCCAAGCCATCATTAATGCCGAGTAGTGTGATCCTGAGATCGTATGGCGGCGGCATTATCAAACATATGGGTGTCCTCAGAACTCAAGCGGAGCTGAATAACCGAAAGAGCGTTTGCAACTTTTTTGTAGTGCGCAAAGGAAATCAAGCAATCCTTGGTCTTGAAGCAAGCGAAGAACTGGGTCTTCTGCCGCGGGAAGTTCACAACGTAACAGTGAACAGTTCTGATAAAGTCATTCACGATTACCAACACCTGTTCAGCGGCACAGGCTGTGTTCGACGCGAATACCGCATGGCCCTGAGCGAAGGCGCCACACCTGTTGTCCAAACAGCGAGACGGGTACCTCTGGCTCTGCGAGAACCGCTTCGGCTAGAACTTGAACGCATGGAAAAGGCTGGGATCATCACAAAAGTCACAGAAGCCACAGACTGGGTGAGTCCTCTCGTTATCGTTCGCAAAAAAGACGGCAATATCCGAGTGTGCATGGACCCTAGAAAGATAAACGAATGCATTAAGCGAGAACACTACGAAATGCCAAGGCGAGAAGATATAGAATCCGAGCTAGCGGGCGCAACAGTGTTCTCCAGACTTGACGCAAACTCGGGGTTCCGTCAGATCCCATTGCACGAAGAAACCTCCAGGATTTGTACTTTTGCAACACCGTTCGGTCGCTATCGTTTTCTACGGATGCCTTTCGGTATTTCGTCGGCATCTGAAGTGTTTCAGAAAACACTAAATGAAGTTTTTGAATCTCTTCCCGGCGTGAAAGTGTACGTCGACGACATACTAGTCTGGGGCACTTCCCGGCAGGAGCACGACGTACGCCTTCGGTCAGCTCTGCAAGCAGCTGAGCAGGCCGGTCTCACATTTAATCGTGAGAAGTGCACAGTTGGCGTTCAAGAAATTGAGTTCTTGGGCGACGTTATCAGTGCAGAAGGTATAAAACCGAGCCCTTCACTAGTGAAAAGTATGCTGGAAATGCCCGCCCCCTCTGACAAATCGGGAGTTCTGCGAATGCTGGGGGTCGCAAACTACTTTGCAAAATTTTTACCCACGCTGGCGGAAAGAACGACTCTTCTCAGGAGCCTAATCAGACAAGATGCAGTTTTTGAATGGACAGATAACCATGCGAGTGAATGGAAACTGCTATGCCATAGCATGAGCCAACAACCGCTCCTGTCAATGTTTGACCCCAAAAAACCAACAAAAGTGTCCTGTGATGCATCACAGAATGGGATTGCTGCAGCTTTAATGCAGTGTCATAGCGATTCCTGGAAACCCGTGGCTTATGCTTCCAAAGTGCTCACTGACGCGCAGCAGCGGTACTCTCAAATAGAGAAGGAAGCACTGGCTATCGTATACGGGTGCGAAAAGTTTCACCACTTCGTCTACGGCCGGCAGGTTATTGTGGAAACAGACCACCGCCCATTAGTTGCCATCCACAAAAAAGCAGTTGGCGATATGCCGCCAAGGCTGCAGCGGTTTTTTCTTAGGCTGATGCGTTATGAGATCACAATATTCTTCGTTCCAGGAAAAAAACTTCTGCTCGCCGACATGCTATCAAGGGCCCCCGCCGAAGACGAT
Organism: Amblyomma mixtum; assembly: GCF_055824585.1. Taxonomy (NCBI): domain Eukaryota; kingdom Metazoa; phylum Arthropoda; class Arachnida; order Ixodida; family Ixodidae; genus Amblyomma; species Amblyomma mixtum. The sequence goes on from NC_143014.1 coordinate 50,022,914, forward strand.
AAGAGCATCCAGAGCGATGACGTGGAAGTTCATGCCGTAAGTGTGGTTTGCTCACTTGTCAGCGACGACACGTGGAAGCGACTGGCCGTAGAGACGAGGAACGATCCTTATCTGAGCTCCGTTCTAAAATGCCTAAGTAATGGTATTCCTATCGAAGGGCCGCTGAAGTCAAGCGAGGGCGAACTGTCCGAAGTTAGAGGCGTCCTGCTAAAAGGCTGCAAGGTTATAATACCAACTACTTTACAACGGGAAATGTTAGAAAAAATACATCATGGTCATATGGGCATTAATAAGAACAAACTCAGGGCACGGCGTCTAGTTTTCTGGCCTGGAATGAACTCGGACATTGAGGCGTTTGTCAAGAAGTGTAGCGTATGTATGCAGTACGCCTACAGCCAACCAAGAGAGCCATTGAAAATGCGTCCTGTGCCTGAAAAGCCCTGGTACCGAGTGGGCATCGACATCTTCCAGTATGGTAGGAAATCCTACTTGTGTTTATACGATGCGTTGTCAAACTTCCCCGAAGTAGAACTGCTTAACGACTTGTCAGCGAGGAGCGTCATAGAGTCAACTAGCTCCATTTTTGCACGATACGGCATACCAATGGAGGTATGCACAGACAATGGTCCGCAGTTCGCATGTAACGACTTCGCTGCCTTTGCAAAGCGATATGATTTCAAACACACCACCTCGAGTCCACGATTCCCTCAATCAAATGGTCTCGCGGAGAAGGGTGTGCAAATTGTAAAGCGCATCCTAAAGAAAACCACCGAACTTAAACAAGATTTTTGGTTGGGACTTCTTGCTTACAGGACCACACCTCTAGTGTGCGGTCGAACCCCTGCAGAGATCCTCCAAGGCCGCGAGCTTCGCACCACATTGCCGGACTTGCGCTGTAATGCCAACTACCAGGTGTACAAGCATCGCCAGACCGAAAGCCTCAAGCGGCCGTTGGCTCCACTGCAGAAAGGTGACGTCGTTCGGGTGAGGCAGAACACGTGGTCACCGAAAGCTCGGATCTTGCGTCAGTCCAGGTTTCCCAGGTCGTACGACGTACTCACCGAAGGTGGAAGAGTTCTGCGACGCAACCGGCGGCACCTGCTACCGACCAGTGAACCCTTTGAGCGGGAGCTGCCGGACTTCGTCGACGACGAAAACAGCTCGGACAATTCGGCAACCTCGGCCCGCACTGGTCCACCGCAGTCGCGTACTATCATGCCACAGCTCGGCACAGCGCCTCCAACGCAGGATCCCCCGCGCACTGCCTCGCCAGCACCAGCACTAAGGAGATCAACAAGACAAATAGCACCACCTCGGCGGCTCTTGTACAACAAGGACTTTGTACAGGTGCCCTAAATTTCCAATGCAAGTGAAGTCAACAAGGCGTCTGTGCGAGGGCCATACACCATTCAGATTTGTTTGTAACAGAGTTTTTTTTTTCTCTTTTCCTCTTCTTTCTTTTTTTTTTTTTTTCCAAACGAAGGAGGATGTATCGGTAGCTAAGTCATCGTCCCGGAAGCCACGGGACATGCGCACACAGTCGGCTTCTGGGGAGAGGAGGTCGCCCTTCTTTCCAGTGGTGGCTATAAAACCAGCGCGCAATAAAGCACGAAGGCTCCTTTGCCCTGCAACCGTGTTGTCATGTTCTATCGACTGTGACAGCCGATACAATCAGTCCCAACAGGCGCCCTCCCGCTCGTTCTTTTGTCATGAACATCGGCTGTGCCTTACGAGAATTCCGAACATCATCGTAAAGAGCACAGGTCAGACTGTGAACGGCCGCTGGTGTTCCGCCTCTTGCGTGCATGGAGAAAGCTCATCAGGAATTGCTCCCCGCGTTTATTTGGAGTCTGAACCAGCGCAAATATTTGTAAAGTACGCTACTCGGCCATGCGCCGCTGGTGCACTATAAACCCGAGGGGAGAGGGAAGCTGAAGGTTCCGAGTATATGACAGTGCTCCCACCTCTCGACTAGCTTTGCAACTTACCGAATAGCACGCTGTGTATTTACTTCCCGGTAACGCAGTGTAGAGCCCAAGGGGTTTGCTTCTGGACCATGCTTCGCGGCGCGTTATGCATCGCCAGAGTTCCGAATCTCTTGAAGGTGAGAGTAACCCTGTAGCAGCCACTACAAGAGCCCCACTAGGCGGGTTAAAAGTAGCCCTCTTGGGCTCCTTCCATTTGTCAAAGGCTGCGTAGCGGCGTCGTCCAGTTTCAAAGCACCGCTTCCAATGAAGCACGTGGCGAATGTTTGCACTAAATACGGATCCACCTGAAGGAAATTAAGGTTCCTGGCCATCTCTGCGTGGTCGTATACTGCTGTAGTGAACAAAGGAGCGTGTGGCCAAGTCACATCACAGCTCCGCAGAGTGTCACACGAGAGTGATGACCGCATTATTACGCACGTACAAAAAGCGCTGAACCAATACGATAGCTCTCCGTGCAGCCTACGCCTGCCCGTTAGTTGGCAGGTATCCGAGATATGGCGCAGTCGTGTCGACTTTATAGCAGTGAACGACTATGTACCATACAGGCCGGAATGGAACGCGAACAGCGCGTATGACCAAAAAGAAATATTTCACTTATCTAATTTCAGCTACAGCATACAACTAGCGTGATTCGTGTTTCTGTGTAAAGTGCCTAGTGAAGCAAAAACTCATAAAGCGGCTGTAAAGGAATAATAAGTATCTCGCTGCAGGGTAGAAAAAAAAGTACGGCATATGCGTGTTCGTGTTTCAGTTCAGCCCCATAGTGCATCGTGCCGTAAAAAGTATCGCCATGGTGACGCGTGCAAAATTTGTCAGCGTTTAATGCCCACAGCTGCTCAACAAACGCATGCTGTGCACATATCAGATAGTGTACCTCGCGCGTGACCCACGAGGCGAGCGGTGCTGCGCGTAGTCAATGACTTAGTTTCCTGGAAGACTGGCTCGATTATATCGAAGTAGTCGCGGCCGTGCCTTCCACGCGCATAAAGCCGATCAACGCATGCGGCTGAAATTATCTGGAAAATGGAGCGAGACGCTGCAGAAGTTATTATCCAGCGACGCCTGCACTGCCGCGGGCGCGAACCGTTCATCGAAGAGCTATAGACGCACTGACTATACAGTTATTGCTCTCGTCACATCGTTCCAAGCAAGTATTGGTGACTTCTACTGCAACCATTTCTGGCTTGCTAGTTAATGACCACGTCCGGAGTATGACGGCTACGAGGGAGACTTTTGGTGTTGCGCTGCGTCGCGAGTCTCTTATTGAATTAGAAATATTATAGCGCAAACAAAGACACGGACAAAAAAGAGAGGAAACACACACACGAGCGCTAACTGTCAACTGAATTTATTCGGTGAAAGCCACACCTTTTTATAGGCCGAAGGATCGTGAGAAAAAAAAATGACAAAAAACAAAACAAGGGTTGAGTCAGAGCCATCAAATCGCGAGCGCATGCGCGGGTAGACAAGGGCATCACCCTTCGGTTTATCTTCCATCTAAGTAGCTGCATTAAAATAGTCAATCTCAGCCTGGAACAGAGATAAGGAAGGCGCTCGCGATTTGATGGCTCTGACTCAACCCTTGTTTTGTTTTTTGTCATTTTTTTCTCACGATCCTTCGGCCTATAAAAAGGTGTGGCTTTCACCGAATAAATTCAGTTGACAGTTAGCGCTCGTGTGTGTGTTTCCTCTCTTTTTTGTCCGTGTCTTTGTTTGCGCTATAATATTTCTAATTCAATATGAACTACCAACTCGCCCAACAGGAAGTTTTAACGCGAGTCTCTTGCAGGCGAACAGCGCAACCAGAGGCGATATATCTTCGCTGTTGTGAAGCAGGATAAAAAAGTGGACAGTTAACTGAACATCTTTTGTCGATCAAATAAAGCGCTGCCCAGCGCAAACCGGTCGGATCGGACTTACTAAGCGTTGCCAACGGTTCGGCGAACGACGTTCCGCTGAGGGGCCTGAAAAAGGCCGTCCAGTCGAACGTAATCGCGCAGCTCCTGTAGATGCGCGTCATCCAAAGAATTGCGTGGACAAGACGCCCGCGCCCTGGCGGCGTTCGCCAGCGACCGAGAGGGGCCCCGTTGGAAACAGCGCGAGCCCCGAAACGGGGTCCGGCCGCGCCTTGAATTTCATTTCCTCCGTAATCGGTCCAATGTGACTCATTGTTGTGGGCGCGCAGAATTGCATCGAACGACCTGCTTTCCCCACGCGACCTTTCGTGACGGCGGCCCGAAGTGTTTGGCCGGCCGCACGCGGTCGAGCCTTCCGTGACTTCCGTCGCGCGCAGCGGGGCCGCCGTGCGGAACCCGGCGCGGCCGACTCCGACCCTGAGTGCGACCCGCCTAGGCGACGCCTCCTAGCAGGAAGCTGCGAGCACGCACCTCGCACCGTGTCCGCCGGCCGCGCGTGTGTACGCGCCGACCGCTCAGGGGACGTCGCCTTGGAGTTATCCTTCAGGGTGCGTCCTGATGGGCCTCCTGACGCATAAGCTTCAACCACTCTCGCCACACTTTTCTGAGCTATAGAAAAAATAAATAAATGCATGTATATTCTGAATAGATTACGCTGACGCCTGCTGTAGGAGCCAACGGTCTCCCCTCTCTTCACTTCGCGTGTGAAGAAAATGAGAGGAAGGTAGAAATGGACGTTACAAGTAAGGGAAAGAGAGTAAACACGGGAAGGATGCAGTCCCACGGCACGAAAGTTTGATGACAGCGTGTCAATTGCCCCAGCGTACTAAGCTGATTTCTCCGCGGTCGTCCCTCGAAAAAAAAAAAAAACACGTCACTGCGTGTCCTGAGCAGATAGCTGATAGAGTTTGCGACGCTTATTCAAAACGTATGCTTGTATTAAGAAACACTCCCATTCCGCCATTACCAATCAAGCAACTATCCTGCTTTTGGCAGCCACGCTCGCCTGAAGTAACAGGCGTCAAAAGCCATCCGAACAATGCAGGGGCCGGTTAATATAGCATCCGGCAGATGACATCAGCAAGAATCATCCGCCATGTCGTTAGCATAATTTTCACAGCTAGCAAATTTCTTAGGCAATTTAAGTAGCTGAATTATTGCTGTATTTCAGAAGCAGGACTCTGCACAGGCAGAAAATTATGGGCCAGTGCAAGTTCTTCCATTTTTCAATAAAGCATACTTTAAAAATTAACGGAAATTAGGGTTGTAAATTACTACAATAAAATGAAATATTTGTCCACCCGCTCAGCTTCGATTTTGGGCAGTTCTTTGAAAAGATTGTTCGCTCCTAAGCTTAACATGCTGGATAAATATCAAACTGAAAAAGGAATAAGAAGATACACACTAAATGAACAAGGGAGGGGAAAGCACCAGGTTGCTTGCTACCGTTTCGATAAGGGCCAGTAGTATAGTAGTAGACAAGGACTAGTTTTTAGATGGGTCAGACTGCACTAAATCGCCTAATGGCAATATATCCACAAAATTAAATTTTGTAACTTGCATAGTTAAGGAGTCAGTGTTCCAGTTTTGATGCTAACCAGAGATTACTTTTCTAAACGATACCCAATCATTTGCGCGGACAGTAATTATTCTCAACAAAGACATACACATTTAAAAGATTGGTTTATTGGGGTTTAACGTCCCGAAGCAACTCAGGCTATGAGGGACGCCGTAGTGAAGGGCTCCGGAAATTTCGACCACCTGGCCATTTAAAAGAGTGACTCAAGGCTTTTATTTTTAGTACATATTAGAGACCTTTGAACTCATTTCAATACTATATGTTCCCTTTATGCAGTCGACAATCCTATAGCATCATTAGCCACAGAGGTCGCACAGCTATAGCATAAGCTTCAGTTATGCTGACGTTAATGGAGACGTCATTTCTGTCCCGTAAAGATATTTATTTACCGAGCGGTAAAATAACGGAGATATTGTGCTGAACTGATAAAGACAAAACGGAACATGCACAGAACGGCGGACAGACAAAGCACGTACTTTCAGCTGATTTTGTTGAGTAGGATATAGCGCTTTTATACAACACCAGAATGACAGAAAAGAGTGGAGCATGAATGAATTCTGCGCGCCAAAGAAACACGCTGGCTAGTGAAAATATCCTGCAGAAAATGAGTATACGTAATTTTTACGCAAGTTAAAACAATTTTTAAGCATTTTTATTTGCCCAAAATATCCAACAATTGTATTTCGAACTGTATTAAGTTGATAATCGCCTTAATGTTTGAGCGGACACTCCTGCCGTTTCGGTTTCGGATTTTTTTTTGTTCTCAGTGTATCGTGTTTTTTTTTATGGGTTACGTTACCAGTCGCTTCCGAGCAGAAACGTGCACAGTGCTGAACCTTAATTCTTAAAATATTGCAACAGACGACTCCTCCCCCTTCGTCACTATAAAGCTAATCGAAGCACACTTCCGAGAGTGGAAACATCATTAAAACAGGCACTTTCTGGGACCGCCTTGAACGGCATTCCCAAGAGAGTTGGTCAGATGCTTAGGGGAATCCCCTAAGGTGAAGTATATTTGTAATAAGAGAGTTATTACTGATTGGCATCCACCGAAGCGCAGTCATACAAAGGAAAGTTATAAAGCTTCCACAGAGACTACATTTTTAAAGCAAAATTCGTCTTGGTCTGGGGTTTGAACCCAGGACCACCGCTTCACCGGAGCAGCCGCTCTTCCAATTGATCTAACCGGGACGGCTAGCATGCGGTAGGGGAAGAGCGAATTGATTAATATCTCTAAGCGTGAACAGTGTTGGTCAAATGCTATGGGAACCCCCCAAGGCGGAGTAGATCCGTAATAGGGGAGTAATTACTCATTGGCATTCACTCGAGCAATTGACCAACACTGTTACCTCTTCGAGTTATTGACCAAGTCGCTCTCGCCGCACACCATATGCTAGCCGTCCCGATTATATCAGTTGGCAGAGCGACTGCTCCGTTGGTCCTTGGTTCGAACCCCGAACTAGGACGAATTTTTCTTTAACTACGCAGTTCCTGAAAAAGCTGTATAGCTTTCTTTTGTAGCCGTACGGCTGCGCTCGGGTGGATGCCAATGTGTAATTACTCCCTTATTACATTCCCAAGAGAGAGGAACATGACAGCACAGCACATACACTGAGAAACGTTTCTATTTGTGCGATTTTGAGAGAAAAGTGTATCAAACTGATTCAAAACACGCGTCAATTCGTTCATTCCGTTCCGGGGCCTAGCACCAGCCCTAAAACCTAATGCCGTGTCGAGAACTTGAGACAGTTTTAGCGTAGCCGGGCAGCCGTGCGGCTAATACGGTAACGCGTTGCCGTTGCTACCGCTGCCAGGCTATAGCCTAGCCACATTTCCCATACGGTATCAGTTACCGTGGTTACCCTGTTTACCGTGCGGTGGTGCTAAAACTCTACGCCAGCACGTGGAGGTCTCGAGTTCTATCTAATGCCGATGTTTCAAAGCCTTCCCCTTAATTTTTCTACAAGCACGTGATACACAGAACTGCTCCATGCATTTTCTTTTTAAGGAGTTTATAAAGCGTAGATATGCAAACGCGCGCGCCCGGTCAGAAAAAGTCCAGATCGCCGCTGTCAATGAACGACCACATTGCGGGTCAGACCGGCAGACGCGTCAATGACCGGGCACGCGAACATAATTCACTGAAAATTGTGTCGGAACCGAATAAACTTCTGCATTGCTGCAGACAATGTAGCAACAGCGTCCCAGCTTTTGACAAGATTTCCATTCTAGGAAAAGGGAATAACAGAGAGGGAAGAGAGATACTGGAAGCCTTTCATATTAGGCTGCTAGGAAGTGACATGTGCGTGAGTGCGCCGTCTCTGACACTTACTAATGACGAACTTAAGCTGCTAAAAAACGGCGTGCGCATGTAGGAATTACAGAATAATCTTGTCTATTCATTGGCTGCCTGATGGTTGAGCGTGTTTTATCATGTTGCGTTGCTCGCGGTTGCTTTGAGCGTCTTGTACGCATGCATGCTTTGTTTGGTTAGCACTGTCGGCAATCTTTCAATAAAACACCAGTTGTTAGTCCAGAGCTGTCCTGTGCATTTCGTCCTCTTGTGTTCCCGTTTTTATTGCTGGTTTCATTATGTTTGGTACTCCTCAGGTTCACCCCCACTGCTCAGGTGTTCAGCTGGGCATGAACATCATGATGATGATCATCATCATCAGCCTGACTACACCCACTGCAGGGCAAAGGCCTTTCCCATGTCTCTCCAATTTACAAAAATCTGTGCATATGTATTTCACTAAAAAGAAGGTTCTCATAACTTCACTTATAACATAAATAATAGCTGACTGCTTTCAGTGTTGGAATTAAAAAATATCTTGGTGTACATTTAACCAGTTCAATGTCTTGGCATCGTCACGTGGATTTCGTTACTGCCAAAGCCTGTCGGGTTTTGGGCTTTCTGCGACGTAACGCTAAACTTTTCCCTTTAAAGACTGCTGCATAATACAAATGTTAGAACCATATTTGAGTATGCTTGCATAGTCTGGAATCCGAAATCCTTTCTTGACATTAAAAAGGTAGAAGGAGTTCAGAATTTGGCCGTTCGTTTTGTTTTCATTAACTATGGGCGATATTTTAGTGTAACGAGCGCGAAAAAAGCTTTGGGTTGGGACACACTTCAAAAAAGTAGGAAAGTTCTGCTTTTAAAATTATTTCATAATATATTTCATTGAAGAACTGGAATAGACAGAACCAAATATATAGTCAACCCTGATTATGTGTCTTTACGGAGAGATCATTCACTTAAAGTTAAAGAATACAGATGCCGGACTGACCTTTTCAAAATGTCTTTTCTCCCCAAAACGATTTCGGAATGGAACATGCTGCCTGAGGAAGTAGTGTCCATACTGTCAAATGATTCATTTTCTTCCATGCTGTGACATTTTGTATGTATAATAATTCCGTGTTCTTTCTATCTCAATGTTGTCTTTTTTTTTTGTAATCGCCAGCACGAGGTGGCATTTGTATACTTTTTTTATTTTTCAACACCCCCTCCCCCCTTAATGCCAGACAATGACGCTGGGGGTATGATGATAAATAAATAAATAATTAAATATATATATATATATATATATATATATATATATATATATATATACATATATATATATATATATATATATATATATATATATATATATATATAAATTAACCCTGTCCTTTGCCAGTTGCGGCCACCGTATCCCAGCAAACTTCTTAATCTCACCTACCTAACTAACTTTCTGCCACCCCCTGCTACGTTTGCTTTCTCTTGGAATCCACTCCGTTACCCTTAAGGACCAGCGGTTATCTTGCCTTCGCATTACATGCCCTGCCCAAGCCCATTTCTTCCTCTTGATTTCAACTAGGATGTCATTAACCCGCGTTTGTTCCATCAAACACTCCGCCTGCTTCCGATCTCTTAACGTTACGCCTATCATTTTTCTTTCCATAGATCGCTGCGTTGTCCTCAATTTAAGCTGAACCTTTTTTCATCAGCCTCCACGTTTCTGCCCCATAGGTGAGCACCGGTAAGATGCAGCTGTTGTATACTTTACTCTTGAGGGATATTGGTAAACTGACACTCATGATCTGAGAGAACCTGCCATATGCGCTCCATCCCATTCTTATTCTTCTAGTTATTTTCCTCTCATGATCCGGATCAGCGGTCACTACCTGCCCTAAGCAGACATATTCTCTTAATACTTCCAGCATTTCGCTACCAATTGCGAACTGCTGTTCCCTTCCAGGCGTTCATGCTGTTCCAGGGCATGAACGCCTGGGCTCAACTGGGCAGTGTTGCTCAGGTTGATTTGGGTACCATTTTTCTGAAGAGGAGGTGAACGCGAGAACTTTCACTTACGACGTACTACCGATAACAGACAACGGTGGGAATCCCGGAGTGAGTCAGTAACTCGATACAGGTTGTCAGCGCTGCAAAACCGTTTCAGCGCTACCGTGGCCCACACAAGAAACAGCGTTCAGCCCATCACGCGCACTAACGTCGGGCTCGCATTGCACGGCACAGCGTGTGTACGCGAGGCCCCTCCGCATCGTGCAGGAGGAAGAAGACGAGAGCTCGCGGGCGGCCTCTCCCAGGTGTGTGACTGACCACGGCGAGAATCGCGATTTATCAAATAAGGGCTCTCGTGAGCGTTCTCCGCGATTCGCCGCCATCGCTGCTCTCCGAACGCCTCCTATTCCGATGTTGTTTGCTCCGGACGCGCTTTCGTTTCGCAACAGCAAACGAGCTGGTCACGTACTCGCGCGGTGGGGCCGGCTGCGCCCCGGGATCGCGTGCAAATACGACGGGCCGAGCGCGTGCGCGCCGCCGCGAATCCGGGAAGCGGCGCGCGGCGATGATTCGGCGCGGGCCCGGAATTAATTTGTGGTCTTTTAATCGGAGGCAATTTACGCTGAACGTAAATAATGGCGGAGCGGCCCCAGAAGTGGTCGCCGCCGGGGCGCGCGGGTCAGCGCGGGGATCGGCTCTGCGGCGGTCACGACCGCAGGTCACGGGCGCGCTTTCAATTTGCAGCCGGACTCCGGCCGTCCCGAGCGCGGGCATTGCTGCCGCGGGCGTTTGCGCGCATTATTCTGGCACGTGCGAAACTGCGGCGACGGTGCACGCCGCCGATAAGTTCAGCGCCGAACTGGACGGCCGGTGGTCGCCTCCGCAGCGTCGTGCGGAACCGTTTCGTCGAGCGCGGGCTATGCACAAACCTGCACCGCTTTCTCGACGTCCGCTTCTAAGGCCTGCAACGCTCGCAAGAAGAAAATGCGCGTCGTATTGCATAAGGCCGTGTTGCCTCCTGCATGTGAGACCAGTGGAGCCGTGATGGAGGTTATTAACCGCAGGAGATGCAGCCTCTGTTGTTGCACGGGTAGCGCACTTGATCTTGGTTGACACTGCAGTTTAAGACAGAAATGTCTTCAGCGCCAGCAGTGCACAACACCTGCTGCAAAGAGAAATCTAGAGCGACATGACTATTTGACAGGTCTTGAAGAAAGGTCACATCTCAGCTTGTCCTTTTGCGTAGTCGACCACGAATGCTTTCAGAGAACAGCGCGCGAATCTGCCCTGTTAAGAGGGGCGGGGCGTCCACTGTCCCGGGTATCTGAAATAACGCGACACTACGCAAGCGCGTGGAGCGACAGGATCGCACTACAACGAACCACAGGCGACAGGTTGGCCGTGCTCTTCCGACCGCAGGCGTTTTCCTCTCTCCTTCGGGGCACCGCTGAGTGGAACCTTTCCCTCTCCACTGAGGGCAGAATCGCAAGGGGAGGAGGAGGCCACGAGACGAAAGGGAAGAGAGCGGCCATCTTCCCTTTGCGTGCTCTTACCCCTCGCTTCATGCCTGAGCATGGGCGCCAGAGAAGCGTGCCTTACTGTCACGACCTTTCCTACGTGACGCCAAATTAGATTACCCAAAGCATCCGGATTTGTAATCCGGTTTCGGCGCTTGCCTTCTGACGGGGCTTTTAATGAACGCTAAAAGCGCTCTCCGGCGGGGACCACAATTTAGCCCCTCCTCGGAATTAAGTGACGATCACGACCGGGCTCGATTCACGCCGCCCAAGGCTGCTGCTGCTGCCGCCACGGCGGCGGCCGCTTTGCGTCGGGTTCCCGCGGCCTTCGACGCGTACCCCTGGTCTTGCTTTATTTCCATTTTTTTTTGTTGTTGTTGTTGCAGTCGCGCCGCGCTCTGCTGGCCTTCCGCGCGAACTCGGTGCACGGAGCATGTTTCACGCATAGGGCAGAGAAGGGAATCCCGCGCTCTGCAACAGAAACAAGCACAGCACGCGCGCTCCAAGCGCAGCCTTGCGAGCATCGCAACGAAACGCGGTTTCATCGCGCCGTTCGGCAATTGACCATCCTCTTCGTGGCTTACCATCTCGTGCGCGAGTTCGCTCCTCGAATGTGGCAGTGCCCGAGCCGCCGTGAGAACTGCGAAAACGAGGGCAGAACATACGAGGCCTCTACGAGAGAGGAGTTCTTATTACGGGCGCACAAAAAAAGGTTGCAGGGGAGCTATTAAATAAGCGCTTCACGGTGCATGTCCGTTGAGGCAGAACAGCTAAGGCGACGAGACTAAACCATTCTGAAATTGAGTGATACTTGATGGGCATCCCAATGAGAGAGATAGTAGAAAATGCGTGTGTAAGGTTATTGTGCTGGACTGCTGGCCCGAAAAACGTGAGTTCGGCACACACTGCGCTGTTTACTGTGTTACTGTGTTCTTGCTCGGTCCTTGTTTTTGTTCGCGCAGTTTTAAATATGAACGATTCAGACCAACTAGCCCGCCAGAAGATACTTCCGATCCCGGCTGCGGCGGTCACATTTCGATGGAGGCGAAATGTTAGAGGCGTGTGTTCTGCGCGACGTCATTGCGCGGTAAAGAACCACAGACAGATGGTCGAACTTATCCGGAGCCCTCCGCTACGGCGTCCTTCAAGTGTGTGTGTGTGTGTGTGTGTGTGTGTGTGTGTGTGCGTGCGTGTGTGTGTGTGTGTGTGTGTGTGTGTGTGTGCGTGTGTGCGTGCGTGTGTGCGTGCGTGTGTGTGTGTGCGTGCGTGCGTGTGTGCGTGCGTGCGTGCGTGCGTGTGTGTGTGTGTGTGTGTGTGTGTGTGCGTGCGTGCGTGCGTGCGTGCGCGTGTGTTTACTCACCGATGGTACCGAAAATCCCATGGAGCGATGGCAAGAAAAATAGGCTGACGTTATCTAGCGGCCGTATACGACGCACACAGCAAGCCGAGCATCGCCACATCAGACAATCCTGTACATGTTCGTCCATATAATAGCCGCCACTGGCCGACTTCCATGTGGCGCCAATTTTCCCGACATTCGTACTAAAATTTGGACGTAACTGTTTGTCGTACAGCGTTCCGGGTGGTGTCATATACGATTTCTCGTTGCACACAGTTTACATATTGTAGGTCAAGTTGGAGGCTAGCTTGCGACAGGGATTCAAACCAACTACGTATGCACCTTCAATTTTATGCCTTCCCAGACTTCCGTATCAAAATTGTGATGCAACCGCTCGTCGTACAGAGTTCCGGGTGATGTCATACACGCGTGGACACCGCCCTGAATGCTATACGATGCTGTGGCTTTCGTAAACTCGTACAAAAGAACTTTAATGCATTTACAAACGTGACACTTAAACATTGCACCCAGGAATAGTAATGCTTTGGCATTCCCACAAGTAATCAGTCTTAAGTGTCTCTGCCGAATTCTTTAACACATCCGTCACGAGCTGCCAGGTAAAGCAACAACAACAACAACAACAACCAAATACACTGCGGACACGAGTTCATTTTGTCCACCATTTGATCGAAAATTTCAGCATCCCGATGCGCCGTTAACACGCATACTGCCATCGTCATTTTCATCAATGCGTTTTCCCACAGAAAACTATAAGCCTGCTTTCTCTGTGTGACCGAAGTCTGCCAGAAGTATGTCCGTTATGCACAGTAAGACGGGTATGCTGCATATAACTCGGTCAGAGTCACTTGTATTGTGGGCACGGAGCCATTTCAACCCGCATACAGGTCACTGTTTCGATCTCTAATGGGGTACCCATCTGTGCGCCCAGCCGAAGAATGAACGCTTTATCTGAAGATAAGGTCTACGCGTACTGCCTCCTCGTCCAGCACATCTCGTGTTCGCAGTTAGGCGCTTGCTAGCTTTCTGTAAGAGTTGGCAGAGACTAAATGAAAGCTTTGGCAGGGGCTTCTGTGTTATATATATATATATATATATATATATATATATATATATATATATATATATATATATATATATATATATATATATGTTCTCCCAGGAAAAAACCAGTCCTACTACTTTCAGAACAGACCCTGTATATATATATATATATATATATATATATATATATATATATATATATAGAGAGAGAGAGAGAGAGAGAGAGAGAGAGAGTAAAGGGATATCGTTGTAAACAACGCGCTGAAAGCAGCGTTTGTAAAAACTTATTACCAGGACCGAGCAGTATATATAACCGTAGAAAAGTATTTAACTATTTTCTTTTATTTTGTGATTTTTTGGCCTGCGATGCCTACAGTAGATTATTCGGTTAGCTAGATTCGTGAACAGGTCAGCAGGCGGGTGGTTGGTTTGTGCTGAAACTATGTCGCATGGTCGCCGCTAATGCCGCTAGTTCAGCCGTTGGCACCTGCGGACGCATAAGCAGAGAGTACAGTTCGCATGTAAGAAACCTGTGCTTGGTAGGTATCATTCCTACAATCTCCGTCATAGGTGGCGTGATCTGTGCAGTGTAGTCTACATGTACAATTGCTCCCGCTGCGAACTGTTGGTCATATCTTCCCTGCCTATTGCTAGTCGTCCTAGTCATCTTAGTTGACAGAGCAGTTGGCGCTGGTCCTGGGTTCAAGTCCCAGACCACGAAGTTTTCTTCAACTACGGAGGCTCGGGAAAGATGTGTAGCTTCCCTTTGTCGTGTTAATATGACAGCGCTGAGGTGGCCATTAAAGGAATATAGACACCTAACTTTCGGGTGCTTGTTTTCTTCATTGTAATGATGCGTAAGGCATTATTGTACATAGATTACCACGTGATATTCTCGTATGATCTCTAAATAATTTATAATCGAATTTATTTCCCGTGCTGCTTCGGTTTCGGTTTGAACAGCCTAACGATGGTTGTGATGGCAAAATGTGGTTATAGGTCACGTGAGGCATTAAAAAACTGCAGTCGTTGCTTCTACACTCGTTGCCATTCCGGCTAATGAGAAAAGCTGGCTTCAGCACTGCAGAAAAGTAATACGATAAAGCAGGGATTATATCACAGTTTTCCTGCCATGTAAATGGCCTGACTGCACAAAATTCCGCGCATCAAGCATGGAACACTTTCTCACCTACTGCTTGTCCTAACACTACTGCGTCTCAACATCTTTCGAACTTATTGCCCAAACCAAGCGTGCTGCACTCAAGCCGGTTCCATGCCTTACTTGTACTTGTTCATGCAGCCCCCCCGCACACACACACACACACGCGCGCGCGCACATGCACACGCACGCACACACACACGCACACGCACACACACACACACACACACGCGCGCTCGCGCGCACGCACACACAAAATGCTAGTACAGGCAGGCGGGGCTTGTTGCCAGCAACTAAATTTTGTTAAAACTCCTTATCTAAAGCCCTGAAAGTTAAGAAGTGAGTAATTACTCATTGGCATACACCCAAGCGCAGCCATACGGCTACAAAGGACAGCTACACAGGTTTTAGAAAGTTTTTACCATAGGAAATTCAGCGCGTTGACAAAAGCCGGCCCCATATTTGAGTGATGTTTCATAGGGAATCTTCGTAGGGATAGGAAATTTTGGGTCTAATTGAGGAAATTTTCGCTTACCGCAAGGAACATCGCTATTTGCATGCATTTCGTCCGGTTGCTGCTTCGTGTTGTTGCGCAGTATGCAATCAATCACGGGCCCGACTGACGATGAGGGCAGTGGTCGTTTCATGGTGGCTTTGAAGGTGAGGGCAGCGTCTAGATCGCGACTCTCAAAGGACGCTTTTAGTGACGCATCTGCGAAAGCCCATGAAAAAAAAAGATAGATATAAACGTCGAAAATGTCTCATCTGCGAAGCATACCACCCTATTTTCCTTTTGTTTTTATTTGGTGCGCCTCGAGCGCGTTGTACCGGTCGCCAGAGAATCGGTTGGCTACACGCGTGCGGCGGAAGAACGCACTGAGCCGCTGGTCCAGCAGGATCGACTGGGACGCGTGAACCGGGCGGCGGCCCTTTTGAACTCTACTGTGACAACGGCGCCCGGAATATTAACGCTCGCCGCCACGGTCTCCGTTGCACGCAAAAGAGCGCGTCGTGAGCGGCCACGCCGACGCTCGTGGTGGCATTCCCCCCTTCCCCCTTTCTCTCTTTCTTCTGAGCGGGCCTGGAGTCCCTTGCGCAGCTGCGGCAGGGGCGAAACACCGCGGCGCATGACTCACGAACACCCGATTGGTGGCCGCGTGCGCCTTGTGCTGTTACGGCACAATTAGAAGAGAGCCCGGACGCGCTGGTGCCCATAACAGGGCGGCAGCAGAAGGGGGGTGAGGCTCCTCTTTAATATTGATAAATACGGCCGCCCTTTAACGGTGGCACTTGAACGAAAGTGGTGCGCACGACTTTGGCAGCGAGCGGCGCAGCGGGCGGCCGCCACTCTTCCGGTGGCCGCGCGCGGCGCTGCCAAAAATTCCGCGCGCGCGCGTGGCCACGCCTGGGGCCCTCCGCCAAGATGCGCAGCCGGATAATTAATGCCGGCCAACGCATCGAGCGGACGAAGAAAAATATAACGCCCCGGGCGTCGCTAGTGTGCACCAAAGACGAGAAACTGCGCGGCTGTACGGCTGTGCCGAGGATTCGCTGCAGCGGCAGAAGTTCTTCGGCAGCACGATGGCCCGACAGGAATTTCGAATTAGTGGCCCCTTTCACTGGTTGCGAGCGATCAATGAAACCTTCGACCGGGCGGATGCCGTTCCTGCTTCACATCCGTTACATACATATCCTAAGACGTCACGCTCCGCCCTGTATAGTTCAGTCTTATCTGCAGACAAGCCTTATATTGTTACGTGGCGGCCAGCCGAAGAATGAGGCGTGATGAACTATGGACAAGAGATGATTTAATGGCCGCTGGCCTAGCGCAAGCGCTCCGTCCCGCGCCACTGCCAGCTTCATCTTATTCGTAACATTACCCGGGGCCACCGAGCGATCGTCCCGATCGTAAACAGAAGAAGACATCGACGAAGGGATGCGCGATACGGTGATGGGCTGCCAGGGCAGAAAAGAAGTGGCAAGGTGGTGAAGTGCTGGCCGCCACGGTGGGTGAGACGATGGGCGAATGAGGCCCGGTCCACGAAGCATCCGGGCCGGAGGGTGCCAGGAGCTGACGGCTGAGGTCCTTGGACGCACCGAACGGCAGGGGCAGGGGGGGGTCCTCACGTGTGGGCAGGGTCTTTGGTCGGTCGGGTCGTTCTGGTCGCGGCAACGTCGTCAGTTCGTCGTGTCTTGTGGTCCGGGCGGGGAACGGGGCTGGGGTGAGCGGCGAGGTCGGTGTCGGGCGGGCTGGGGCACGGCCGGGCGGGGCAGACCAGGTACTCACGGCCGACGTCCAAGGCAGGCGCAGTACGCCGAAGCTCTGGGACCAGGATGGCGATGAAGGGTCCCCCGCACCTCCACCAAATGTTACGTGGCGGCCAGCCGAAGAATGAGAAGTGCTGAATATGTACAAGAGATGATTTAATGGCCGCTGGCCTAGCTCGAGCGCTCCATCCTGTGCCACTGCCAGCTTCGTCTTCTTCGTAACAATATATGTAGATGGAGATGCACATTATGTGAAGGTTCTAGTTGACAGTTTTAACAACCCCTCTCTCAATAGTATTTTTAGTAGTTCGCGAGCTTATCAACCAGCACTCTTGTCTTTGCTTAATTCAGATGCCTCGCTTAGGGTCCGGCATATTGGCATGGTTACTGTGATACCAGAAGTCCTATTCACAACAAATGCTTCCCTGTCAGTAGCCAAATGGTTTCCATTCGTTTTTCCTGGCTTACAATCCATACCGCAGAATAATAAAATTCCATCTGTAGACAGCCAAGGGGAGGTTTAAAGAAGGTAGTGTGACTTCCCCTGAGAAAGTAGGTATCTGAAATGTGTCAGTCGAATCGTTGCGAATGGATGGCTCCCAACTCATCAGCATTGTTTGCTTCACGAAAGTTCCGTTTTAACGTACCATAAAATGCCCTCTTTACTCCACACTGATGCCCTGATGGTTCAACGGAAGTTCCACGTCAGCGCATGAGAAAGACGTCGAACGTAACGCAGAAACGATACACCATTTTCCATCTTGGACCGTTTTGCGCGGTAGAGATTGCTGTATATAGCTTGCTTCGATTGAATTCATTACATCATTACGATAACCAGTCACAGAAGCCCATAACTTTAGCACGTTGAACAAATAAAGTGCGTCATTGTGAACAACCACTGCTTTCCAATTATGAATAAACTCGGCGAAGCAGCCATGCGGCCTCGCCTGAAGAGACACGGCTTGCGCGGACTGCGCGTTAAGTAAAGAGCGCGGACGGGGTGTTTCTCTCAAGGTAGAAGAGCGATGGATGTGCATCGGTCAGCTCCTCGTGGGTCCCAGAGAGGGGGCCGAGGCAGGCTCCAACGTCCGGCCAGTGGCGCTCCAGTCGTGCCGGGATCCCGTTGCCTCGCGAAAGGGCAATTAATCACGCCGTGCCGGCTTCGAACTCTGACACCGCGCATCCCGCCCAGCAGATCACGAAGGCGCTCTGGATCGGCACCTCTGGCGGCCGGCCTTCCCCTTTATTTTCGGCCAGATAATGCGCTGAGTTAAGTGCGGCCAGGAAATCGAACGCGCGGCGGCGGTGAGCGCGAACCGTCGGCAAATAAATGCATGCGCAATGGGCGCTCTCTCGTGCCGACCCAGTTTCGGTAGCGGCATTAGCACTGCGGCGCATAAGCACATGACGAGTCTGGTCAGAGGTTGTGTCCAAACGTGATCGACCGCGCGCGGCCAGTTATTCGGAGCGCATGGGCAACGAAGGCCGCTGGCCCCTGCAGCGCGGCGACACGGCAGCGGCCGCCGCGTCGCGCGGGCTCGGAGCCCCGAAGTGGATCTCTGGAATCGGGAAAGGCACTGCTGCTGCCCGAATGAAATTCAATGAGCGCTGCTGGACTCGTTTTTCGCCGCTTCTCCTCGGGGGCGCGCGGCCGCGAACCGCTGCCGATGGCGTGCCGAACAATGGGGGCTCACTGCGTTAATGCCTGCGCGAAGGTTGATCTCCGGTCGTTATTAAGCGGCCAATCTGGCGGTGATGATCCAGGTCAGCGGGAAGGCCGCCCTATTGTGTACCGAGCCGATTGGAATCCTCCTCATTCCAGCATTCCGTGCATTTGTTTCGAATAATAATTATCGGCCGAAACGTGATCTGCATTGTGGGCGCCCCTCCGGAGCAGCGGGCGGACAGTGCGGCGGGCACTGCTTCCTTGGCCTTTGGCTCCGTGGGAACCTGTTGCCGCGCTCTGGTTGCGCGCGCGCTTCTTCGCCCGCGGGCGGTTGACAACCGCAAGGGCGCGCTGCCGGCGGCCGATACCCTTTCGCGAGCCATGAACGATGGCGGCCGAGCGGAGCCTTGTTCGCGGCGGCGCTTCGCAGCTCGTCCAACACGCCGTTGCTCAACGGCGGTCCACGGGCCATCGATATTGCGCGCTATATTGGCCCGGCCGCGGATGTAAGAGGTGAGAAAACAAGGAGGCACTGCATCATTAGATTGCGCCATTTGTTTGGACGCGTCACAGGCAACGCGTTGGGAAAACGCGACAGCCGCAGTATCGATCACGAGAAAAAGGAAAGGTGGCGACGCCAAATCATTCTCTTTCCCATGCTCTTCTGGGCTGCGTGGTCGAAGATGCAGCAAAAAACGGCGGCTGGCGCCAAGGCGCACACTACGTCAGCTTTGGCTCCTACCCAGAAGGACTTTGGGCTGGGTTAGAGCGCTGCTTTTAATGATGGCCGGACGTAGTTTCTGGCCGTTTTTCAGAACGCTGCGTGATGTATCCCGCACCTTGCTCCAGAGGAATCGCTAACGGAATGCCCTTCACATGCAGACAGGCGCAGGGCTCAATAGTGTATGTGTGCGCACACATACACTATAGAGCCCTGCTTGGATCGCGCGTTCTGCGTCTGCTGAGAAGGACAGCCAGCGGGAAATGTACGCTAATTTAGTTATTATACGCCTGCCGCTGAGGAAACGTAACGAAAAGATTAGTGGTCTCGTAAAAAATCGTGCGCCTTGTGCCAGAAAGCGTGGCCTTCGCGCTCCCATACATTGTTGCTATACAGAGTTTACTGAGCACTTCTGTTGAACAGCTTATCGATGACCCTTCGAGCTAAGTGGCCAATTACGGTGATACATCACAACAGTGATGTGGCGCCAGTAAGTCGCTGCGGCGGCGACAAAAGCGGCCGTCCCATGAAAACACGCTCAAAAAAAGGATTTTCTATTTAATTGTACTGCCTTCGCCAAAGAGCAGAGCCCGTACGCACTGCAGGCTAGTGTTGCGAAGTTTTGAAGGAAGTGGGTGCATTTGTGTTTTCACCGGTGTTGTTGTTGGTGTTATTTTTCCTGTCTTTTAGCAGGAAATTGGGGACTGGTGTTGAAATGTAAAACATGCACGCACACAAAAGTGAATTTCCTTCGTAGTAGATCACTAGAGCACGGAATGTAACGAGATTTCCAAATTTAAATCTCACAGGAGCAAAGCCCAGTCGAAGATTAGAAAATCGAATTTCGCATAAGTTGAGAGAAATACCCACTGAACCAAGAGCACGAAATCCTGCGTTTTTCATGAAAAAGAAATTTACACAGGAGCTTCAGCCTTGGACATTGACATCTTTGCGCATGACAACCTTAGCTGCATATGCGCAGTTAAACCCAACACAGCTAACACAAACTGAAGCTGAACTGCTGCGATTCTTGGGCTCGTTCACTGAAGTTTTGCAGCACGTATCTCACGTTAGTTGGCGGTCTAATTATTATTGGATGCAAACGAGCTGGCGAAAGAGCACGCTTCAGAGTCGCATGCAATGCGCGCAGGCGGGCTCTTCGGAGCATTCATCGTCCGGCAGAGGTTCGACAAGAGGAAGAGGGGCCTGCGCTTTCGTAAGCCGGCAACAGGAGCACAAGTTCGCCGCGGACGGAATGCCGCGGCGATCACGGCTGACGCCGGCGAGAACCGGGCACAAGAGCGAAAGGCGGGCTTTCACAGAGCGCGCCGTTTGACATCCGCTGCCAGCCCGGGAAATTGCCTGAGAGACGGCGTGGCAAATCGGCAGAGATTCCAGCGGACGTCCCGTTTGTCTTGAGCGCCGGCCATAAGGTGCACCGCCGGGGGTTGGGGGGGCATGTCGCCCTTCGCGGATCCGAGAATTAAACCAGTCTAGATGGAGGATGCCCGTTTCCACGGCGGCGAGGTAACGACGTGACCAGTGGTGCGCCTTGTTTCTTGCTGCCGCCTCCAGCTCCGAGGGGCCGCTGGCGACTGAGCGGTGACGAGCCGAATGACATGTGCGCACGGAGATCGGACCGAGGATAATGGAGGCGCCAGTGACTCCGGCTGCTTCTGAATGCCTAATGCGCGCGCCGCTACTCCCTCCCGGGAGGGGGCGTCCGCCGCGGTTGACCCTTTGGCAGCCGCCGCCGTAATCTCCGCATCTCGTGTACGGCGTTGCTGCGAGCGAGATTGGGCGCGTGTGTCGCATGCAAGCTCACGGGGATAAGAGGCGCGAAAACGAGTCTCACTTCTTTTGTTTTCCGCAGGTGCGCCCGAGGGAGCTGGATGGCACTGCAGCTCGCGGCTGCCCCGCGGGCGGACGCCTCACGGGTCGCGTGAAAAGCGCGCCTGTGGACACCACAGCTGTGCCTCGTTAGGCGCGCATCACTGTTGCGTGCTCTCGGCTAGTCGAAGCGTGCATCTGGGCTAGAAACGGTGCCCCGGTGAAAGCGAAACTTATGCTGGACGAACTTCCCAAAAAGTCCTTGCGCCGCTCGCCAAGCCAAGAGCTAGCGTGAGCATGTAGTTCGCCAAAAGGTGCTTTAAAATCAATGCTCACTCACTCACTCACTCACTCACTCACTCACTCACTCACTCACTCACTCACTCACTCACTCACTCACTCACTCACTCACTCACTCACTCACTCACTCACTCACTCACTCACTCACTCACTCACTCACTCACTCACTCACTCACTCACTCACTCACTCACTCACTCACTCACTCACTCACTCACTCACTCACTCACTCACTCACTCAATGATCGCTTTTGAGAGGAAATAGTTCGTGGTGCGTTTTTACTGGACCACCTGTGGCGAGCATCTTCGAATGGCATTGAAATTATGCCAATCGCATTTGTTCATGCATTATCGCTGGCCGTGGGACAGAACGCGCATTTTTATGATGCAAAGAAATTTCATGAGCTTTGTGCGCGGGTGAGTTCTGTCCGAACAGAAATCTAGCGCCAAGCGCCAGAGACCGCGGAGAGGTATAATTGGGAGTGCGAAGCCATGTATCGCAACGTCCAAAATCGACGAAGTATTTTTACTCAGCATAAGGCAGTGCATAAGGCAAGATGCACATGCCCGTTCCTCAAATTAGTTTGCCTCATACCCATCGTTTTTCATTTCGCCTTTTTTATGCTGACTGACGAGACAGGGTCATACGCCTTACGGGTTTTCAACGGGCATTGCAGGAAGATGCCCGCGTGCTTCGTTCCCTGGTTTTTCCCTGTATCAGAACAATTCGGCCGAGGTTTTTGTTTCCAGACCAGCTGGAGGAGATTTTCCCATGAGCGTGATTGACCGGCTCTCTAAAAGTCCATGCATTCCTGACTAATAAGCTCCTCCTTCCGGCCCCTGACTAGAGAAGATAGAAGCACATCATCTATTTTCTCACCGTTTTAGCAAGGTGCACAATTTGTGTCAGATTCCCCGCAATACCCTTTGCCTCAGTATAACTGCATGCAGCAGAGCTATGCAGTTAGATTACAACTACATTGCAGTTTTATTTCAGTACTGCAGCTAGTCGCGTCACTTCTTGGCACAGGTGCCACAGAGTGAGGCGATTTCATGAACGTCGCTGAGCTATCGCCGTGGGCGTGGAATTTTCGAATTGCGCGAGAGATGGCCGAAGTTTGTTGAGGCACAGCTCAGTGGAAAAACGAGTTTTTGAAATTCCAAAAATGACGCGGCTATATCTAACAACGGCCAACTACAAATCTCTAGTTATGACCAAGCACAACTCTTAATAGTTTAAAAGTTAACTATTAGAATCTAGTTACCAAGCTTACCAGTTACAGTGATTCACCGGTGATCTGGTGGTCGCCAATACTGGTATTACTATGTGCAAAAGCCATACTGTTACCTCAAAAAGCCTATTTATTTTTTTTTAATTTGTGGCATCCTTCTCCGAAATACCTGTCATATGTATCTTGCATCTGTACTGGACAGCATCTTGCATCTGTCCTCAGTACGCGGCATTAAAACATAGTCGAGTTCACGTATTTGCAAGCTGCCTTAAACTCCTCTTTTCCTTTGCGCTACTACGCATGACACAATTGGTGCAACAGTATGCTGTGGCCTCTTGAACGCGCAGTCATATGCGTGTTTCAGGTCGGTGGCGGGAACTCGGGTTGCGGCGTCGAACACGAGTCATTCTCACCTTTCAAGCAGCCTAGAGGTGTGGTATTTTACGGACATTTAAACGAAACAAGCAAACACGAACAAGCGCAAAAAACACGGACAGAGAAAGAGACTTCGACAACACAAGCGCTCGTGTTGTCCAAGTCTCTTTCTCTATCCGTGTTTTTTTGCCCTTGTACGTGTCTGCTATGAACTAACTAGCCCAAAGGTCTGTGCTCTTGAAACAAGCAAGCCCAAAGTTCCCGCAAAAAGAGACAGAATGCCGCTAACCGGCAACGTGCCGTTGCCAGCGAGATGTGCGCCTTGCAACGTGCCGCGTCGCGGTGAGCTTTGTCTCAAAGTAGTCATGATACGGCAAGACCAGCTAGACGACAGCGTCCCGCGCGCCTGACACCTGCTGCCAGGTACGACTGGTTCGCCCGGGAATAATCGAGGCTTCCTTGCCGGAACGCAAATGGGGCCTCGCGAAGGAGAAAGCGAAACGCGGCTCGACGTTACGTTGCCACACCTCGTACACGAGCAGGGCGTACCGGAGGAGCTTCATTGCCGCCGGTGTGGCAATGTCAGCTCTGTCCTCCATTTCCCGTAAAATAAAGTCCAACACGTCAACGCACTTTGTAACCACGCCTCGCGTGACAAACGGTGGCAACATTTCCAAGGCCAACATCAACGGAAGCTTCGATGCAATCGTGAGCCTCGAGCCGGTTACCTTTAACGACGCCCAGCAATTTGCGCTAGACAGCCGGCACGCGGCTGCACGAACGTCGCTGGCCGTCGGTTGCGCAAGGGGAGGCAAAGTCGCTCATTCGAGATGACACATGCCGAAACGACCGCTTTCGTTCGTTTCGCCAATTCTGCAGGAGACTACCGGCTGGGGGGCGACAGATCCGCGTTCGTCTGCATTCTGACCCTCTCTTCTCGAGACGTGCCTCATATGCTTCCTAGGTTTGAAGAAAACGTCATCATATATACAGGAAGCGGCGATAAAGAATGGTTAACTGGTGAAGTTCTACACGCCTACGTAACGCGATGGCCTGCAACGAACGCCGTTGAAGCCACGGCATTGATTTGGCATAGAACCTTTAGATTGTGTAGCGGGTACTGACTTTGCACACCACACAGGTGGGTCGAACAATTTCAATTTTATACAAGTACCTTTAATATATGGGTAGCTAGAGGCACAGAGCGTTAGGAGTGGGAGATTGGGGGATTAACAGTGGCCCGCTATGGCCGTCTTGCATACGAAGTGCCTGCCACAACGCGTCCATTACCTCTGGAGCTATGCTACCCGTGCGGCCGAATCCAGGCTCCATATGTCAAGTCCAAGTTGTACGGTCCGGCCGACGGCTATGCTGTCTAGACCAGAGCAGTCCCACATGAGATGGAGTGTCATTGGGGTCTCCTCCTGCCTTCATGTGAAGCATTTTACCGGTGGTGATGCTTCAGGAGGGGCGTCGCTCTCGTGTTCCGAGCGGTGGGCCGTTCTGCGGCGGCGCCAGCGGGCGATGACGCCGTCGGTGTAAGCATAGCTGAATCGCGCCCGGTTGAGGAACACTTGAGCACCTCGTAGAAGATCGGGGGGGGGGGGGGGGGGGGGGGGGGGGCATGAGGACAACACACTGAGGAATCTAGGCGAGAAGCTCCCTTCGACTTTGTTGACGGCGGCGTTGTCGATTTTAATCGGGGTCTTTCGGGAGCGTGATCGGCGCCGTCAGGTCCCCGTGCTGGGAGCGGTGTAGTGAAGCCTCGCTCGCCAGCTCGTGGGCCCATTCGTTGCCAAGATGTCCTTCATGTCTTGGGATCCAGCGTAATGTTACGGTGGTGATTCTCTAGATAAGCTTATATACGGTGGGTGTGAGTGAAACTGAGGGAAAGTTGGCCATCTCTTAGGGATCTTTTCCGGGCTTTAGGACTGGCGTCACTACGGCGTGTTTCAGGGTCCCCGGTACCTCGCCACTTGTCCAAATCTCATCGACGTGCACGAGAAGTTCTTCGCGCTGTGAGGCGGCGAGGTTCCGGAGCGTCGTCCACGTCACGCCATCCTTCCTTGAGAGCTGTTGACTTTGATCTGTTAGTCGGGCCTTCATGAATGGCGCCTCGATAGGCTCCGACTCATCAACTGGATCTGTGAAGTAGACACCATCGGCAGCGGCAGTGGTTGGCTGCGGGAAAAATTCGGATGCTGCCTGTTTTTTAGACTCCTCAGGGCCGACGCCGGTTCGGAGCAAAACGGCCTCCACCGGAGCTTCCCCCGACCGCGCAAGTGTCGAAATCTGGACCACAGTTTGCCAGCGCCGGTGTGCCGGGAGAACGACTCGCAGTGCTCCTCCCAGCACTGGCGAGCAAGTAGCTTTTCGTGGCGTCGTATTCTAGCCACTTGTTGCCATATGCTTGTTGTAATAGGCGTTGTCTAGGTATACGTGCGACTGTCGTCTACGTATTAAGCATAAAATGCTTTTAGCTCCCGTTGTCGGCAGTGGGGTGACGTCACGCCGAGACCGAGTGCCAACATCCGGGCACTGAATTCCACTCATCCGGGCACTGAATTCCACTCATCCGGGCACTGAAACGAGAACATCCGGGCACCGTACGAGATTTAACGAGACACTCTAAGCCCTCCTACAGGACCGGCATATAAGCGCCGGTAGCTTCGCGCCGAACGGGTGGTGGCGTTCCTCCCTTCCTGTACGGTGCGGTTCGGGTGTCCACCGAGATGACAGAGAATTACTGCGCCATTTCCTTTCCTCAAAAAGCGTCGCGTTCGATGGGCATCGCGCCGAACGGGTGGTGGCGTTCCGTGGACTGCCTGGCAGCGCTACAACACGCTGTCGCGTTCCACTCCTAAAGGCGAAGCTTAAGCGTCATTAATTAGCAGTTAATTAGTATTTTGTCATTAATCAGAAATTAGTCACCAATTAGTAATTTGTCATTACTTCGTCATCAATTATGTGTGACGTAATCCAGTGGTGACGTCACCAGTGTCACATAGGCAAACTGGTGCGGAAAACGCTTTCGCCTCTACGCACTTTAGACAGTTTCGAACGCGCTGCATATACATTCTTGTCAGGCCTGCGTCTCGTCATGTCCGCGTACGCTTCTGCATCGTTCTGCATTTCATGCTTACCCTACTCTCGGTTACGGGGGAGGCACAGATATTTTTTGCTTGGAGTTCTTCCCGGACGCGCCACAGGTTACCGAGGTGACGATCAGGTGTCGGGGAGTCTCCTTCTGCAACTGATGTCCTTGAGGCTCCTTTGGGGCCGTCAGGGCACGGTCGTTCGACGTGGTGGATGTTCCGTCGGAATCTTCAGGCTGGCTCATGAGTTCCCTGAAGCATTGCCAGTCGATGTAGTTCATGCGCTTTCACCGTTCCTGCTGGCAGTCATGGAGTGCGGTCCATATAGGATGGTGGTCACTACTCCACGGCGTCGGTTCGCAAGACCAACACTACGCTGTCTCGGCCGTCCCCCTGGTCAGGTCTCGGTTGATATCGTGTTGTCTTGGATTCTCGGCCCATCGCATTGGTTGGCCCAGAGTACTGGCTAGGCACAGTTGTGCCTTTCGACTTCCTGGGGCAATTGGCGGCCGCGGCTGCTCGAGCATCGGTATCCCCAGTCTTCATGTTTGGCGTTAAAGCCACATCCGAAGGCAACAGTGTCGTGAGGGTATATCTCGCGCAGGCAGCGCATACATACAGGTAAAGTCCCCGTTAGTAACGGTCGGGTTGGTGGTCGAATCACCAACTCGTAATCAACAGCCGAACTCTCAAGCCACTGAGCCACTCCGGCGGATAGCGAGTAAGGAGATACAAGCGAAAAAAAATTTATGCCAAATTTGATAACAGTTTTCTAGCGCAAGGGCCTATCCGGCCAAATAGCGGCAAACGAATGACGACTGGTCAACTATGGTTCTTGACATGTGCTGAGGGCCGAATTTTCTAAAGGTGGGCTAGGCCAAAGTATCATGTGTCGGTTTTCTCTAGCTTTGAAAGTCGAACAGTTCGGGAAGCAAGGGCCCTTGTAGCGGAAGGAAGAAATCCAGCTGTGTGTCACAGGCCCGGGCCGCGTATTTACCAACCATGTCACTGCAGTCTGTCGGCAATCATATCACTCTTGACTTGCAATTTTTGCTTTTCTACGGGCCCAAACGCTGTGGCGGACGCGTGGACCCGTGATGGATGTCTCCATCTCTGGAGCCGGAGTTCCTGCTTTACATGATCTCCCGGTTTTTGTTACAATGCGACGCTACTGTCCCTGTCAGTGTGATAAAAAATACCAGGAAATAGTGCCGGACTTCATAGACTCAACACAGGCCTCACAGTCAACATTGTTAGTCAATACGAAAAGAAATGACTGTATAGAATTACAAGCACAAGTTTGGACCTCACCGGTCGACACCTTTCAAACAGCTTTTCTGACAAAGTACAGCTAACCGGTACCTGATTACACTTTGAAAGCCCGAAAAAGAAAAGTGAGATTTACCGGTGGTAAAAATAAAACAGTGTGTTGGTTGCGCTTCATATTGGACGGGGCTATACATTTAACACTTCTTTGTCTTGCAGTTTAACCTCTTGAAAAAAAGAAATATAAAGTTTTGTCACTAAGTGGCCGTCATTCAACGTTTACGTAACGACGGTAGCCGAGAGAGTCCTGCATGGAGCACCAGGACCCCCGCAGCCGCCCAGAGCGCCCCTTGTGAACGGAGGAGGGCGAAGGGGAGAGAAGGCCCTCGCCTGTAAGGTGGTCGCATGTAATGTTGAAACCTGTTCCGATAGCTCGCTCGACTGTCATCGCCGATTTCGAGGAGCAGGCGCCGTTCACTTTCTGTTGCTCGCTGCGAGGGCAGCCTCTCGCGCCGTCTCTGATCGGGGACGTAGAAACGGTAGTGTCTCTCTGTACCCTCTTGCCCGACGCCGACCCTCGCCGCCAGTTTCGCCTGCGGCCCCAACTTCCGCGTACTGTCAAGCGTGTCGAGGATAAGCGCATCTTGACTGCTCATTCCCTGCGGCTCGCCAATCTTTATCGCAGGAACGCGATGCGAGACGAAACGCGCAATCAGCCCTCGTCATAGCCGAGCAAGAGACGCAACCGAGCCGCCTTGCGTTCGCCTCTCCCTTTTTTGAGCTGCCGCTTTCTGAGGAGAAGGGAGTCTGCGCCGTCTGTGCGTGAGGCTCCTCTCTGCGAGCCGCCGGCACGTGTGATCAGCTTCGGACCCAATCAAGCTCTCTGCCTGCGAAAAGTGGGTTGTTCGATTCGTTGTTCACGCTGCGGCGACGGCCTACGAGGGGCGGTTCTTTTTGCTGTTGTTTCCTTGTCGCTACGAAGGCTGCTAGTGACGCCACACGGAAGGATCGGGGCCACGGTTCCCCCATACCGCGCACTTTTTTTTTTTTTTAGCCGCAGTGCCTTTCGAAAGCTACCTAGAGTGATGACGGACGAGGGTGTTATGCATTGCCATTTGGCAGGGGTTAAGATGGGCACAGCTGGCAACGCTTGCAACATGAAACACAAGGACTGGCAGCGTTAGCTCACGATTGTAATTCTGTCTATACGTGAACTCCACGAAATCCATACATGCAGAGAAACTTTGCATCAGAAACTCTAAAAAACATTTTTCTTTTCATTATTGTTTAATTCATTCATTCATTCATTCATTCATTCATTCATTCATTCATTCATTCATTCACTGCCTCAAAGGCCGTTTTGCCCAGGGTTTTACATGGGCAGTGATGTGACGAAAAAAAAAGCGTATTACTAAAGGTCTGATTCAGTGGAAGACTTGTAAAGAACCTGGTTTTCACTGGAGTCTGGAGGAGGGTACTTAATAGAAGATTGTTTCAGTCTTTGCCTGTTTTGACGTAAGAGGAATGAAGGTGGGCCGTGTTTCGTGCTCGATGTGGACAGACGGCTTTGAGCTGCACTCGCTACAAAACGATGAGCGGGTTGAATAAAGCCGCTGTGAGGAAAAGCTTGATGTATTTTATGAAAGAAACGAAGCCTATAATAAAACAAAGCCACAATTTTATCGTAGCTTTGCAGTGCTTCTGAATATTAGGAAAGCCTGCTTTATTCTTAAAGTTACACTGGTAGAGTACGAGTGATCTGAAAGGGGGAGGATTTAAGGGGGAGGCGAAGGGGGCGTCGAGTTCGGTCCGTCGATATGGCGAACGAGGCAGCCAGCACGGTTGCCTGCAGTACCAGACCTGTCCCCGCCGCCGATCTTGTGACGTCATTGTGAATGCTACAATCAATCAATCAATCAATCAATCAATCAATCAATCAATCAATCAATCAATCAATCAATCAATCAATCAATCAATCAATCAATCAATCAATCTCTATTTCAGTTTGAGGGCATAGAAACTGCAGGTGACGATAACAAAGCGAATTATACTTGACGGGCCTCACCATCATCAGCAGGCACGAGGCAAAAACAAAAACCGCTGGACAACTGTCTTCAGATATAAGTACGCTTAGGAAGAGCAATATTTACAGAAACAGAAGTATTTCATATAATCGTCAGCAGTATGTACCGCAAGAAATTAAAAGCTATAACAGAGAGTGGCACAGCAGAAGTTAACAAGCGCGCACTTCACACCACAGTTCCATAGAATGTTGTACAAATTTCTTGTGGATGGCAGAGACATGCTATTTAGTTGATCATGTAATGAGGTATTCAGAAACTCTGGTACTGTATAGCTCGACATAGAAAACTCGTAGTTTGTTCTGCACTTAGGTAACACAATATAATTTTGTTGTCTTATGTAGTGCAGGAACAATTTGGGAAAGAAATGAACAATTTTTTTTCGCGCTATTCTTTTATAGAAACAAGCAAATCTGCAGACAGATAATTTGCTGGCAGGTACAATATTATATAGCAAGTAAACATGCCTAGTGGACGAATCATATACGACCCGTTGACAATCGCACGGAGCATTTACTTTTTGCAAAATTTGCAGCCTTATAACGTTTTTACTTTTATTTTTATTGAAAATTCGGCGGACTTTTATTTTATGTTTATTTCAGAACGGAGTTTTATTTTTTTTTTTCACTGAATATATTTTGAACTTATGAATTACTGTTTTTTTTTTTTCGGTGGTATAGGGTAGTATTCTTCTACTGTGAGACGTCACTTTTTGCCAGCATGGGCATCAGTTTCCAGTACTTAACGCACAAGTGGCCTTACTTAGAGCAGCGGTTGTAAACGAAAACGCTATAATGATTAAAAAAGAAAGTAATGTTATATGATCGAGCCGTTAGACAAAACACTGGGTTGTAATGTTATCGTTGCGCTGTTGCGCTGGATTGAGCAAAAATGTGAGGATTCACGTGTTGTGCGTGTTGACGGTCGTGGTAGCTAGGACATGATTCTTTTCATGACGCTTATGCATGTTTCATGTCAGTGTCCTTAGAAGCAGTAGAAGCTATACTCAACCAAGTAGAGGCATGTAAAGTGGCGGTGCAATGCCTCAAAAAGGCACAACTGCGCTAATCCAATGGTACCGCCGTCTCACCACGCCCCTGGCTACCGTGCTTTGCTAATCTCACTTAGTGTAGCTCTTACTCAGCTTGCAGCTAGCTGTGGCATACATGGTAGGTATATTAACCTCTTTTGGTTATTACCAAAACGTCCAACCCCATACTTAAATCTAGCAGCATAAGCGAGGGAGAAGCTAGATTAAGTTAAAGCTTAGTAGCCGAGAACTTGGTCAACGTTAACTATCCGAGTTACTGACTCCCGTCATGACTGATCGCAATGAACACTGCGCTATTCAATCAATCCGCTAATAACTTCTCTTTTGATCCCTTTTCCCGCGCGCAGTATACGATGGTGCCGCAGTTGTCATTATGCTTTCGGCTATTTTTTGGTATAGTGCCGTTGCCATGCAACTGCAGGCGTAGTCTGCACGGAACGTAACTCTGTTATAATGAAACGAAGCTTAAAGGATGAGTCCGAAACAGATTTTCTTGCAGACAGGTATTAGTTAATTTTATGAGCTGTACAAAGACAGAATTCGCAAGTACCACTGGATGATTTCATTGCTAAAAAACGCGAAATCAAAAATTGAATGCTTTCTGGGCTGAAAAGAAACCTCAAAGAAAGATGGATACGAAGCTTTTTTCTAATAAATACCAAACGATTCTGGACAAAAGCATTTTTGCGCTGGAAGCCATTTATGAACGCAATATTTTTCATATAGTGTAAGATATTTCACTATAGCAATCAATTTATCCGCAGGTCATCTGACGTCTGCCTTGCATTTTTTTTTTCTATTTACGTTCTTGCTATCGGCAAAAGCATCCCTTATTGTTTTCTATGTCAGTCTTAACTGTTCGATGCGATCGATGGAAACAATTTAAACGAAAGATTCTGCTGCATATCAAAAGAATGGATCATTACTTTAAATATTTCAACAAGAGTATCTCACAATTTTCCAATTTTCAGAATATTTGCCCGATAATGTTAATCATGAAAACTCAATTCGCAACAGCTAATCATTTCAGTTCGCAGTGTGAAAGTAACGAGTCGGATACAGCTCGAGAACGAAGCGGCTTTTCACCGTCAAAGGACCGCTTTCCAGCCGATGTCATCGGCCAATTCTCATGAGCCGCCTGCTAACGTGACAATACAGGGAGTGGCTCATGACAGGGGACAGTCCCCTCCCTGCATTGTCACAATAGCAGGGCCATGAGAATCGGTCGACGCCATTTCGGTCGACGACATTTCCTGACTGCAGTTTGATCTTTACATAATCACTAAGTGGCGTAAAGTTGACAAATACGCCTCAATGGTAAGTAATGTAAACCAATGCGGATCTCGCGAGCATCAGCATGTTCTAGAGCTTTTTCTGGTAAGACTGGGGGTTATGCACTGCAAGAAATAACTTCACGCAAGTATATATCCGAAAGAAGCAGTCACTGAGGCTAAGGGAAACACAAAGTAATGCAAACTTTTTTTTATCACAGTATTGATTAATGCGTGAAATTCATTTCGTGAATTTTCCACCCTAAATAACACCTCCATGAGGAAAACTAACACCTCCTATGGTATCCTGGGTTTAACTTACTGCTGCTTCTTTCGTACCCATATCCTAACAAATTCGTCATCCCCTTACCCTCGTCTGCTTAACTCGTACAGGTATAGGAGTTCAGGTAACCGCTAATCTTTCCTAAAACGCACAAAAACTTAATAATTAGTGACACTAATCGCGTGGTAAGCGACTTACGACGAAAATTTTCAAGGGCATCCTCATCATAAAAATTAGCATTGTGCACGATTCTGGAGAATTAGCGCGCGGAAAACGGGACAGAGACTAGAGAAGACACACACAAGCACATACTGAGAACTAAAAATTTATTTCAGTGCTCGCAGCCATGTGTCAACTGGCCCGGGTACTTTCGTTATAGCATTGTATAGCTCACTGGGCTGCGCTAAACTAGAATACGCTAGTGAGGTGTTGGATCTAAGTGAAGAGCAGGAAAGTGGGGAAGCTTCTCCTCCAGAAGTATTAAACACAATCTATTCACGCATTGTAAGTTCCCTGAATTTTTTAAACTCTTTCTACCCCAACCTGTATGAACTTCAAAGGAACGTTACGTATGACATTCAACTTGAATTCTTTCTTCATGACCGAAACACTATGTGTACACTACAGGCGCCCTCATAGATTTCGATAAAGCATTTGAGAATGTTCCATACCAACCCTGCTGTTAAACCTTTTACGGGAGACCTTGAAACCACTTGCAACTGGTTGATGGTTTTTCTTATAAATCGTTAACAATTTGTGCAAACGTACAATACGTCTTCCCTCCTCTCTAACATCATATCTGGCTATCTGGCGTGCCACAAGGCAAGGTTCCTGTCGCCTCCTTTTCTTGATTTCCATCAACGACTTGTCCCATAACATTTCACCAATGCCCTTATTAAGCAAAGCCAGGAGCTACGAAAAAAAAATAATTTTTCGCGCAGGGCCTGCGAGAACAAAAACGTGATGTCATTTTGAACGATCTATTAGACAAGTCGAGCAGGCACAACATAGACAATAAGACAACCAGCGCTTTCGTTGATGACGCTCTGCTAGTATTGCGGATGCCTTCAATGACTACATCATAAGCGGCCTCAAAGTACAATCTTCCTCTCCATAGTGTCCTAGAACTATATAATGCGCCGCCGCACATCCTTTGCGCCTTTGCTCCCTCCGTTGATGCTAATGAGCTAAAGTGCATACTTGACGTCATTCCTTTATCTAAACCTGCTTGCGACAATAAAATCGCGGTCCGGGATCAACTGAATGACTATCACCAACTTAAAATTTGACAGGCGTTCGGTGGGCCGATCCGACGGAAACGCGCAGCATTACGACACTCGGTTCTGGAGTTGGCTCGCGCATAGCCACTTCAATGGAAGAGTAGCATCCGGCGCGCGCGCACCGCTCTGCTATTTGCCACTTTCGCACCTTCCAGCAGTGGCAGGTGGTGGACGCTTCAGAGGACGCCGGACGCCGGACAGTTTTTCCCGACATGAGGGTTCTAATGCTGTCGGATTAAAACGTTCCCCTGTGAACGGTTGCCTCAAGACTGAAGAAATCCTTCAAGGGCTTGATATACCTGTCATTCCGGCAATACATACAAATAGCTCTGAACAGGACACAAACAAGTGCAGACTAGTTGTAATACTACCCATTCTTGGTCACGCGCAGGAAAACACCACTTTTAGTTGTGAGGAAACTGTGGAATATTGTAAGTTACGAAATATTGTAAGTAACTAGTGCGTTACGTTTCTGAGAATAAATAGCTAAAAAAGTGCAAGCGTCCCAATTAGGGATCTGCGGGTCTATTGATTGTTTGGCGCTACCTTACGATATACAAAAAAAAAGATGCGTCCATAATCAACTTCCCGTTGAAAAATGCGCTGGTCCAGAATTCTTGTGTACGGGTTAATATGAAGTTTAAGGTAGAGAAACTCAATCCGCAGTGCACAAAATGGTTTAGTTTTAAACTGACACGCACAGTCGCTTCGCTCACCGCACTGCGCACACACGCGCACAGTGATCCGTCAGATAGGTCGTATTACGCAAATCAAAGAAAATAAAGCAACGAAGCCGCTCGCTTACACGATAATACTGCGCATGCTAAAAAGTGTGGAACTCACGACGGCGTGCATACCTACATGTATAAGCCGCATGGGAAGCGACAATAGTCGTCGATGGCTGGCGGATTTCTCTTGAGATCACATGACCAGACGACTTTAAACAACTTCAACAAGCGTTTGGTCTCGGAACGTGTGTATTAGCCAGGACGGGCAGCTAAAGCAACACAAAAATGGGCCTCGGCAACCGGAATCCTTAAAACGTGAAAACCTCAAGCCTGGTTTCGGAATGTGGAATCGCATTGCACACCATAAACCGGCGTTACTCCCCGTGAGTTTTGCTCCGGGCGCACAAGACACTTCGGCCAGCACCAAGCGTACGCTGACACGCATTGCTGCTTTGGAGCCTTGCACATGCAGGTAGAGCCTTTGCCAAAAGTAACCAGGCTGCATGGCTTGCTTCTCACTCGTATATTCCCTAAAAATTGCAAGGCCCTGAAAGGTGATAACAAGGATTCTTCTTAATTTCATAGAGATTTAGAGCTTGAATGGTGACATAAGTGCTCCGATATACGAGCCAGAAGCAAACCATGCCGTCTGGTCACTTTTGGCAAAGCGGCACCCTAAAGCGATAACGGGAAGCGGATAACAGTAACGCGGAGTAAGAGAGATGGTACGACGCCGAAGTAAAGAATCCTTACATTTCGGGCTTCGCACAACTCAAACGTGAAACTTCAACGATAGAGGAAGCCGGCAAACTCAGGTACGGCTTCTTTCCCGTCGCCGCGTCGCACGCAGGTGGCCATGAACTTTTTCTTCTTTTTTTTTAATGGCAGCGCGGTCACTGCGACGTTTATTAGGCTCCATATAGGATTGTTTCACCTCATAATTTACAGTTCCAAAAACACGTTTTCCATGTAAGTTACACGGAAGATGCCGTTCTGACGTAACACATAACAGGTCTAGTAATCTTTACCCTGGACAAAAATAATTAAAACATCAAAACAAATCTCGCTGTAACGTCCATCTTAGAGGTTATTACAGCTTGTAACTTTTTCAGAAGCAGCTTTGCAGATTAACAGGATTAGAGCTACAGTCGCGGGTAAAAAAGGTTAGCACACATGACGGAACATTAGAGCGCCGGAATGACAACGCGTGGCGCTGCGGGTGGCGAAGAGGCTGAGAGTGCCGGGCCGTTCCCATTCTACAGTATTAGGGGGGTTCTGCGGACTGCCACGGACCAGCAAAATTACTGGCTAAAAGCAGCCCTATTATCTATTGTTCCCGCGAGTTCCTTTTGATAGACCATCGCGGACATAAAAAAAAAACAGTAATAGAAAAGAAGCCATCTTTGCTCATGATAACCGAGCCAAAATAAATGCCGCAAGCACAGTCACGTAGGGTCGGCACTTCAACGCTCGGGCGGTGCACGCTTGATAAAGCTTACTTCCTGCCGTCCCCCCCTATAGGCTGCAAACATGGAAACGGCCCGTTAGGCAGGTCTGCGTACCGCAGCGCCGCTTGGTGAGATACACGAATTCTGGTCGCCAGCGATCTGTGCTAATATTTTTTTGCTCGCGACTGTACGTATGTATGCCTTCGAGGGTGCTTTCCGTTTCCTGGGCATTCCGACCTCTGTCTGAAAACTAAACACGTTGACAGACTTGCCTGTCTGGTTGGCCTTGATCACTTATAATTGATTACTTATAAAAAAAGTCGCGCATAACGAGTGGCATGCAGTGCTCCCTCAAACATTTTCGAGCGCACTTCAACCGACCAAGGCACCTCCGCTGCGACTGACCGTGTGGACGAGGCGCATCGCGTGGCATATTGCACAACGCGTCAGATGTTCGGTTGGGTCCCTGACGCTCACAAATTGATCGCCAGGGGACTTACCCGTAATGCTTATTTAAAAAACAAAAAAGAACCCTGGTACGCTTTGTTAATTATTAGCCAAACATTCTCGACGTGATCACGCTCAGGAGCAGCGAGAGGCCACTGCGGGCTGCAAGCCGCTCCCTTCCGCCTCTACACGACTGTGAATGGAAGATGGACGCTGGCCACTCCCTCTCTACACCCACTGCGTGATGCGGAAGAGTGGAGCACGCGGCACGCATCGGTCTCGGCCCAGACGTGGTGTGGCACGGGGGCCACATTTTGTTTTCTTTTTCACCCCACCCCGGTGTCGATGATAAGACCCGAGAATGAAGAGCGCAGCCAGTGCGGTACCCTAGCGCGAGAGCCTCCCGCGCGAAGAAGCCTCGCGTAGCCAATTTCCCGACCGCACGATGTGGACAAAGTGGCCACTGCGGCGGCGGCGGCGGCGACAGCGGCGCGCGCGCACGATCGCGGGGTGCGCCGGGCGGCATCCTTCGCCGCGCCGGCTCGCAATTTCCGAGTTTGTCGTGTCAACGCGCCCTGATAGAGTCGCTCGCTCGCCGCGAAGACAGATTAGAGCGCGCGAGGCGTGGGCCGCGCTGATGATGTGTCCATCGCTCGTCAGCGGACGGCCGCCCCACTTCGGGTTCGCTCAGTGAAAATAGCTTTGTAATACTATGCATTACGACCTAATAAGCGTCATGATGGGCATCTGTCCCTACGCCGCGACGTTCTTTGCACTAACAAGATGCGCTCGCTCGCTCCTTCGTCGCGGCACTTTTTTCTGCCCTTGCGCGATGACGGGGCGGCCGCTCAAGCGTCATTTCTGGCCGCTACCCACGCAGCGCGACGGCCTGTCATGGAGCTGCGTGGATTCTATTGGCAGCGCCGGACTCGCGAGGCACGAGCGTAAAGGTGAGGCAAATGGTAGAAAGACAAGAGATGTCAATGTGATCAGTTAGACCAATATCCCGCTCGAGAAAAGCGACCGTAGACTGCTAGCGCGTGAAGCCTTGTGAGCATCTTAGCTTGTAGCATAGATGAGTTTATTCATGCTGACCATGACTAAGTGTACCAACCTCTTCGAATGAAACAAAAAAAAACAATAAAAGTATGAAAATCTAAAGTCTCGCAAATGAAGACATATGTGTCCGAGAGCAGCAAGTGCGGTGGTTTCTTCTGACCACAGGTTGCGCCATCACGTTGACGTGAAGGCACGACTCTCTATCGTTTACCATTGGTACCGTCATTTTGTGTGTGGTTGCCAATTCTATACGTGCTATTTCTCAAAGAAACTTGACATTGCTGTGAAAGGTTACATACATGGCGTCAGCAGACCAGTGGCAAAATTTGCAAAATTTCTCTCGCCCGTTGAAACAGCCCTTGACTGGCCGACGTACTGGATACCGTACGCTGGACTACGACTACAGATGAAATGGGCGCGAGCCAGTCAGGAACTGTTCCTGGTCAAGAAGGTCAACGTGTAGTACCTTCCGCAAGCCTGCCGCACTTTAGCGAGGCGTATAGTGTAGTTCCTCTATCATGACTGTCGTAGAGAGCTCTGACGGTCCACTAAACTATAAATTTGGCCTAATTAGCGACGCGTAATGAATGCGTTGCAGGGCGAAGGACAGCACAAGGCGGGGAGCGCCGAGTCCGAGCTGTCCCTCGTCGTTCGCGCTGTATCACATTCATTACCTATGGCGGACGCCAACATGGGAGGGAATAAAAGCGAGCCGATTATTATGCTCGCGAACTGCTCTACTTTGAAGCGTGTCCGTGGGGCGGGAGTGGAAGGCGTAGAGGACGTCTGACATGGTCGGCCAGCTGTGCCGCGCAACAATTAACTCAGACCGAAGTAGGTCATTCAGAATTGTGAGCCATACACAAACACGGTAGGCCCACGCGCGAGGGTTTCCTGTGAGACGAACATTTCTGCTTACTACGCACACATAATTTACATTCACATGCTAAGCCCGATGAATTAGGTGCACGACAACCACGCGCTCGCTACGTATAACTGCACTGGCTTCAATATATGTTTGTACAGGTTACTCTTCATATCTCTCACAGTCCTCTGAAAAATTTACACACCGACCGCGCCTGTGTATAAGAGAGAATAGGTGCTGCACATATCACTTTCGATGCAGCCCATTTCTCGGTTCCCGAGAGGGCGAAAGCAGGAATTGCTCAAAACAAAATGCTGGGCTAGTTAATTGGTTACTTACTCTACCAGTTCCAAAGGATAAGGACAAAAGCAGTAGAGCAGCACAATACTTCCATGCCCCCCCCCCCCCCCCCCCTTTTTTTTAAAGCTTTGGTAGTATGCCTCACCACGCTGCACAAAATTGTCTATAAGGAAGAAGTGAAGGATAGGTTCGGCGACTTGTCCGTAAGCGATCGCTCACGCTTCCTACTCCCAAACGCACGGTTCGTGAGCGGCCGATGAGCGCGCACTCACTTCTGATTTACTTCGGCTGAACGAGCCTGCGCCAGTTTGCTGTTCTTCGCATCTTGAGCTACAGTCCTTTTTTTCAGTCTAGTGAAACGCCATTGTCGACGCACTCGCTATAGAGAGCAGTAGTAGTGCGCACTGAATTCCAATGTACGTTGAGCATGGTTTCCTCTCAAAGTGTAGCCCCGCATCAGTAGGTGATCCCTAACAGTCACTGGAGCCACCACTACAGAGCCCCCCTCCCTCCCCTTTGTACGAAAGGCGTCCAAGTCACTAGTGAAAGTAGTATTTTTTACACTGCGCGACCGCTGTAACCTGGCCTGCCACTGTTTTGGGGGCCCGTTTTAACGACTGGCGGAACGCGTTTCGAGCGGTTACACCGGAGATTTAGTTACTGTTTGTCTGTTTATTATTTTATTCTCTGCGCCGTTCCTGCCAAAGTAGAGTGAAGAACACTAACAATATATAAGGATGATCGAAACAACGTAGACGCCGTCCCCCCCATACAACTTACACAACGCAAGATATAATAAAGAGCCCAACACGCGAAAAGAAGTACAAATTTAATAAAAGTGGTCGGGGGGGATTTTATAACGGCGGGGGCCGCGGAGTAGACAGAGAAACCGTTTCATACCCAAAAGTGAAAACCTGGCGGATAATAA
Organism: Amblyomma mixtum; assembly: GCF_055824585.1. Classification (NCBI taxonomy): domain Eukaryota; kingdom Metazoa; phylum Arthropoda; class Arachnida; order Ixodida; family Ixodidae; genus Amblyomma; species Amblyomma mixtum. The sequence continues at coordinate 50,062,254 of NC_143014.1, forward strand.
AAGAATAACGCGGGATATTTTGTTGAGAATAACGCCTGAAAGCTCTGATTAATGACGTAATCATGCTTGCCTAAGCACACAGGCGGTGAAATTCTAGTCTGCAGTGCACTGACATACTAAATTTAGTGGCTAGTTTCCTCCATTGATTATCTCTTTCAGTTACTCTATGGGGCACGGTAATCTTTTCCAGCCTGAAATGTGTCTTAACAAAAGCCGGCGTCCACTTGCCAGTGGTATGTACATGCTGTGTTCTGGATTCTTGCAAGCTGGGATGAAATATGTAATAACAGAATGTAGCCAACTTCAATGAACCGAACTGCATAGAATGAAGAACAAGAGTAACAATGGTCAAGCAGAGACAGCCGTCGCCATTTCCGGAGTAGCCTAACGTCGCTACAGCGGTATAGATTCTCTGTAGATGGCAGCGCACCGTCGTTGTCGCATCCTCCTTTTCGAGCGGACGGAATGCACGGCGTTTGTCGCCGTTTCCCTTCGATGGCCGGCGAACTTTTTCGATTAGCAAGCTGCGGGAAGCGGGCCCAAAGAAAACCGCGCCCTATCCGCGCATGCAGGGCCGTCCTGTTGTTGCCGCGACGCGGCTTGTTTTGCGGCAGCCCCAGATTGTCCCCGTGACGTGATATATAGATTAGGGCAATAAGCAGGCCGCTTGTTGGCGGGCCACTTCAAAGGCGGCCGCCGGGCATTCCGACGCTGTTCCCGTTGAAGCACCTGCGCCGCGCGACCCCAGCGGCCAGACACGGCGAAAGAAAAGGCGCCGTAAGACAGCGATTTACAACGTTCGCCTTTCACACGGCCGGCTATTTTCTTCTTGAGCCGCGGCTGCTGCTTGCTGCTGCTTCTTCGGACGGCTACGAAGGGGTTCGGCGGCCCTGATTTACAAGGCGCGCGGAACGCGGTCCCGGGACTCGGTGTTTTTCAGCGGCCGCGCCGCCGGCTCCGGGGCCGCCGCCGCGCTCTTCAAGGTCGGCCGCAAGGACGACGCCCAAAATGCCGCCGCTGCCGAAGCGGTGCTCGGGCTCCACCGCGCACCTGGCTACCGGCATCGCGCCGAGTGCAAGCACGCCGTTTCGCTGCCCTGCCCTGGCTGGGTACGGACGCAAAAGGTGTCGCGGCGCCACCGGGACGACCGACGAAACACGTTTCGCCCTCCCGAAACCTCCGATGCCCGAAGCCTTTAATCCCTGCGTACTGAACCCTTTGACACGTAACCGCTTTACAATGTGAAGCGACCGGTAATTCTGCGCTTTTCTTCGGGCACGCGACGCGTCACGCACGTCCTAGGTTCGTAGTGCAAACCCAACTTATTGAATTACCTCGCGTAGCTTTTTACCCGAAAACTACGGTAAATTAAAATCGAGGTACATAGACCTTGTAGAAGGCCCCGAAGCAGCGTCAGTAAAAAATAAAAAAATTGGCTGGTAATTGCGAAGCAATACGTGGTTCTGCTATTGTACCGCTTGTGGTGATGCTCTATAGGCTGGAGGCGGCATCTCATGGGCTTGACGAGAAGAGCGCAGTGAGGCCGCGGCCGTGGCTATGCGCCGCGCAAGGCGACGGCGTGAGATGGGGCCCCGTTTTTGCACAGATGGTATGACGTCACGCAGCGAGGTCACGCGAAAGGTCAAGCGTGGCTATGCGGCCGCGGCACGGCACGGGCTGAGGTGGTAGCGAAAGTAGTATTGTTTCGCAATAAAAACAAATGCTAGTGCTCAGCGTATACGTATGCATCCTGTCGTATTTCACCTACCGTTCCGCACTAACAATTGTGCACCAATCAGAGGGCAGCACTGAAGCAAAAGCTTCCTCGCCTTGTCGAACAGCGCCCTTATCCGCAACTCACATTACCCGAGGGGAGGAGGCCACAGCCAGTGACACCATTCGCCACCGGTCTTTGGTGCGGGCCAGCTTTCCGTAGCCGTCAGTTTCCGCAGCAGTTATTACTACCGGGAACTCAAAACGGGAAGGATTTGGGAAGCCTCGCGCTTTTTAACATCCGGATAAAGATTAACGCATAACAGCACTTCATAATTTCTCGCTTCTTTTCTTTTCGACCTTAATGATCGTTTACAGACATTAATAACAACATTGCAACTAATTATTTACTTATTACTTGAAGCTGCTCCGATAAAGGCATGGTTACTGGAAGCAGGAGTTATCGCTGCGAGTGGCTTGAGCATTCGCCTCGCATGCGATAGGTTCTGGGTTCGATCTCCTGTATCGCCTGTTACCAGCCGGTTTCCCAATGGGTACAAGATTTCCCCAGGCCCTATGTTCTGCTCTTCTGGGGTGAAAAAATTCAGGGGGCACTTTGACTGTCTAAAGTGGGTAGAGGCGGAAGCGTTTTCCGCACCACCTTCGTGTTTCTGTGGCACTGGTGGCGTCACATATATTCGAGTACTAATTACTAAGTGATTGCAAATCACGAATTAATTGCTAATTACTGATTAATGCATGAATGTTAATTAACTGCTAATTAATTACGCTTAAGCTTCACCTTTAGGAGTGGAACGCGACAGCGCGTTGTAGCGCTGCCAGGGAGTCCACGGAACGCCACCACCCGTTCGGCTCGATGCCTTGCCCTTTGAACGCAACGCTTTTTGAGGAAAGGAAATAGCGCAGTAATTCTCTGTCATCTCGGTGGACACCTGAACCGCACCGTAGAGGAAGGGAGGTGGGAGTGAAAGAAGATAGATAAAGAGGAGCCGTAATGAAGAAAATGAAAATTGTTTTTGAGGAAAGGAAATTACGCAGTAACTGTCTCACATATCTCGGTGGACACCCGTCAAAATTCAGGGGGGCACTTTTTTGACCTAAAGTGTGGTCACTGATGTGTGGTTAAGATGTTAAGCTTCGCCCCTAAGAGTGGAACGCGACAGCGTCTTGCAACGCTGCCAAGGAGTCCATAGAACGTCATCGCCCATTCGGTTCTACGCCTCGCTCGTCGGTAAATTGGTTTTTGAGGAAAGGAAATGTATCTGTCTCTCATTTGTCGGTGGACACCTAAACCTCGCCGGAAGGGAATGGAGGAGGATGAGAGTGAGTGAAGACACCGTATTCACTAGACCCGCCTTTGTTCATTCGAAACCATCGAGCTGGCATGGCGGAGTGGATAGCATGCTCGTCTCTCACGCCGAAGACCGGGGTTCGATTCCTGAGCTCGACCAATTTCTTAATCGCTTTTATTTATTTATATGGCCTGACTAGTAAAGCTAATTAGGCTAATTGGGTAATTAAGCAATTAACTAAGCTCAGTTCCACTTACTTGGAGCATCACTATACGATCCCTTCAATTGGTTGTATGGTTACTAGCCAAAGTGCAATTGGCCCCGTTTGAAATTCGCGCACTGTGACGTCACGACCGTTTCCACCAATTGAAAAGCGTGACATTTTCTGTCGACAACTGCTGCTTACAACGATGAGACATTAAAGGCTTCCGCCTTAATACTTGGGAAATACGGCCTTTTTCCAACCTCTCTCCTCTAGAGATTCCTAATTCTCGAAGGATCTAAACCCGCCTGGTGCGGTAACGCCCGATTGTGACCCGTTAACTTTTTCAGGCGCAGCAGTTTTTTCTTTTCAAGGAAACTGAATCTTACCAAATAAATGTTGCAAGAAGGTTAAAAAAAAAAAGGCTTCAAAATGGCGAAGAAACCCATTCATCAGAAACCAAAAGGTTTCAGGCTTGTGCACCTCAAACTCCTCTGTTGCCTCCCCGTGGAGCTCTGATAGGCGCTTCTGTGTCCTTCCTCAAGCAGAGGAGTAAGCTGCAGTATTCTCACATCACTGTTGTTCTTGATTTCGTCCTTCTGTACTGCGGTTTGCACACCAACTTTTTTGAAGGGCACCTTTTAGCTGGTACTTTTATCGCAGTCGTTGCTGCTAATAAGGAAAAAAAAAAAAAAAACTTTTTGACAAGTGACCGCGCGCAGCCAGAAAAATGACACCATTTGTTTTTGGTAGCACGAACTACGTAAATATGGGTCCGGGCAGTTACAACGTGAGGCCGCCCCATAGGAAGGGGAAAATTATTAAAATTGTGGTTAGCCATGTTTAAACGCACGAAGGGCCTTAAGAAAGTTTTTGTGGTTTGATGTCTGAAATTACTAGTAACTGACGGAATTAAATTATTTCCTTTCAAGTGAATTTGGTAATTCCCCTTTCGAGGGACGTTTTATCCTACAGGTGGCGCCAGTAACGTGTAAGCAGTCATCATCATCACCACTGGGCCAACTACGTTCACTGTAGGACGAAGGTCATATGATCCCTCCAATTAACCTTGTCCTGCACAAGCTACGGCCACGCTATACCCGCTAACGTTGCAGCCCCCCCCCCCCCCCCCCCCCTCCATTCTACGTTTATCCTCTCATGCAATCGTCTCCGTTAGAGTAAGGGACCATAGGTTATCATGATCGCTGCATTACACGCCGAAGCACTAGCCTGCCCGAATTTCTGTCTGAATTGCAGCCCGCATACCTTGTACCATCGGCCTTCTGGCTCTTCCCCAAATGTGAAGGAACATGCAAAAGGGTGCGCAGCTTTGTAATCTGCGCGTTTTTTGCGCGGCAGGTGATGCCATCCGCGCCGACAATGTCACGGCGGGTAACTGTTGGGTGAAGTTTATGGTGATAACTACCAGCTGTTTCGCTCGATTTTTGTCGCGTTTTCTTGTCTAGGGGCGTGGGCCGCGGGTTAAGCCAGTATGACGAAAATGTCATGCGATGAAAAAAATGCACTCCATCAGGTGGGCAGTTAAAGCCAGAGGCAATGGCGGAAGTTTCTTTCAATGGCTGTTTTATATAAGCTACAGAAAGCTCTGAAACAAGTCCAGTTAGCCTGACAGTGTCCTGTATAGCTTACTTTACAGTATGGAGCTATAATAAAAATTAATTTTCCGCTTATAACCCAAGGCTTATATTACAATAGCCAATTCCATTTAAGGCTTATATATCTCAATAACGAAGAATGTATAATGCTGCAGTCCGCTGTATATACATGGAGTGTTCCCTACAAATAACCAAATGGCTGTTTTACTTTTGCTGAAGGTACAGAAGAGAGTTGAAAGGGCCTTCACGTGCCGACGAAATGCCCGCTTTCACAACATATGCAGGCGGCGACAGAACTTTTCACCATTCAAACTTGTAATCCCGGAGTCTCGCACTCACCTGTATAGCGCGCGCAATCCTGTCTGCTTATGTCTATCCGCTTCGGTGACGAGTTCAGCACTATTTTATTGCGGCTCTTCTGCTTTCTTTGGGCGCATACCAAACAACTGTCATGATAATAAGCCCCTCATACAAACACACGGCATAAGCAGAAAAACACATATAAACACGTTACATACGCTGTATAAAAACATTCCATATGGTGAAACTCACACGTGAAAGAATCTTCGCAATTTATTGGTGAAGAAAGTGGACAATAATACATTTATTTGGATGTATTAAAGAGTTTGTGACAGGCAACATTATGATAGGAGCGCAAAATGATTGAAGACTGTCGGCTAACTTGCAAGCATGAGCATAGCTTTATACACAACATGTGCTCGGTGGTCATTAAGAACGCTTTGTACTGAAGTTTGAAGAGCTTACATGGTAAAGTAAAATTTACACAGAATTCATGATGATTTAGTAATTTCATTGCTTGATAATCGAGATCATGTTTCCCGCAATATGTCCTAATTTTTCTTATTTTAAGTCTATGAGCTCGAAAGCGGTAACAATGTGAAAACATATCTGTAAATTTAGTATGAAGCGATTATTTGTGCTTTGACTCATAGTTCGTGGTTTGAGCTCGGCTGCAGCTGCCGCATTTCAATAGAGTTAAAAATAAAAGCCCTCGTTCTGTGCCGTTTCGGTGCCGTTCGGTTATTCAGTGCCCTATACTATAAGGTACGTACCATTGCCGCTCACTCGGGTCTGGCGCGTAAAAATCCGTTAATTAGTCATATTACTTTTAACACTGCGAAAACGAATATAAAAAGACTGATTCTAAACCGAGTTTGAAATAATCTTAGGGGGAGCAGCTCTCGTGCCCCTACATATAGCCACTCTGAAGCAACGCCTCTCGGATCGCGGAGCTTCGTGGAAGTTCGCTTTTCTCTGAATCACTAAACGCGTGGGGCAGGTAGTAGAAGCGGAAACTCGGACTTGGAAGATCTATGTATCGATGGATGATAATGGCACTCGTTTTAAATTGAAACGTGGTGGTGGCAGATGCTTTAAACGTCGTATTCTTAGGGCTCGTAGTAATCCGGAGGCTACACAACTTTGGTATTGAGGAAACTAGAAACATTTCCCAAGGGCTACAGCAGCTGTCTGCCTTGTATCCACGAATACAAAAGATACTTCCAGATGTCCATTGCATGTGAACAGCTAACATGCTGTGCGGGAACGCATTAATTTTTTTTCCCTTGTTTTCGCGGATCCAGATGAATTTCTTGCGGTGAGCACCAAGCAATGCCGCACCAACTTTACCAGCACACAAGGAGTATGTAAGAAACACGCGCGTGCCGCTATCGACCAGTGTGCTGAAGGGAGGAAGGGATGCCGTACAGAAAAAAAAAAGCTCTATGATACAATAACCTGGTATGGGTTTTGTTATACAAACGTCATAAGCTATCATAAAAATATCAGGCAATATGATCGATAGTGTGTGACATTTTATAGCATTTGAATAATATTTGTGTGGAATTTTATGATAGACCTTGTAGGAGGTTATTGCATCATACAGCTTTTTTCGGGAGGGCGGGCTCTGCGCGCGCACCTCACGACCGGGCATCGCCCTTGGTACCGAGCCCAGTGGGCCGCCGATACACTTCGAGTAAGCCGGTTCAAAGAGCACGCGACGCGCGACTTCGTTACAGCGACGGTTCACTGTACACGCCGCCTTACACCTGCCTGTGGATTGCCCTGCCGTGTAGCCTGTCAAGCGGAATCATCCTCCGTGGGCGATAACACGGGCACGCCCGCTGAAATGCGTCAAGGGAGGAGCGCGTTCCGGGCGTGATACGCCGCGCTCCAGGCTCAAGGCGACAGAGCGAGGAGCCGCGGTGACTGTGTCCGCGCGTTAGGCGCGTGTGCGTGGCGTCAAGTCGAAGAAATAGACAACTAAGGGGGCAGAGTGACGTCGCTGTAGCGCGGTTACCGCCAGCGGACGTACTGAGGAGAATTCAATGCGGCCATTATTAATCCGACTATTTCAAATCCAGTCAGATATCCCTCTCGGTCGAGACTGAAATCAGATATAACGCAGAGCGCCTGTCCACGCGACGCTCCTGTTTTTAACTAGGTATGTATACTATTGGGGCAAAATTCTCCAGGACGCGCGATTGATAACATTGGCTTATAGGTGTCAAGTGCGCTCTGGTTGTGCTGATCTCACTAGCACACACTATATATTCGGAGGCCTAGTTCCATCACCACGAGTGGGATCTACAATCACCGGTTGATAACATAGCTATATGTTTTTGATTTCGATCGCGTGTCCTGGGAAATTCTGTCCCCGATAATCAACTTAGTTGCATACACACACGAGGCCTGAACGTACTGCTGGAGAGCACGAGTCGCGAGTTTTTTGCCAGGCGGCGGCGGCGGCGGGGCGGAAGGAGGATTGCAGTGGAGGATATACAAATGCCAAAACGACCGCGTGCCGAGGTCCTTGTGTGCGCTGCAGCGCCTAGGATGGCTGAAATGAATATTATAGACGTCCCTACTCTACTACGATGTCCTTTAAAGTTCAGCCGCAGGTGTAGCTGCGCAGACTAACTTATTCTCTATTCGCATGCACGCACTCTTTAAAAGCTGTTAGCAAGCGCGGAAGGAGAGAGTAAAATAAAAAAAAAATGACAGGACGGTTACAGTGCTCAACATATGTTGAGGTAAACAATATGAGTGACTTCATATATATATGTACAGTTCTATATAGAGCACTCCTTTTAGTTTTACACACATACTCGTTTTCCGATTAGCTCTCTTCTCCAATCCGCCGCTATAGGCGTGCGGCATCACCGACTACCCTTTCCTCGGGCTGCCCTCCTCCTTCCAAGGTAACCACCTTCCGTATGGTAACCACCAGTCCCAGGAACGGGCGCTTAACGGCTGTTGCTGTAAAAGTGACACATCAACTAACACACTAAAACAATTGCAGTGCCGCTGATACTGCAAGAACGCCCATATCGCTCCCCGACAACAAGGTGGCATGTGCTTCGGCCTCATTCACCGAGGTATTCTACAGATCGCGCTACAGTGTGCTATATTAAGAGCTTACACGCTATTCTACCCCCCCCCCCCCCCCTTACGAAAAAAAACGGCATTGTTTGTAATGTACTAATACTGATCGTTACATGGACTGTAGAAATAAACCTTGAACGGTGGCAGATATGGTGCTCTCTGTATACTGCCGTAGCAAACGTTGTTGACAAAAGAATGCCGATATCGTGCATCCAAAATAGCCTTGATTGCTACCTGGGGAGTTTGTTTATTTGCGCCGCAGAAGAAATGCCGCAATCCGTGGAAAACCACCCGCATGGCTGAAAATATCTATACTAAGTTCTTGTTGTTACTGAAATTCCTTTACCTGAATTCAGTCGTTCGAAAGAAGGCACGCGCTGGTCGTATAGCCATCTTCGTGCCGCTATCGCGCACTCAATCCGCTTCACGGATGCCGCACGCATTACTTCGGGATTCGCAGACGGTAAACAGCGAGCTTTTTGCCGTGTTACCTCGTGCCGGTTTAACTGGCCCTGGCGTAACGTCTGCGCACCGGAAAGTAGATGTCTCACGAACAAGCTTTAAAACACACGCAGTTCGTGCGACCATACATACCGTTCTGAACGAAGCGAAACGACTTTGCGCCTGTACTTCGGCTCCATACGCCCCAAGAACAGCAAGTTTCCAGCCGGCCACTCGACGTAAGAAAGCATACGAACGTGCGCATAAAAATGACGAAAGGTCGCCACGTGTTGTTCGTAAAGCGTGTACGCCAACCTGTTCTGTGGAACGCCGATACGATGTGCACCGTGCGGAATTCATAATTCTGAATATTTTCGCGTTAAAAATACCGCGCATACCTCGGGAAAGGCGCCGTTGCGCACTTTGGGCGCTTGTAACGTCCCGTAGAAGTACCGCCGCTTATGTTTTGCACGGCAAAACAAGCGGCGAAGTCTGCGGCGCTATACAAACCATCAAACAATGTCATTGCATATTTCCACATGGCACCGTCTGCAAGCTATATGTAGAACTTCTCAGGTGAAATCATTTCAGAAGAATAGCTGCGCGGGTGAATTAAAAAAAAAGGCAAAGACGGATTGGAAAAAAAAAACTGAAAGTGCCATAAGAATAAACCACGGCGTACCAGTTGGAACGCTTCATCGTTAGAACTTCACAGCGGTCTTAAAAAAAAAACAGCGAGGAAAGCACAGTGTTAAAAACTACATGTACTTACGCGTCAAGAAGGTCCCATTTCAGTCTTTTACTTCGGGGCCTCCTCCAGTATATGATCATCATGTAGCAAATTGATGTATTAAAAAAAATATATTTTGATCACAAAGCGCTCGGGATAACACAGGTAGCACCACAGCAAGGGCTGAAACAATTCTAACAAAATAGTATTTAAAGGATTGTTACGGAAAACCGTATTAACTTCATTGTCTTTTGGGATTCAATTTATTTGAATTAAAATCGATCGGGGACTGTTATGTAGTCTAACCAAACGCTGCTGGCGCGCTATTGAAAGTGTGCGCGTGTGTCTGTTTAACTTCAGTTACTTTTGCTACTAGAGAGGGAGAAAGAGCGAAAGAAATAAAGATAAAGAAAAAGAGAGAAGGCATATATGGTTGTTCTATATTGAGATTCGATGCACTATAACCCCTGCTCTATATGTATAGATGGTGTGTATAAGAGTTCAGCGACTTAATTCGCGCATGATAAATATGTGAGCGCTGGCGTTTAAAATTCCGCCTGCGAAAAAAAAAAAACACGAAGAGATGCAGACGAGGGTTCTCTATGGCTTCCTTCTGTGCTCTCGAATGTTCGACAGAGCAGACTCAATTGGCGGAAAAAAAAAAAGAAGATGCGGACCATGTCGAGGCAGGGAGCACTTGTAACGTAGTATCCCTCCGAGGCTTTCCAGTGTCTCGACACCCAGCGAGGAGGCTGGAGCGAGTAAATCACCGGCGGCCCAGTCGCAGCGGATGCGTGTTGGCTACCACTGCTCCCCAAGTGGCACATTCAATATTGGGCCGCGGCGAAACGGCTGGCAATTTATTTGGAGAAGACAGCCCCCCCGTGCCGCGCCGGAGCGGCCCTCGAATGCGCGCAGGAATGACAAGAATTATTGGGCTCGGCGCGGGGAGCCGAGGGGCCCTTTCACGGTGGTGTCACCCTCGCCCCGCGGAATGAGAAGCGTGGGAGTGGGAGCGAAGGACTCGTCTCTCGGGGCCCACTCCGGAAGCCCACGGGCCGCGGGCTCCGTTTCTCGGTGACGTATTGGCCGCGTTCGAAAGGCGCTGCTCTGCGTGCGAACGGAGGTGGACAGGTGTAACTCGACGGCGCCGGCGGTGCTCCGAGATCAGCCCGGGTCGGACCGAGACGAGCGGCGCGGGGCTCACGCGGGTTGGCCCCGAACGCACTGCCCTGGCGAAGCATAGCTCGTTTCCCCTCTGTTTTTTTCTTTTCACAGCGACAGCTGTTACTGCCTCGCTGATCTCGGTCTCAGCGATGTCCGCACCACACGCAGATGCGAGAGCAGACACACGCATCGGATGGCCCGCACACGCTCGCCTTTCACAGCGGGGCACATGAAGGCTCTCAAGAGGGCCGGACGTCTGCGCGTATGTAGCATCCTCTCATACAGATGCGGTGGTGAAGCCGGCGATAACAGACCGTACTGCTCCACAAGCATTACTACGTGCTCGAGACTGGGAGAGAAAGCGGCGAGCTCGTCAGGGCCCTGCACTTCGTGAAGCTGAGTACGAGGCCAATAGGCGGTGGTGTCAAAACCCCGCAGTGTGTGCCGCCAATGCCGAGGCGGCTTCAACGTCAAGCCTCCACAGTTCGTGTGCCGCACAAGCCAGAACACGGAGGCATCGGAGACGAGCGAAAGCCGAAGGAGCCACTACAGTGCTTCACAAGTGATCCGGGGGCAACCGTTTGGTTACCGTTTCTGTGTGTGTGGTTGCCTGTAATTCCGCAACGACCTCACGGTATCACCATCGGCTGCCACTCGATCTGCTATGCTGGAAGAGGCGTTTCCTCACTGTATTCCAGCTGCGCACCAGCTGTCGTTGAATTTCGCGTTATATGTATTGGCTAAACCGAGGCCTCCATTTTCCTCCTCTCATCTTATCTCTCTCCCACTGTGAGCGCGGATCGCTATGTAACCGCGCGGCCTCGTGGCGCGCCGGCCGCTCTCTGCGTAGGGTGAGGCGCGCGCGCGCGCTCGATTTGCTCGGCAATGTGTCACTCTGTTTCCCGGGCTTGGTTTTGCGCCCAAGGCCCTGGCGAGTGATGGATGGCGCTTGACAGGGCGCTGTGCCGCCACGCGCATTCGAAGGGTTATGCGGCGGCCATCGCATACCTCATCAAATGACCACGTCCAACGCACGCGGCTCCACGATCGAGAGTGGAGCGCCGGCGGAAAGACGCCTGCCGTGGAAAGCGTTCTCATGCTGCGCAGCTCCCGCTGCCTGCAATAAATTAGAACCCCCGCTTTTTGCGAAAAGGAGCCTTCGTAATAAAGAGACCGGCAAACTGATCAAAACATGCTACGGGAAGTCTGACGAAGGTGGAGCAACCTTCCCTTATACTATACGGAATCAGACGTAGGTACCACCGCTTAAACGAGGAATCCGAAGTTTAAAGCAGCCGGAAACGTACTAGGACGACGAAAAAATGCAGAAACGACAGGGTTTTTGTTGTTGTTCGCACATGCCCACGAAGCAGTAGTAGTAGTAAGTGGTTTTAATAGCATAATAAATGGAAGGAACAGATTTTTGCTTGCCCCGGCATCTGCTATCGCTGCTCGAAGCACCTAAGCTGAGGAAGCGGAAATAAAGGGTAGCAGGCAGCGTGCAGAAATGAAATAAAAGGAGGGAGGGGACAGTAGAAAGGACAGGGAGAGGAGTACACCGTAATAAGTCTATTTACATATTAACACATGCACACGTCTCACGCGCGTGGTGGTCTGGTTGAGCACAGTACAGACCCCGCGAAGCAGGATCGGCCACGGTTTGATGGCGAGAGGCAAAAAAAACTCTTAAGGTCCGCCTTAAGGGCATGACATGATCGTTAATAGGTCCCTCAGTGAGCAGCCTGGGGTCCTCTGCGTATCAGTTCGTAGACATGGACACTGTTCGTTCGTTTACCATCACATAAAGCTTAACCTGCCCTTTAGAGTACAATGGGATAGCATCAGAGATCCCTTCCACGCTAGCACTCGTTCTTTCTCGCCTAAGTCACGCCTGCCCATATATATGCGAAATCGATCATTCTCTACTTAACATTCAAACAGATCCCTGGGAGTCCTCATACCAATACCGGCGCAGCGGTGCAGCGGTTAAGCGATGCGCCACTGCACCGGCAGGTGGCAGTTTCAAACATAGCCGCAGGTAAGGGTGTGTGAGACCTATTCCCGATTTACCTGTAGTTCTCCGACGACGATGACACCGCGTTTTCCGCTGAACTGGATCTATAACGCTACGCTATCGCATTAACTGTACTGGTTTAAAGGTAAAGGGTGGCTGACGCATATATGCAGAAAGTAAGAAACGACCACACGGAGACACCTATCATTTCTGCGTTTCTTCCTCGTTCTCGTATCTTTTGCGCTGCTTTAAACTTCAAGACGAATGACCGGTTTAGCCCGCACGAAGAGCTTAATTGGGGAATCGTAATTTCAGTTCGGTACAGAACTTCGCGCAAAATTAGAGCGAGTGACGTTCTGAGGCGAAACTATGGTACTATTTACGACCACGCGACCGCAAATCGGTATTTATAACCTGGCCGTTGTTGAATGTACCGCGTTTCTAATGCAGAAATGCGTTCTACGGCTTTCACACCACGTTTTTACCCATATTTGCGTCCGTACACTGCAGAGCTCATCTAAGCAACTGTAATGATCACTAGTGTCTCTCTGCCAAGAGTGTGCCAAGGCATCTGCCAAGACTGTAATCGCATTATTAGCGCAGTATATTTTTTTTTTCTCGAATGGCGCCACATTTGCTTTCGCTTTTCGATTTTGCCGGCCACTGACTGCTATCGCGACACCTTTTTATTCTTTCCAGAATAGGGATACTTCTTAAGGAGTGCCTCCACTGATAAAATTCTTTTTAAAAATGTTTTGCAGTGTTTCAAACGTAACTACTGCGGGACGAAGCATATCGGACAGCAAGATTTTCATTTCGCCGAATAATCAGGGTGCTGAAGAATCAATTGTCGATTCCTTTAAGTGGTAGAAGGTTTAGTCAGATCGCGGGTGTGTATTTCTGTATTCCTTTTTTTTTTTCGATGTAAAAAGCCGAGTAGATTGTCACCAGACCACCATGGGTAGCGTTTTGACGATTACGGCGCTAACTTAGAAGAATGAAAACTAGAGAATTACTAAGTGGAGCTGAAAGAATTTTGCACACTTAACTAAATATGCACGGTCCACAAATGTGCCAAATATACATGTGTTTGGTCACCTAGGTGGGTAGGTTTAGATCAGCTAATACGCGTCATTTTGTCATTTTTGCTCTCTTTTAGAGCGCCGGCTCTAAATTACTATCCAATGGAGCAAGAAACTGCTAAGTGAATACCGAGATTAACATTTCATTTGAACGCTGAAGAAGCCGACTCCCTTTTTTTTTTGTGCAGTATTTATTTATTTTTTTGAACTTGACGCACGCAGGCAAGTCGAACCGTAGCTTTTTTTATGCACTAGGTTTTTTGCTTCCTGTACTCATACCAACAAGTATTGCTGTTAACAACGCGCACCACTGAAACGTAAATACGTTTATTTTTCTAATGAGCTAAAACTTGTTTTTCTGTCATAAGCGGAATAACTACATTGATCGCGCAATCATCGAAAAGCCCCGCCGCCGTGGCACCGTGGTTACGGCACTCGGCTGCTGGCCCGAAAGACGCGGGTTCGATTCCGACTGCGGCGGCTGAATTTCGATGGAGGCGAAATTCTAGAGGCCCGTGTACTGTGCGATGTCAGTGCACGTTAAAGAACCCCAGGTGGTCGAAATTTCCGGAGCCCTTTACTACGGCGTCCCTCATAGCCTCAATTGCTTTGGGACGTTAAACCCCAATAAACCAAACCAACCAATAAACTAAACCAAACATCGTAAAAAATAGCCGTGCAAAGTTCATCGTTTAACCTCTTTTCACAGGCTTCCCTATGTAACCCTTGCGACTACGCTACCGAAAAAATTAAGCCTGCGTTTCCTCTCTTCGACCATGATCCCCAACTGGAACGCCAATATGCGCGAAAAAAACCTGTTACACTTTTCGTTTATTCATCTAGCGATTAGCGACTGGAACCGTATTATTAAATATATCGTCTGCGTCGCGAAAAACAAGGAAAAATTTGAGAAGCTTTACCAAGAGGTTAGGTGGTATTACTGTCCAAAATGAGAACTGTTCCTCTTTTTCTTCTTTTTTTCAAATCCGCGCTACTTGCTGTGTCTTAGAAACATCACGTCTCTTAACGCCTTTTCTTATGCGATCAATCAGGCGCCTATGGCCAGTATTTCCTCTTTTTTTTTCTCTCTCGGAAGGGGCACAAGGTAATTTCTTGCATCAAAAGACGGAGTGTGGGTAGGAGACTCCTCGGGCGCCCCTTGAAGACGAGCCTTGAACAAATCATAAAAGAGCTTTTCTTTGTAAGTATTGCTCATACCTTGCTGCATGCGTACGGCTGCTCATGTTGGCTGTGGGTACCGAGCTTACTGATTTTCTTGTGTGTTCTTGAGAAATCTCAACTTTGCACTCAGAAGAAACAACAGCAGTTATAACTACCCTGTGATAATGCTTTGTGAAAACATTGATAATTCCTCCCCCTCCCTCCCCTTCCTATTTAGTGCTGCCTTAGGCCTTTATGGCAATAAAAAAATTGAAGCCACATACAGTACTTGTTTTTAATTCGTTTTTAGTTTTTAATTCTCTCTCGCTCTCGCCAACAGCTGTCTGGAGCACAACTGAAGCACTCTTATCTCAGAGAGCCGGTGTAAGGTGCCTTTCAAGCTGCATAAAAGAAACTTTGTTCCCTTCGTTCTATCTCTCCCTATGCTACTCTGCAATAGTTTATGGACAGAAGTGCAACAATCATTCATTCAAGTAGTATTTTTCACAAAGCCCGCTAGTTACGGGCTTCCCTTTTGAGCCACACGCCACGGTGATTAAGTAGCTACACGGGCTGAATCCAGGCCGTGGCAGCGGCTCCTTTTAGTGAGAGGTGAAATGCAAAAACGCCCGCGCCCCGAGTCTTCGGTGCACGTCGAAAGTCCAGCGTCGCCGGAATTAATCCGGTGTCCTCCCCTACGGCGTTCCTCAAAGCCAACCGTGTTGTTTTGGCGCATAAAAATTAATCACCCTTGCCTAACCTTCCTTTCTTTCTTCCTTTGTAAACCTCCTCTTTTTCGCGGCTCTGTATACTGGTAGTTAGAGCGCGGATTCACCTTCATAGTTTCTTCCTACACAACGAGTACGCAATGTTTCAAAAGATGATCCGCTACAGCAGCACCGCTGTTCGCGTGCGTTTTGCGAAGTATTTTTCCGGCATTAGAATCGATAACAAAGTTATTTCGTTTTACCTCGAATCAAGTGCGGCGTCCTGAACAGCGAGAACGAACGGGAAATTTATACATTTTGCAGAATCTGAAAGCAATGCCTTCCTTGTTCCGCGCCGTAGCTCGAAGAAGAAATAAATGCCTCCCGATGGTTCCTGCGAGGGAACCATCGGGCTCTGTCACCGCCGTCAACTGTTGTCAATTCACGCAAGTTGTTACGAGCCCAGAAAGGCTGCGTCAGCTGTAAATTTAAGCTGGTGCATCCAGTGTGCTGGCGGCCCTTATGAAACCACTTAGCGGGCGGGTTCGAACCGTGCCAAGTTCGTGAGAAAGAGAAACTTCCCGACAGCGCGTGCGCATGGCGTGTCACCGGCGCTTTGACACATGCGGTATGCACCCTATAGCTAGCGCCAGAAACATGCTATCGGTGTCTCCCCTGTCAACGGGAGCACATGTGATAAGGAAGTAGGAGACACGTACCCGAGCCAAAGGTCAGTCTCAGCGAGTGGTGTTCGTATCCCGGCAAGACATGGCGCTCGGGTGGCCGAAGTGGGTGGCCAGAAAGCCCCTTTGCGACATCGACAAGGTTTCATTTTGCGTTTAAAAAGGTGGGAGACAGCGGTGCTCGGAGACGGCGAGGCAATATCGATCAGCATGACTCCTATGCACTTGCCAAAGCAGAGAGACGGAGAAGTCTTTACCACGAGGGAAAATGGAGAGGTCCGGCGGGAGAACAGGTCTCTGCCAAGTTACTCCACATTATGAAAGAACGGAGGAAGACATGCAGAAATAGGGAGACAGTTAGGATGAGCTAGATGTGATGGCATGCAGAATGCACCTGCCGACTTCATTTATTATGTGCCTTTTCGACGCTGTTATTGCATGCCTCATACATATGCACTCCATTAGGGCTACAGACGTATCAGAAGGAATTCGAACTGTCTCGGCGATATCTGAAGACAGCCGTACTCTTCAATCAACCGCACTCTTTTGTGAAAGCGTTCCGTCGCTGAGCAAAAAAGAGCCAGGCCCCTCTAAGAGTTACAGTATTTTACAATACAAAAGTAAAGTATACAAGAGGATCTGTCCTTTCGTCGGTCATACGCGCTGGTTCAGTGACTGTTCCGACAACATCGCAGGCGCTCACTATAACATCTCTAGCACGGGTATCGGTGTATAAGACATCAAAGCGTGTGCAGCATTCGAGGTCTCTCGCATAAAGCGCCACTAGGCGGCGAACGAGGGCCGTAGAAGTCGTGTATATGCGCAGCGACAAGGACTTTGGACCTTTGTTAACTTTTTGAGAAATCTTACGTTGATTTTCACTTTTCATTCTGGTCTCTGCTCGTTGTTCTTATCCTGGACGTGCGTACAATGAATTGGCGAATGACATGAGTGGGAAGATGTTCCGAAAGCATGACTTAATTAACGGGACAGCTACCACCGTCGACACTGATCCGGGCGGGCAAAATGGGAGCGCTCCGGACACGGGAGGCGTCCGCCGCCTTGGATGCTCTCGGACACGGCCCGCGCAGCACAGCGCTCAGGCAGGCCACGGCGGCTGAGGAGGAAGAGAGGGCGCACCACGCGTCTTCTTCTTCCGGCGGGAGGAGGGATTCCCGTAATCACCTTGCGGACGGGCGAATTCCGGGGCCACTGGGAGCGGCGGGATTCTTGTCAGTGGGCTCTGGCAGCAGCGTGACCCCCGCGGGCCATCCGAGCTGTCAGATCGAGAACAAGTGGAGCTGCCAGGCCCGTATCCGCGCTGGCGCTCCGAGAGCGCAGCGGGTCGCCCGTCGGCCGGCCCTGTTTGATTAATTGCCGGGGATGATCAAGTTGTTCGCCGAGACAAAAGCTCGGCAAGCGCCAGTCGGCGTTTCAAGTGCTGCGGGGGCCGAGCGGGCTCCCGGCACGCAGGTGCTGCGCGCATCGCGGCCGCAGTTTGCACAGGTCGACGCGCCGCGAGTTATCGGCCCCATCGGAGCTCGTCTCTCGCTTCTTTAATTGAGCGCTTGAGGCGCTCCTCTCCTCCGAGTCAACACTGCGCAGCTGTCAACATATCGACGAGCAGCGCTCGGATTTGTCAATCACCGCCTTCCTTCCCTGCCGTGTTGGTCGTCCGCTGTACTAATTCCGCCGGGCTTCGCCCGCCGAACGCGAGCCACGGGTGATCCGGCGCTTCCATCCTCCGCGCGTGGAGTGGATGGGACGACGACATGAGGTGCTCACGCGTCCGGCACGCGACAGCCTCGTTTGCGCGCTGCTCCGCCTTGCTCGCCTGTTTTTGATGGCTTTTGTTAAGTGCGCTTCTCGGCTGCTTTATTTCTTTGCAGAATCATCGCTTTGTTGTGACGCAAGTGGCGGCACATATGCCTACTTCACGCACTTCACGCGGGGCCGAGTCGGGAGATAAGCCTCTTTTGCTCAAACGCTTTCGTTGTTCGGTTGTCCTTAAGAGAACTGGTTTTGGTCGGGACCGAAGCACATCTGCAACCACATCAGGAATCCTGTTTTGATCCTCGCTTGTAAGCCCCATCACCCTAGCTATTTTGTTTCGTGGTTTGTTTGTTTGGCGTTTCTGGCAAAAAAAAAAAAAAAATGTTTAAATGTGTTAGATTCTTGGAATGTTAAAAGCATAACGCTGGAGCATGTGCTTGTTTCAGAAAGGTTAGAATATGTGGCGAAAAGTTATTTTATTACTTCCTACGCGGAAAATAATTTTGTTACGCTTTGGTAACATTTGCGGGCCAAGATCTAATGAGTTGGGCCAAATGAGTTTAAACTGAAACACGGCGGTCAGTTTCGTGTGTGAATGCAATAGAAATAGTCATTTAGGAATTAATTCGATCTAGCTCTATTGTGTAAAGTCAGTAGGTTCTTAACTTCAACACAGGAGCCATTTTTGTAATAGCATATCGGTCCCAAACGAGTTATCAAGTTGATGTGTCATGTACGCTCAGTTTTTCTTATGTTTTACACTCGGAACCAGTCCGGAATAAAAAAAAATTAAAACGTTCAAGGTTATGTCGCAGAAGTCATACTCAAGCACACATTCAACAACTCTTTCACCAGGTCAAGCCTTTATTAACTTCCCACATCGGCCTATTTCGTTTGATGGCTGCTAGAACTTCCTAATTTTGATTTTGGTTCTATTCTTTTTTTTATCAGGTTACACCTGTAAAATTTTCTTAAATGCTGGACGCTTGCGAACTTGCTTTTTAGCCGCGAAGAACCACGGTTTCTCAGCTTGCTGAAATGGCAGCAGAAAAAAGGCGGACAGAAAATAATGGCATTTATAAATTTTGAATCACTGACGGGATGTCTTCTAATGACAATCTTTTAAATTTACAGGGAACAGAAACTTCGTTCATCTGCTTTCTGCACACAGCTGTTGTCTTTAATCTAGACCATAACTTCCAGTTTAGAAAATTTGATAATGCGTTTCAATCAGTCGTACAGCTGGTCCGTGTGGAAAGCGACCACGCGTGTTACATTGTTTGAAAAACGAAGACTGCCAGAATATGAGGATTCATCTGTAGATGGCAGCAGGTTGAGAGAGTCAAGCTAGACAGAGGCTTTCGGAAATGAAGCATCGCCCAAACGTGCGCGAACCAAGTCGGCTGGGTTCCTTTTACTTACTATCGCATTCATTCATTCATTCATTCATTCATTCATTCATTCATTCATTCATTCATTCATTCATTCATTCATTCATTCATTCACCAGGGTGTATAGGAGGTCAAGGAAAAAGCCGTCCGTGAAGCAAACGCACCGAAGAGTCACGCACGAACTTTCTATTCCTGTCACACAGAAGGCCATCTTGCATGCACGGTTTGGAGGGTCTCACTTATCATAAACTAATCAACGCAATTCTGGGCAAAAGGATGGTTTACCGTATAAACTGGTCGCGCGTAAGCAGACACACTGCATTTACAAGCAGTGCCTTCACAAGCAGTGTGTCGGAGTGCAATGTATTCCGCTCAAATTTTCGCTGCAGTTTACACAGAGTTACACCGAGTTCTGCTTCAGCTCTGGAGTGAACAAGTAATGGTGCTTATCAGTTATGTCAAGCTCAGAATTCGTATGTTCTGTCCAAGCTTACTCACAGCAGAAAAATCAAGCACGTTTGCTTGGATAGCGATCGTTGCACGAAGATGAAAGAGAGCAGGTGCTGACTAGGAGCCCGCTAGAAAACCTAAACTGCCGACTAGAAACTCAATAACGTGCTGCCTGCGACTGGAGGACTGCAGCGTGGCGACAGGTCCCACAAGTAACGCGTACTACCTCGGTCTGTCTCAAGAAGGCGCTTAATGTATAAGGGCAAATATGATTCTCCCAGTGCTGTTGTAACCGTACTTCGGACCACGTGGGCCCGATCAAGCCGCTACCGTGAACATTCATCGAGGCCTGCTGTTGTAACCGTAATTCGGACCACGTGGGCCCGATCAAGCCGCTATCGTGAACATTCATCGAGGCCTGCTGTTGTAGCCGTACTTCGGACCACGTGGCCCGATCAAACAGCTACCGTGAACAATCACCAAGGTCGACAACCCCGCGACGACCATGGGAAGTGGGATGTTTGGAATGCCCCTCCGAGCCTCAGCGGATTAGTGTAGCAAGAATGTCGAGGGCCATTGTCAGCAGAAACCCCAGCGACCACAGCGGAGATGACCACTATAGCGGCGACGAAGGCAGGCGAGGCCCAGGAGCTTTTGTCCGAGCAACCACCGTGAATGCGGAGGCGACTTGGCGGCGCCGGTCACGCTGGCGGATAATTGAAGAATTCTGTGTCCCCGACTCGCGTTCTGGGAAATCGGCGGGGAGGCAAGTTCATTCCCCTGCTGGAAGACTTCGGGAGGTTCCTTTCCCGCTGGGCTGGTTGAGTCAGCATTCTCCCCCTCTCATCGACCCAGCTGCGTTAGAGTGGAAAAGCTCGCACCTGCCCAGCCGTGGGTGGTGACAAGAACGTCCCCTTCGGTCCATCGGATTGGACAGTGCTCGTCGACCATTATTCCCCAGCCAGGGATCTGGGGAAACCGGACGATATTTAACTGGGCCGTGAGTGTGGCCGACAGAAGCCTGCTAGCTCCAGTCGACTACGGTTGACGAAGACGTTCCCCTTCCACTGAGAGCCACTCTCAGTCCCGCTCTTTGTAAATAATGTAAATATGTGAATACAGTTTTTCCTTCACTTCCCCTACTCCCCGTCTCCGGCCCACGTTTCCTTCCTCCTTCGGCATTGCGGCGGTGCTCCTGGACCCGATGCCTGGTGGGACGCGCTTCTAGCATCGACAAATATATCAACTGGTTGGCAGCGGCGGGATCTTCCACGCTTGGTCCTGGCTTCAGCAGTGGTGAGCGCTTGACTTTCTTTAAGAATCTGCCAGGCTTGATAACTCTGGAAATTTATCACTACCTGTAGATTGTTTTTCTGCACGTGCTCGCTTAAGCATTTCACGTAGCAGCTTATTATTGAAAGTCCTCGTTCGGAAGTTGCCATGGATTTGAGCAAGCTAAAGAAGCCAGAGTTGATGTTGCTGTGTGAAAAGCTGGGTATTGAGGCCAGGAAGAGTCACAGAAAGCCGCAGCTGATTGAGGCTATTAAGGAATGTGGTGCTAAGGAGGACAAAATTTGGGAGACCTGGGAAGTCATTCAGGAAGGAATCAGGAACGCTAAGGAGGAGGCCGACAGTGTTGAAAAGGAACGCAAGGAGAAGGCCGTCAGGGTGGAAAAAGAACGCAAGGAGGAGGCCGACAGGGTTGAAAAGGAACGCAAAGAGAAGGCCGACAGGGTTGAAAAAGAATGGCAGGAGCAATGCCGTAAGAGACGCGCTGAGCTCGAGGAACTACGTAAACGAGAGCAGCAGGAGCTCATACGTACGACTCAATTTCTCAGACGGAAAAGGGCCCGAGATCGGTTGAGGACTTTTCAGAGAGGCGAGAGCTTCAGAACGTTCCTCGCGAATTTTGAACAGGTATGTGCGGAGGAGGAACTAGAACAGGGCGCATGGTCAATGATGTTGCTGGCTATCCTCCCTTGTGATGTCGCTGCCGTATTAGCGCGACTGTCCGATGAGGATGCCCGCAACTACGACAAAGCCAAAAGTGCCCTCTTCCGATACTTCGGAATTCGTGTACAGACCGTATCTAAAAGCCGAAGTGATAGCAGCGGGCAGCGCTCCCATCAGTGCGTCAGTGACCAGCCAAAGAGCCTCGCTTGGTCAGCTACGCACAATTTAACTGCTCAGAAGAACAGTGGCAGTCGGGAAGTTGAAGCGATAATCTGCAGCACAGAGCGTCGTTGTCAGTCACCTGACAGCGACTGTGGCGCTCCAAGCCAGAGCGCAGCGTTTGCTGAAAAGCGGGATGCCGCAGAGATTGTCCTTGCAACCCAGATAGGCGTAGGCGCAGCGCAAAAAGGTAGTCCTCCAGAAAGCAGTCGCGCGCTGAACGCTACAGATGAAAGTTCTATTGTAAGCGAGGAATGCGCCTCAGCGCTGCCTCGAAACAATGATCAGTTCAACGATCAGGGAACGACAGCCGCTCGCGACCAAACACCCGAAATTGAGTTATGCTCCAATGAAACCAGTGTGTCTTTGCCTATTGCCCGCGTCGCGATCGAGAGCCCGCTCGGGGTGCGTCTGACCGAGGCAGCCGTCTCCCAAAACCTGCCTAAGCAGCATCCCTCGATTTGCTCAAATCGCTTGGATATGCTGCCCAAAGAAAAAGGCCTTTGTTTTGGAGATAGTGCTGCGCAGGTCCTTACCATTTCGAAGGCTCGTGAGGTCGCGGCGCCAGCAGAGCACGTGGTTGAACAGGGCAAACCTCAACCTGTAAGCCCGAAGCCTGTAAATTCTCACGGTGATGAGCTAGAGCAGGCTTTATTGCAAACTATGGATGAGACGAACGCCGGCGACTTAAGCCGTGACGGCTCCGCGCTACCTAATGACGAGCCAGCCCAGGACTTACTCACCTCTAGCACAGCGGTAAAGAGTACCGATAGTAGTGCAGGCTATAGTGAGTCTTCCGAAGCAGGCGCATGTGATGAGCTGGGGCTAGGTGAGGAATTGAATACGAATCTAGTGTTGCCCCACTCAGATGGCTTTCTCGAACTCCTTCGTGTGGACAGAGAAACGTTCACCGCTGAGCAAGAGAAAGACCAGACTCTACATTACTTGAGTCACCAAAGTGACATAGGTGTGTCACGGAAGAACATACCTTTCCAGCTCCGTTCTGGCCTGCTGTACCGCCAGTATAAGGATAGGAAAGGTATCCAATACGACCAACTTACTGCCCGCGTCGCGAACGAGAGCCCGCTCGAGCTGCGTCTGACCAAGGCAGCCGTCTCCCAAAACCTGCCTATGCAGTATCCCTCGATTTTATCAAATCGCTTGGATATGCTGCCCAAAGAAAAAGGCCTTTGTTTTGGAAATAATGCTGCGCAGGTCCTTACCAGTTCGAAGGCTCCAGAATTCGCAGAGCCAGCAGAGCACGCGGGTGAAGAGGGCAAACGTGGCCCTGTAAGCCTTATAAACTCTAACGGTAGTGAGCCAGAGCAGGCTGGATCACAAACTGACAATGAGGCGAACGCCGACGACTTAACCTGTGACGGTTCCGCGATGGCTAGTGACGCGCCCCGCAAACCAACAGCGAGGGTTTCCACAGAGCGGCGGCGTATAGAGGTGGCCAAACGGGGAATGTTAATGAAGGGGAAAGTGCGCCTCATGTTGACTGCTGCACAGAAAACCGGACAACCGGTTACCCGCCCCAATTTGGCACCTCAGCGCTCAAGAGTTCGCACGCGCCGCTTGAAGGGAACACAAGCTAAGGGGACGCAACGCGCGAACCCAATCCGAGAGAGACGGATACGCTGGCACGGCATTCGCACCCGTTCGTTCCCTTCTCGCATTCTGCTTTCTGAGCGTCAGCCAAACTTCAGAACCGCGAGACTTGGACGAGGAACAGTTAAGGGTCCCAAGCTGAAATTCCTAGCCTTGTGTCCTGTTGCACCTGCTAGAGTAGCTATCGGACCGCGGCCGCGCAGGGGGCGGCTGAAAAATAGGAACCAGTAAATTCCCTGAGTCGCACCGCTGTTTGCGGGCGGGTTCGAGGAATAACCCGTTCTTGAGTTGAATGCTTGTCTCTTTTGTTCATTTAACTCTCCTGTACAGAAATGCAAGCTGAAATTCCTAGCATTATGTAATGTCTTATCTGCTAAAGCAGCTGTCGGACCACGGCCGCGCAAGGGGCGGATATGACGCATAATCTCATATTGAGTTTAATGCTTGTTTTTGTCTTTTGTTCATTACACTCTCCTATGCGAAATGAGAGTGAAATTTTGGAGCTTGGCATTGCGGGACTCAGTTTACATGCGTTGCAGTAAAGTGCGAGGTAATGGAAACGCTGATGGCCTCAGCCGAAGCTTTCCCGTGTAATGCCCTTTCATGACTCCCCAGACGTTATTCCGCTATGCAAATTTGTATTGTTCTTTTGCTTTAGCGAGAATCATTTTTGTCTGTTTGTATGTGTGTTCAGCAGCTCCACCTTCCCTTTGTGCTCTCACGGGCGGTGGCTTTCTGTGACATACACCGTGCTACGGCACCCCCCCAAAATTTTAGAAAATTTTTCCCTTTTGACTAATCAAGCTCTGTGTATTCTGGTTTGGTCAAACTTGGAAACTTTCGGAGGAGGACGTAAATTTCACGCGACAGCTCATTTTTTCTAAACAGACTTTGTCGACCGAAAACAGCTTGGCAGTTCTTAAAGTCGGTTTGGCGCTTTCTGCTGGTTGGGCTGTGTACCTTGCTGGTTGAGCTCGTTACAGCTGTCAACGAAGCAGGAAGAACCTTTGGGCCCAGCTGTGACCAAAAGCCGAACGGACACAACTCCAGGTCTCTGCGCGCAGCAGCGTTGGCTGCAACCACTACGAGACCTCTTCGGGCGGCGGACGTGCTGTTGTAACCGTACTTCGGACCACGTGGGCCCGATCAAGCCGCTACCGTGAACATTCATCGAGGCCTGCTGTTGTAACCGTAATTCGGACCACGTGGGCCCGATCAAGCCGCTATCGTGAACATTCATCGAGGCCTGCTGTTGTAGCCGTACTTCGGACCACGTGGCCCGATCAAACAGCTACCGTGAACAATCACCAAGGTCGACAACCCCGCGACGACCATGGGAAGTGGGATGTTTGGAATGCCCCTCCGAGCCTCAGCGGATTAGTGTAGCAAGAATGTCGAGGGCCATTGTCAGCAGAAACCCCAGCGACCACAGCGGAGATGACCACTATAGCGGCGACGAAGGCAGGCGAGGCCCAGGAGCTTTTGTCCGAGCAACCACCGTGAATGCGGAGGCGACTTGGCGGCGCCGGTCACGCTGGCGGATAATTGAAGAATTCTGTGTCCCCGACTCGCGTTCTGGGAAATCGGCGGGGAGGCAAGTTCATTCCCCTGCTGGAAGACTTCGGGAGGTTCCTTTCCCGCTGGGCTGGTTGAGTCAGCATTCTCCCCCTCTCATCGACCCAGCTGCGTTAGAGTGGAAAAGCTCGCACCTGCCCAGCCGTGGGTGGTGACAAGAACGTCCCCTTCGGTCCATCGGATTGGACAGTGCTCGTCGACCATTATTCCCCAGCCAGGGATCTGGGGAAACCGGACGATATTTAACTGGGCCGTGAGTGTGGCCGACAGAAGCCTGCTAGCTCCAGTCGACTACGGTTGACGAAGACGTTCCCCTTCCACTGAGAGCCACTCTCAGTCCCGCTCTTTGTAAATAATGTAAATATGTGAATACAGTTTTTCCTTCACTTCCCCTACTCCCCGTCTCCGGCCCACGTTTCCTTCCTCCTTCGGCATTGCGGCGGTGCTCCTGGACCCGATGCCTGGTGGGACGCGCTTCTAGCATCGACAAATATATCAGTGCTAATCTGCGCAACCGGTGCACCTAGGCGATTCCTGCATTGTAGCATGCACGCCTGTGAGGCTGTGGGCCTGATTCTCTATTTTTGTTATTGTCTTCAGGGGTTAAACACCAGTGTTTTCTTAAAACCTGTCGCCAAGCCGCGTCGCTTAGTGTTCCCCCGTAAGAAATGGAGGATTTACTGTGCCGGAGATATGAAAGGTAAAACCCCAATAGACTCCCCTCTCTCTGTTGGAAGAGAGGAAACTTTATTTAGGGGGTTTTGCAGTTGAGGGTGGTCTAGGCCCGTTCACACTTGCCCAAAAATCCGGCGAGCGAAGCGGATTCGGCCGCTTTTGACGCCGAGCGACGCGGAAAGCGGCGCGGCGAGGGCGATCAGGCTGGACCCATTTCCGCCTCGCGGCGACAAACATGGCGGCGCACTTCGAAGCCGGACCTACCGCTTCGGATTTAATTCTCGTTGTTGCTGCCTTTTTCAGTGCGTTCACTGGCCAGAAATGTGGCACAGGTCTTTCGCTTCCTCCCACCTCGCCTCCAAGTAAACGTATAAGTGATAAATTTGCTTTCTTTTTTTATTCAGAATGAGGATTCCGCCGCTTCTAGGCTTAACAGCAGAGTCGGTTTGTTGACAGCAATAGTTCCCGCCCTGACAACCAGATGGCGCCACTACACGCTGAGTTTATTTTTGCGTCTGTGCTAGAATACGCTGAACAAAAAGTGAGAATGTGCCTGCGTTTAACGTACGTAAGCACGCTTACGCTTATGGTACGTAGACAATGCTCTTTTCTCACTATATCTGTGCCCCGCGCACGGTGGACCCGCAGAAGCTGTAGCCGGACAAAGGAGGACCAGCCAGTGCTCCCATGGGAGCACTCCCAACAATCCAGAGCCGCCCAACCACCATCCCACTATGGCCTTGTGCACTATAGGCTGTAGTGGGGTGGTGGATGGGCGGTTGTGGAGTGTTCCCGCATTTCCAGCCCATGCGGTAGGTGGTAGGGAGGCCTGCTCAGATGCTACAGATAGGAGTTAAGTAGGAGGTAGGCGGGGGGGGGGGGTAGGCTGGTATGTCCCTAATACATGGGCAGGGGGCCGGTGAAAATCGTCGATTTAAACAGAAAGCTGCTATCTTCTTGTTTAGGTTCCGCAGAGGTAGACCCACAACGTTCCCGTTGTTTACCGGCTCGCGTAAACACTCTTTATGGCTACTTGCAGCCTCGAGAGCTATTTTTTCCGCAACGAGGAAGATTTTACTCTACTCGCCCCCAAACACCAAATGCTTCGTACCCTACAGGTGCTTAGGAGGAGACCATCTTCTCTCTCCCCTTATACTGAGAGTTACCTGTGAGTCACTCCCTCTTAACCTCCAATACGACAACTTGGTCTTGCTGCCGCTGCAATCCAGATTCCTATCAATCACCATGGCGCGTAAAAATATAACGCCAACTCATCTTCGCGTACTCCAGTGGAACGTCAACTATTTACGTCCTCGCCGCGACGAACTTAACGAAGTCCTTCGCCTCAACAATTATAGAATCCTCTCCCGCCAAGAAGTTTACCTCACTTCCGATGAACCTCGTTCTCCTTGAATACATCTTATACCTCAGTCGCAGACAGTGCACTCGCACTGACTGTACGATAGCTCCATACCGGGACGACTCTCATCCTCAAGGCTCCTCTCATGCTGCAATCCTCATACAGAGGGACCTTTAGCATAGCCTCATCGATACAGACCACATTCCGCACGCAAATGCCGAGTGTGTCGTTGTGAAAGTCCTCATGTGTGGAGTTGGCATTTCTGAATCTTCTATTTACGCTTGCCCTTCTACCTGTTGGCAGCCAGACATTCTACCCAAACTGGCCAGCACTATGAGATAAAATCTCCTAATCTGTGGAGACCTCCTGGGGATGCCGGACCACGTCTCCAAATGGCAGATAACCTCAAGACAATACCTCTACTCTTGGTCTCCATTTTTTAAACACCGGCTGACCAGCCTTCATCAAACCTCACTGTATTCCCATGGCTATCGTCCTATCTATAGTCTCCTCCTCCCCCCATTATGTATGGGAACTCCAACCAGATACTTGGGGCTCTGACAATTACGTAACCCATCTTGTCCCTCACAATTTTACAACAGTCTTCCACAAGAACCTTTCATGTAGTGAAATTGATTCACTTCCGTCAGCTCTCCTCTTCCATTCCTTCTAACGGTGACTTCTTCGAGCACATCTCAGCCTCCCTCCAAACGGCCACAACCATCTGCATCGTTCCTGTAGGCAATCCTGTTCCTGACCTCAACGCACCCGCAACCCTGGCGACTAGATTTTCTACCATCGCATTGACACAGTCTGCTGAAGACGTGCCAAACGCCGTCGCCACCAGAGCTGGGCCAGTACCTGCAACTCCCTGAGCAATCACCTAGAACAGCCCCGACTGTGGCGCATTTTCGATGCCCTTCTCCATCACAGAGGTACGTACGTCCCCGCACTGCCCATCGTGGTTGCGCCGCCGCGGTGGCTGAGCGGTTATGGTGCTCGGCTGCTGACCCAAAAGACGCGGGTTCGATCCCGGCCGCGGCGGCTAGAATTTATTTGGAGAAATTCTAGAGGCCCGTGTACTGTGCGATGTCAGTGCACGTTAAAGAACCCCAGGTGGTCGAAATTTCCGGAGCCCTCCACTACGGCGTCTCTCATAGCCTTAGTCGCTTTGGGATGTTAAACCCCATAAACCAACCAACCAACCAACCAACCATCGTGGTTGCAAAAGCATCACCATATAACAGCTTGCCGAGCTTTTCACTGACTAATTCGCCCCTCCCGCAACACCAGCCATCCTTTACGCACAACTTCCCAGCCCCCTTTCCACCTTTCCCCGTAACTGGTCTAAGAGGCTAGTGGCCCTTTGCCCCCCCCCCCCCCCCCCATTCACATCTGGAGAGCTCGAGAGAGCTCTCAGTAGGCAAAAGTGAAGAAGCTCTGCAGGCCTCGACGGAGTCGCCTATCAGGTCCCCCGCAACCTTGACACGCCACAGGGCAAACACGTCCCTGATGCCTTTAACTCCATCTGGGAATCTGGCATTCTTCCAGACGACTGGCTGGTGGCAGTGGTCATTCTATCCTCAAGCGTTTGAAGCAAGCAAGAAACGTCCTTATTTACCGCACCGTATCTCTCACCTCTGCAGCTTGCAAGGTCATGGAACACATGGTCCTGATTCGCTGCCTCAGCTGGCTTGCAAGAGCTCTAAAATTTTTCCACGAAACCCTGGGTGGCTTTCGCCAGTTCTGCGGCATTGCTAACCCAGTCAGCGATGTTGATTCTACTCTCGAACAGTCTCTCCGCAGCCACCAGGCAGCTTTTCTTCTTTTACTTAACATACAAAGCATTTTCGACCTCATTGCACACTCCGCCATATTTTCTGCCCTTTCTCAGCGCGGCGTCTCAGGTCACCTTTTCCGCTTCATCTCCTCCTTCCTCTCCGGTCGGAAATTTCGCGTCGAAGTAGGGCAGTCGTTAAGCTCCAGCAGGACTCCTACCAAGAGAGTCCCCATAGGGTTCTGTTCTTTCACCTCTCCTCTGTAATCTAGTTCTTGCTTTCCTTCCTACTACCCTTCCGAAGGACACTCCCATCGTCGTCCACGCTGCTATCTATGCCGACGACGTCGCCCTCTGGACAACGACCGACCGCGGCGAGCGACCTGGCCCCTCTTCCTCCATGCACATCAACTCTCACTCCGTCACGCAGACCATCTTCTCTCACGAATTCGAGCTCGCCACCTCTCCAACATGGGGAAAATCGTTTCAGAATACGACGGCCTCCTATCTGGCGCTCTTACTGTCAATCTCTTTCCCCCTCTCCATTTGAGGAGCACACACTCCCCATCCAGCCTCCACTTCCTTTTAGCCCTACAAAGCGCCACTCACCCTTAGGCAAGATGCCCTCTCCTGCATCCGCGACAACCTTGCCAACTGCATCCTTCCCTACACGGACGGTTCTGCCGCTTCAGACTGTGCTACAGCAGCATGTTATTCTCGAGACCTGAAAATAGCCTACCAAGCCCGCATTCCTTTTCCTACCCCCTCCACCACCGCAAAATTGGCCGGGAATCGTCTCGCTCTTGGTCTTATCACAGAGCTCAATGTCCTTGCTGCAGCCATATTATCTAACTCGCAGGCCGCCCTCAATTACACGCCTCCGTGGGCACAAGGGTACCCCCATCATTAAAAGCCTTCTCCACAAACTCTTCTCCCTTGCCTCTCAGGGATGTGACATTCACCTTCAGTGGGCCCCCTCTCATTCGGGCCTCACAGGCCACTAGATGGCTTGTCCAACTTTCAAAACAGGCCCATCATCTTCACGTCCTCTCTGCAATTGTGTCACTCCATTGGACGAAGCTAGCAGACACATTCCCAAACATTTCTCCCTGTCTCATCCTGATCCCTGCATCATTTCTTCATCCACCTTCCACCTAGTCCCAGAACGTGGTCTGACACGACGCCTCCGCTAGCTCCTTCTGCGCGCCCGCATCGGATGCGGTTGCACTGCCGAACGAATGTTCTGCCAGGGCCATGCATCCAGACCAACGTGCAGAGACTGCCCGACCGACGAGTCACGAGAACACATTTTCTTCTCCTGTCCTTTCTTCTCCACAAAATGGGCCCGGCTCTTCACTCCGGGCTTACTCCAGGCTTACAGAAGCCAAGGTTCACCTGCAAAAACCGTCGGTGATCTGTTTTTCCCCAAATCTGAAAGGTCTTCACATTCATCTGCTATCCGTACCCTCTCCACATTTCTGAAGGAAGCAGACCTTGCCTCTCGCATAAGTCTTCACTACCTTCGTACATACATAACCTTCACAGTACAGACACAGTTTTTCCTCACCTTCCCCAGCGTAGATTCCGTCGACTTTTAGCTGGTGAACTTTTTCGGCAGCGTAGCTCTCCTCCCAGCGGCCTTTCTTCTTGTCCACCTGCCAGTATCCTATTTCTTCCTCCTCATCCCATCTTTTTCCCCATCTCCATTCCCTTAAGGGAAGGGGTTAAATGCGCTCCAACTCAGTGGAAGATAAACAGACCGCCATCATCCCCCCTTCAATCCTCCTGCAGTTATATATATATATATATATATATATATATATATATATATATATATATACCTCCACCAAAATATGTAATGGAAGATAGGGCGACAGGTCGCTAACCAGCAGAAACGGCAGCCAGCCAGCGCGAGACACTCAAACGTCTTCCTTTTCAAGCGCCACCATAAACAAGTCAAAATCCGAGGAACACGGGGGCACAACAACCCAGGAACACAAACCAAGGAACACAGGGGATTTTTTATAATTATTTATTTTGTGGCACTAATCAATGGAGAATATTACTGACTATTTTGTCGATTAAAGATAATTGATTAGAAAAGCAGAAAAAACAACCACATGCTGCCGGTGGGAACCAAACCCATATAGTATATGTATTGGCCTTCGGTTTCCGTTTCGTAAAGCCCCTACCTAATGAATCAGCCCCGATGTAGTGTCTGCTTTTACTTGCTGGCTCCACATTTGTGAGGCAGCATGGAAACAGCAGACGTAAAACCAGCAGGCGTGTCTTTTCCGCTGAGTTACGTGGCTCGGGCGGTGAACTGGAAGGGGAGGAAGAACAAGTAATAACAGCGGCGCAGCTAAATGTCAGCATTTGGTCAAGGGCTGATGAACGGTTACAAGGGTCTTACACGAAAGCGAACAATTGCGGTGAAGAACGCTAAATAGCGCCTGCTGATTCACGACTTGTGGAAACGAGGAAAGCGGAGCTCAGGACGGCTCCCGGAAGGCGCGCGATGATTCGGCCGGAGTGGACAGTGCCGGCGTGGGACGAAAGGCGGCCAAGGCGCGGACGATATCGGCGCGTGTCAGCGGCTATCGGTCGTCGCGCAGCGGGGCGTGATGGCGGCCACTTAGGGGCTCGGCCCGAGTGACACGGATGTGCGGCCAGTCAGGCCGGCCGCGTCCATCAGCCCGCATCATCATGAGGCGCGCGCGCGAGTTTCATAACCGGCTATTTTTCCGCCGCCCGTGGGCCCAACGAGATATGGCGAAGAATGGATGAAATAGAAAGCGGAATAAGGCCAAGGACGCGGGCGCCCTCGGCCAGCGCGCGCGCTTGGCCGCCGCCACTTTCACCGTTCCGGTCGCGCTGACCTTCGAGGTTTCCGTCTCAGTGCGATCGGCACTCACGTGTGCCGGCCCATCTTGTTTGCGTCGCTGAGACAAAAGCGGAAAACGAGGAGCCTTTTCCTCTTGCGTCACGCCCTGGCCGCCGCCATCAGCGCCATCGGACGCGCCGCCGCCGAAGGACGGCCGCCAGCCAGGATGCCTTCCTCCCGGACCTTCCGTCGGAGGGGCGAGCCACCGGGGAGCACTCCGTGTGCCGACGAAGCGCCGAGTGCACAGCCTACAGCTGTGACACCACCTGATCAGGACGGAAAGCACAGCATGTGATTTGATGTGTCGTGTACAGAGCGTTGGTGTCAGACGGACGAATGTGCCATGTTTATGTCTCTCATGCATGTCGACTTGATCGCTAATAACAACTGGACTCTAACCAACTAACACGGAAGAAACCTCTTTTAACAAACCTTTGTAGTTTTCCGGCCTGTCTCTTCATTCGCTTCGCCCTCTTCCACAGCTGTTGTCGTATTTCTGTCAGGCATGAATTAATCCTTTTGGGCTGTATATGGTCTCGCAAATGGCCACAAACAAACGCGGACGAAAGTTAATTTTTTGAAGTCTGCAGAACAAGAATTAACGCAGGTGACGCTGTGCAGCGGTTCCTTTGCGTTCGATCGTATTGTATTCAGCGCTTACAGCTAACTTTATCGTTCCATGAGACATTATGGCAAAGAGCGGGAGGAAAGCAGTTGCCCCGCCGTCGTATAGAAGAGAACGTTGGTAAAACTATGAGTAAAACTTCTTTTTCTGCGAGCTGGTGCATTTAGTCGATCTTGAAAAACTTAGCAGCCAGCGCCTGGATGTCTTCATCCATGTACTTGTTTCCAGTTGCACTGTTTGTGAGGATACAAACCATAGCAACCAAAAAGTAGGATCGGGACCTCATTTTGTTATGTTTCATTTCGTTGTCCTTTCCTTCGTTTATTTGCGAATGGTCGCGGTATTTAAGTAACGCCACAGCAGTAAGCCACAGCAGACACCAATGAATAAGGACCAAAAGTAAAGTAAAACCTGCATAATATGTACAGCCCGTCCCGTCTTCTCGAACGTGTGTGTACTAATCTATGGCGTGAAACTGTCGTTAATTCGTATTAATACTGGCGCACTTCGGTGAATTCAGACAGGCGGCGGAGTTTGCATGTTCTCAGGGCATCAGAGATGGGGTGATGATAAGTGACAAAAATTAATGTCCACTATAGGACGAATGGTACTGATGTTCGACCGAAACGTAAATCCGCCGTAATCATCACTATGACTACCAGTCCAGAGAGTACACAGCATGCCTTCTTTTCTTGTGCTGCCTTACGCAGTTTTCTTTGTTTTTTTTTTTTTAGTGCGAGTCGCAGACTGCGCTGCCAGCGTTTTTCCTATTATCGCGAGGAGCCTGTCATTATTTTACATTATGTTGCGTGCATGAGGACGTATACGTGTTGTTAATATGACAGTTTGTGCACGAAGGAGCTAGACACCGCAGCGGACACGGGACAGAGAAAGAAGACGACACAGGGCGGTACTTGCCGTCTTCTTTCTCTGTCCCGTGTCCGCTGCGGTGTCTAGCTCCTTCATGTCTCACCAACTGGCCTACACATCTACCCTCCTAAGTTTGTGCACACTGCGCCATTTGTCGAAACTCCGAAAAATAGACAAAATGGAAGCTTGGGCAAGTTGGTTGGACATCATCGACGCAGCGCTCAACGCGAGGTCAAGACGAGCACACGCACACAACGCTGTGTCCCTGAGCTCGTCTTCTCCTCGCGTTGAGCGCTGCGTCGATAATAATCCGAAAAATACTTATTAGCGCGTATATTTCTCGCACGAAGTGTTCAGCGATTACATTTTTTTTGTATCGTTGCGGGACATTTTGTGATGGTTGTTTTTTAGGTCCCCTCAATTATTCTACATTCGGCTAAGTCGGATGTTTCTTGGGAAATCCGAATTAACGGGATTTTACTGTATATGGAAAACTCCCTGCGGTTTTGTCTATGGATTACGCATCTCCTTCCTTGGTTTTTAGTTAATTTTCAGCTTTACTAATTTTCTCCTGCATCTTTCAGAAAAAAAATTACGAGGAACTTTAGCGGCTAAAGTGGTGAAAGGCGAAAGCCTGAGTGCTGCATTCTGCTACGGGATTGTTCACTGCACATTTTGTTGGTGCATTAATTAACTGCCAATTAATGACGCTAAAGCTTCGCCTTTAGGAGTGGAACGCGACAGCGTGTTGTAGCCCTGCCACGGAGCCCAATGAACGCCACCACCCGTTCGGCGCGATGCGTTGCCCTTTGAACGTAACGCTTTTTGAGGAAAGGAAATGGGGCTGTAATTCTCTGTCATCTCGGTGGACACCTGAGCCGCACCGTAAGGAAAGGAGGAAGTGTGAGTGAAAGAAGAAAGAGGGGCCGTAATGAACAAAATGAAAATTGCATTTGAGGAAAGGAAATTACGCATTAACTGTCTCACATATCTCGGTAGACACTAGTCGAAAATTGTATTTGAGAAAAGGAAGTTGCGCAGTAACTGTCTCACATATTTCGGTGGACACCCGTCAAAATTCGCGCGCGGTTACCTCACGACAACTTGGACCAATCTGAAACGCGGACAAATACGCCTTGCTCGTCGGTAAATTGGTTTTTGAGGAAAGGAAATGTATCTGTCTCTCATATCTCGGTGGACGCTTAAATCTCGCCGTAACGGGAAGGAAGGAAGATGGGAGTGAACGAAGACACCGTATTCACTAGACGCACCTTTGTTCATTCCAAACCATCGAGCTAGCATGGCGGAGTGGTAGCGTGCTCGACTCGCACTCCGGAGACCGGGGTTCGATTCCTAAGCTCGGCTAATTTCTTACTCGGTTTTATTTAATTATCTGGTCTGAGTAGAAAGGTTAGACTAATTGGTTAAGTAAGCAATTCACTAAACTCAGTCAAACTTATTTGGAGCATCACTATACGATCCCTTTAATTGGTTGCATGGTTAGTAGCCAAAGTAGAATTGGCCCCGTTTGAAATTCGCGCACTGTGACGTCATGACCGTTTCGACCAATTGAAAAGCGTGACATTTCTGTCGACAGCTCCTGCTTACAACGATGAGGCATTAAAGGCTTCCGCCTTAAAAACTGTCCTGGTTCCTTGCTGTAAAACGAACAGCGGCGATAGCCCCGACAGGGCACATATACTATACAGAGTCACACTGCCCGAAGTGTTAGTGGTCGTTAAAATACTTCAGGTGGTCAAGATTACAGCAGTCCTCCACTACGACGTATATTTATTCTTTTCTTCACTCCCTGCTTCAGTCCTTACTCGGCTGCTGAGCCAGGGGACGCGCGATAAGTCTTGCCCTGGGCGGTCGCTTTTCGAAGGAGGCGAAGTGCCAAAAGGCTTCCGTGTGCTGTTCAAAGTGAGTGCAGGAAACAGAACACAAGGTGGTAGAAATTTATTCGCAGCCCTCTACAGGGGCGCCTCTTTCATTCTTCCATCTTTTCCTCCCTCCTTCATCATTTCCTTCGCGGCGTGGTTCAGATGTCCACCGGGAAGTGCGACAGTTACCGCGCATCTCCTTGTTTTCTTTCAATTTTTTCAACTTTTCTTTTTCTCATCGCGATTGAAGTGTCCACGAAGAGTGAGACAATTACTGCACCTTTCCTCATAGCCAGTTCTCAAGTCCCGGATGTACAGTCGCAACGAAAAAAGATTAGCAGAGTAACGTGACACCGGAGCGCCAGATAGCAACTCTTGGCGCTGTGGTTACGAGCACGCCGATAACAAAAGTGCCAAGGGGTGTTCGCAAAGCAGGGCGCTGCGCCAGCCGCACAGTGCGATTTTCGTCACTCTGGTGACGTCATTGTACCAATCTTTTTTCGTCGTCACTGTACACGCGAACACACCAGCGCCCGCCGGGTTTCGTGGTCAGTAAAGGTAATCACCTTTAAAAGAAAAAAAGCAAGTAACTTCATTGTCAGGTTAAGCGTAGCAGCGCATGAACATACGTGCGTGTGCAGCGCGCGTACCCTGACGCACTCGTCCGCTGCGCTGCAGTGGGTGTGCCTAACGACTTCCTGTTTCAACTCTGCTCATGTTTATTTTGCCATTATTTCCGTTAATTTTTTTTTTTTTCACACGTGGCACAGCGCAGCACTCGAGCCGGCTTCGACTTGCTTCGTACTATAGAGCAAAACAAGTCACCGGGATATGCGGAGGTTAGTTCCTTTATTCTTACAGCGAGAGCTGTCAGTGCCTTGAACCGCGAGATGACGGTCTCGGCGATATGCGCATCCCGCACAGCTTCGAGAGGAGGTGCGCACTTGAGACGGCCTGCGCGCGAACCAAATGCACTGTTCACGGCGGGGCACGTGCACGGTGGCGTCGGCTGGACCCTTCCCATTCGACGTAGACATGACGACCATCTCATGGTGGTGACGTAGACGCCTGGAAGAGAAGATGGTGCTCGGCCTTCTCCGTGTTCTATGCGCGGTTGAGTAACTGCGGTGTGTGCAGAGGGGCGACAAATTCGGAAGCCAGCTCCGGTCGACGTTGGAGGGAAGGGATAGCAACCAATGTCGTCTCCTTGTATGCAGCCTCCCTAAATATCTATCCGTGCATTCAGAGCTGTGTGGCCGAAACTAAAAATAACATTGCGAGAACACATTATTCTGGTTAAAAACGAGAAACAACCTTTGCAACTTGACACCAAGACTGAAAACAATGAGCAAAGACACTGGACATAGGGTGTCTCAAAACATCGCGTATTAAAGCTTTCTTTATTTCGTGCTAAAGACATATTGTAGCCGTAAGGGTAAATAAAGAAGAAAAACTTTCTATAGCACTGAAAACCAAACCCACACACTGGAACTGATATCGCATGCGCGCGCGCGCGCGAGAGAGAGAGAGAGAGAGAGAGAGAGAGAGAGTGAGAGAGAGAGAGAGTGCGTGCGTGCGTGCCACCATTGCTTCCGTAGTCGTTAAGTCTTTTGAGCTGTATGAAGTTTTTTGTCGTGAACTGCTTACAACTAGGAGGTGAAAAAAGGATGGACATATTTAAATACTACGTACTATTGCGGCCACACTCATACAGCCGTTGCACACGCGTGGTGGAACTCTGAGTAGCGTCAGAATTACAACGGGAACTCTAACTTCATCCACTTTGGACAGAGCGGCTCCATTCGTGCCACGATCGGAAGGACGAGTGACTAGCGTATCGCGGTTGTAGGACACCGCTTCGTTTTCCTCTGCGTTTAGTTGGGGCGGATTTTGCAGCCCCTAAGGAAGGAGGAGGCGGCACTTATTTTCTCCGTGCAGCACTCGCGGCCACAGTGCACCGCTTTACGCGGCGAATGCTGAGAATGGAAGAGAGAGGAAACCCAAATATTGTACGCTTCCCGAACTCTCACAGACTGCCCGGCCTACTGAAAAAGATGGGCGCTGCAATCGATGAGTTCTTTCCGTAGCGTCGCCTGCACGGCCACTCGCTTGAGCGCGCGATCGGTGCAACACGGAGCGACATGATGGCGCCGTCTCGCTGAAGGTGCTAGATTCTGGGGACAGCCTTTGAGCCAAGCGCAGCCGTGTAGATTTGTAAGCCGCCCGCCGAGTCCAGCGCCCACCTATAACCCACTGGCTGCTGTCAGGAGTCGCTTTGTTTGGTCCACAGCGCAGCGCTCGCGCGCCCTAAGGGAGCGTCATATCTGGGCTGCAACTGTCGCTTAAGCTAGCGCAACAGCCGAGACGTAAGCGATTTGAATGTGTTTCTTAATTTGCTAAATTAAAAAATAAATAAAACCAACAAAAGCGCATAGCTGAGGAGATTGCCGCCCGCTCGAATGGCAGAGAACAAAGGGCCAGACAAAAAGAAAAAAGGGGCACGAACGGTCGCGCGCAAGCTGCGAAGCGGTTGCGCAAAGCCTTCCAACCAGTGGTTCTTTTGCATACGTAACGCGAATCAGGTTGGATGTAAAGAAGACAAAAAAAAAAATCCAGGAAAGAGAAGAGCGCCGTCCTCAGGGCAAAGATGCTTGCCAAGGCCGACTGCAGTTATGGCGCGTCGGCATAAAAACACTGAAAGTGCTCACGTCTGGCGCAGAGAGACAATCACGAAAGGCGGCGAGGAGGCGGGCTCCGTTCTTCTGCCGCCCTGGCCACCACCGCCGCCTCCTTCGGGGCCTTTTTTGCGTCGGCCGCGCGAGCCATATCTTCTTCGGTCGGTGTTCTCTCTGGCGGCGCCGAAACGCGTTATTTGCGAGAGGGGAACCAGTTCCGCCCGGGCTGCCATCGGGAGCAAGGGTCGGCCAAGGTATTCATAACTCGCACTTCTGAAACACCAGAACGTGTGGAGCGACACATTGTCTTTGCTCCTCCTTTTTTTCTCCCCTACGCGCAGTGCGACTCCTTTTTTTTTCTACTCTCCGAGCGGGCAGCCGTAAAAGTTACAACGTGGCGACCTTTTCCCTTGACGTATTTGACTGTTTCGAAGGAGTGCGCGGCCGCGCGAAACTGCAATGATAAAAACAAGCATCCGGCACAGGAATTTGGTTCTGTTCCAAACGCGTGCCGCCAAAACTCGGCGCGGTGGAAAAAAAAGTAAAGAAAACGCCCGTGTGCGAAGAGGGCACCGGATCTTGCCTTCTCCCTATCCTTGTATACTCTTCTAACTTCAGTTATACCGCTTTTCCACTTGCAGCCAGCGTCGGCTAAACGAAAGCGCGGCCTCAAACGGGGAACGAAGGTGAAAGCTGCGTGACAAAACGGCGCTTACATTTCGAGTTATATAATACCATGACCCTGCGGTCAGTCATCCCTCATTTGCTCTCGTCAGGTAGTCAGGTACCAGTAAGGCAGTAATATGTCTGACCAGTGGTCGGCAGAGGAATCGCAGCAGTGCTCCGTCTCGTCAGCTGCGTGCATGCGGTTCGGTGAAAATTGTTGAGGCGCCGGAAGGCACGCAGTGAAAGGCGATTCCGTGCTTTGACCCCGTACGCCTGGCATCTCACCGGCACATACATGATTAAACACTAACTCTTCGCTACGTACTAAAGAACTGACTGTGTAAACGATGCTGAATTATCTGGCGCGCGCCTCCGCGGGTGTACGTTCGCACATCGCTGCTTGACTGATGCGACCCGCACCTTTTGATGCCCTAAAGAACGCTTTAGGTCTGAGAGCATGCACAAAGCAACCGGCGGGTCGGAAGTGCTCACAAGAAGCAACCACTGTGAAAAGGAATAAAATGATATAGCAATGAAACCATTTCCTTCGTCAATGCGAGCTAACACTGAGAAATTCAACATTGAGTACGGCATGTCTATACAGCGTACTGATCCGACATCTACACAGACGTGGACAGTGGAAAAAGTCGGTAACGTTTATTCGACCCCCTCCTTTCACGAAAGAGTGAGCGATGTTCCTGTCCGGCAGAGCAAGTAGCAGACGATGTCTACAACCGCCGAGCGAGGCGAACATGTCACGCAATCGCGCTGGGCGGCCGCGTCCTCCCGTATAGAGCAGCATGCGCGTATCCGTCGTTCAGCGCACAATGAAGGCTGAGAGCGCTGTCGGACGAGTGGAGATTTAAGAGTCACTCTTGTTCGAACTGGCCCATCGTGCCGTTAGTGAAAATGCGCCCTTCAGAGCTCGGTTTTTTGCTTTCTTTCCCGTGTGCGGAGTGCCAGTAGGTTAACAGATTCCCCATCTATTGTGCTCTGCGCGACAAGTTCACAGCAATGAACTCAGACCTGGAAGGCCGTGCGGTGCTTTCCTATTGCCACGCAAGCGTGTGTGTGTGTGTGTGTGTGTGTGTGTGTGTGTGTGTGTGTGTGTGTGTGTGTGTGTGTGTGTGTGTGTGTGTGTGTGTGTGTGTGTGTGTGTGTGTGTGTGTGTGTGTGTGTGTGTGTGTGTGTGTGTGTGTGTGTGTGTGTGTGTGTGTGTGTGTGTGTGTGTGTGTGTGTGTGTGTGTGTGTGTGTGTGTGTGTGTGTGCGTGCGTGCGTGTGCGTGCTTGCGTGCGTGCGTGCGTGCGAACGCGTTCTACTGAGCGTGAAAGAGGCGTATATAAATAGGCAAGAAAATATCTGCAGTAGTATGAGAATAGAAGGGTGCCAGGCGGGGAGGAAGAAATGCGTATAAAAGTTCATTTGGAACACGACAGCAACCTGTACGATCTGCTTAGCCATTTTCCTGCCAAGTAACTAAGAGGATGGCGCACAGCGCCTGATTGGGGACCTAAACGCGAAAAGTATAAGGCGGGCTTAAAGGATTATTACGAAGAAAACTTAAAGTATTGTTCAACAGTCTGACACAGGAACAACAGTTCACGACGGGTAGCGAGGTATTGGAAGTAGTAGCCGAGCACATCTTCTTAGTCAAGTAGTGACAGTAGATTCAGGTCATGGGAAATAAGTTAGCAATAAATAAGGAAGGGTTGTTTTGGTAGGCACTCTAAAGTTCATGAATAACAGCTTACTAATGTCCCTCAGAAGGAAAGTATAATTTGTTGCCGCCTGCCAATACACACCAATTGGGCGGGATTTTCAACGGTAACGAAAAAAAGAATTCACTTGAGACAATAGGACAACGTAGCGTGCGACAGTAAAGAAAATTAAATGGTTAGCCTAAAGAGACAGAAACAGAGCCACGTTTATCACAGGCTTGACAATATTTAGTGAGATTCTAGCTGTAATCAAGAGAGGGAAACGGGCCTGGCAAGTATGCATGCAATGCACAGAGCAGATAATAGTCTGCAAGGATAACGAAATGAATTCTAAGGGGAGGGAGACGCACCGGGTGAGCCAGAGTGTCAGGTGAGAAGGGGAAATTAGGAAATCTCGTGGGATGCGGTGGCCGCAGATAGCGCGAGATAATTGGAAACATTAGGAGAGGCCTTTGTCCTGCAGATGACAGCCTGGCTGATTATGATGACGGTATTCGCGCTAAAGTGGCATTGTTGGTGTTCTTATAGGTGCACCAAAGAGGAATCTGAACTCGTCTTTTTACCGCGGGAACTTGATCGACACGTTCCGAGCAGTGCCGTAGCCAGAAATTTTGTTCGGAGGGGTAGGGGGCTCATGTTGCAGCGCGGCCTCCTCATAGGATTTGTGGAGTGATCTAACGCAAGAATAATTACTGCATTGCCAGTGACAAGGCCATTGTGTATTAGATAACGCTACACACTGTCTAAACAAGTGAAATATGTATTTTTTTAAATAAAAGAATACATTCGCATGTCTTAAAAATCGTGGGAGACGTAACTTATACCAATGCTTCCATGTTTTTGCGTATTTCATAATTAAAGAAAATATCACACGAAGTCTAGAACTATATCAGTCTGAAACCAGAAAAGCAGTGCATGCCGCTGATATGAAGACGTAAAGACTATGAAATCACCAAGTAGAGGACAAATATTTTAATGAATCTTTGTCGTTCAAGAACCTTTACATTTTTATACATATGCATCAGCCAAAGAAAAATCTCAATGACGCTGTCCTTCTTCGTTCCAGCGTATTGCGCAGCAGCAGCTGTCACCGGTCATGTATTGCGAGTAATTGAACCGAAATTTTAGTCGGAACAGCGAGCACATGTATAAACTAGGAGTTCTGCAAAATACACAGTAGAAGTGCGAAGATAGAATAGAGTATTGGAAATGCGAAGATAAAACTTTAAAAACGACAAAAAAGTGTCCCTGGAAACAAAGTCACTGTATGTATACACAAAATCTCGCAACAAGATATTTAAATACACGTATGTCTCCATTAAATCTACGTATCTAAGCAAAAGTCACTATACATAATGCGTCAAACAAGGCAAATAAACATCTTGTGCAATCACAGATAGTAAACTTTACACACGCAAAGACAGACGATCCAGGCAAGAACAAAACTATAATAGCAGAAGTCGCGATATGTACTTGGGCTATGCTGCGGTCGGTGACAGTTCGAAAAAATTTCGGGGGGGGGGGGGGGGGGGGGGCTGCAGCCCCGTAAGCCCCCCCCCCCCCCCCCTCCCCCTCCTGGCTACGCCCTTGGCTCCGATCACTGTTAGAAACTTCGAATTATTGTCCTGTGCAGCCGATTTCCCTAATTTATATCAAATTAAACGACCCCGCTCCCGCCTTCTTTTTTTTTCTCAACTCACTGCTGACGGAAGAAGTCAACCAACCTTTCAGCCAGTCCTGCGGCGGCTTGCCGCTCTGCCATCGGCGGAGAGATACGAAGCGATCGACGAAAGCAAAGAGTCCAAGCGTATTTATTTCCCTGGGCCTAATTTGCAGCTATGTAGTCTCTGACTGGATCTATTCATTCACGGAAACCTAAAAAACAAAAAAAAAGCGAAAGCGAAGCCGCCACGCGAATGCCTGAAAGGCACTCCACGCGTTAGTTGACTCCTCCTATCTCCGGCGGTGAGTTCAAAAAAAGGCTAGAGCCGGGACGTTTAGTCCGATTTTAATTAGGCAAATCGGCCACACAGGACAATGATTCAAAGTTTCTAAGAATGCTCGGAACTTGTAGATCGAATTCCGGCGGTAAAAAGACGAGTACAGATTCCTCTTCAGTGCAGCCTTAAATGTGAACATTGATTTATTGACTGACTGACTGACTGACTGACTGACTGACTGACTGACTGACTGACTGACT
This sequence comes from Amblyomma mixtum, assembly GCF_055824585.1. Classification (NCBI taxonomy): domain Eukaryota; kingdom Metazoa; phylum Arthropoda; class Arachnida; order Ixodida; family Ixodidae; genus Amblyomma; species Amblyomma mixtum. Next base: position 50,104,794 of record NC_143014.1, read on the forward strand.
GACTGACTGACTGACTGACTGACTGACTGACTGACTGACTGACTGACTGACTGACTGACTGACTGACTGACTGACTGACTGACTGACTGACTGACTGACTGACTGACTGACTGACTGACTGACTGACTGACTGACTGACTGACTGACTGACTGACTGACTGACTGACTGACTGACTGACTGACTGACTGACTGACTGACTGACTGACTGACTGACTGACTGACTGACTGACTGACTGACTGACTGACTGACTGACTGACTGACTGACTGACTGACTGACTGACTGACTGACTGACTGACTGACTGACTGACTGACTGACTGACTGACTGACTGACTGACTGACTGACTGACTGACTGACTGACTGACTGACTGACTGACTGACTGACTGACTGACTGACTGACTGACTGACTGACTGACTGACTGACTGACTGACTGACTGACTGACTGACTGACTGACTGACTGACTGACTGACTGACTGACTGACTGACTGACTGACTGACTGACTGACTGACTGACTGACTGACTGACTGACTGACTGACTGACTGACTGACTGACTGACTGACTGACTGACTGACTGACTGACTGACTGACTGACTGACTGACTGACTGACTGACTGACTGACTGACTGACTGACTGACTGACTGACTGACTGACTGACTGACTGACTGACTGACTGACTGACTGACTGACTGACTGACTGACTGACTGACTGACTGACTGACTGACTGACTGACTGACTGACTGACTGACTGACTGACTGACTGACTGACTGACTGACTGACTGACTGACTGACTGACTGACTGACTGACTGACTGACTGACTGACTGACTGACTGACTGACTGACTGACTGACTGACTGACTGACTGACTGACTGACTGACTGACTGACTGACTGACTGACTGACTGACTGACTGACTGACTGACTGACTGACTGACTGACTGACTGACTGACTGACTGACTGACTGACTGACTGACTGACTGACTGACTGACTGACTGACTGACTGACTGACTGACTGACTGACTGACTGACTGACTGACTGACTGACTGACTGACTGACTGACTGACTGACTGACTGACTGACTGACTGACTGACTGACTGACTGACTGACTGACTGACTGACTGACTGACTGACTGACTGACTGACTGACTGACTGACTGACTGACTGACTGACTGACTGACTGACTGACTGACTGACTGACTGACTGACTGACTGACTGACTGACTGACTGACTGACTGACTGACTGACTGACTGACTGACTGACTGACTGACTGACTGACTGACTGACTGACTGACTGACTGACTGACTGACTGACTGACTGACTGACTGACTGACTGACTGACTGACTGACTGACTGACTGACTGACTGACTGACTGACTGACTGACTGACTGACTGACTGACTGACTGACTGACTGACTGACTGACTGACTGACTGACTGACTGACTGACTGACTGACTGACTGACTGACTGACTGACTGACTGACTGACTGACTGACTGACTGACTGACTGACTGACTGACTGACTGACTGACTGACTGACTGACTGACTGACTGACTGACTGACTGACTGACTGACTGACTGACTGACTGACTGACTGACTGACTGACTGACTGACTGACTGATGAAATAAGGACAAAATAAGGAAAATAATCCCATGCTTCCTTTGTAACGTTTTTATTTCAGTTTCTTTTTCTTTTAATCTAAAATCTACGGTTTCCTCACATTGAAAAGAGGACAGTTTACGCTGTCTTCCCTCCGTTCGTATAAACTCGTATAACGTTATGGTGTTGTGAGAATCGTTCTGAGCGTTGTTACCATACCAGATGTCAAGAATTTTTTCCCCTGGCTTTAAGATATGACGTTTTATTTTTAGTATACTGGAAACATAACCGTGCCACAACAGCTTTTATTTCATACGGCGCCAAAGAAAAGCTGTCGCTTTTCATCTGGGCGTCTCGTGTTATTTGAACAAATCATCTCCGATGCCCAAGGCGTCGGGCACCAGGCGTCAGGTATCGGGTACAGAACCCAAAGGGCTTGCTTTTCAGCCGCGTAGTGAGGCTCAACCCTGGAAGTCCCAAGCTCGACATGGGCGAGGATGTCAGTTCCTCTTACCTTCGAGAGATTTGGAACGCGGATGATGCAGCACGGGCGACACCGCGTGGCTTATAGAAGCAAACCCGGTGGGCTGTACACTTCTCACAAAGGCTGTGGCCCGTAGATTTCGGTTTATTCCCGGCCCTGCGTCTCGAAGCGTTCATACGCCAAACCATCCTTGCTTACAACCGCTAAGCGCATTAAGCCAGCGCTTTCGTAACGCCATCGGTCCGTCGACGAGCTTTTGTGTTAAGCCATCAACGAGAGCGCTCCGTGGTTCCGGCAGGATGTGTTCTGAGGCCACGCGCGCCTGTCCACTTTATTATGACAATGTACGGGGAAAATGACCTGCAAAGTATATTGCGGAAGCGATCAGCACCACCGGTTGGGCAGCTTCACCGACGGCGTCCCGAAGGAAGGTCGCGCGAAGTGCTCTTTGACGGAGGTGATTTCACAAATTATTCCTCTAACGACGTCTGCGGTTTTGAGCATGCCGATCGGAAAATCCGAACGCTGGTGGCACGGGCGTGGGGTGTTTGCCTTTCGGCGCGCGTCTTCCCCGGTCGGGATGGCCTCGCGGCAGCTCGATAATGCACGCGGGCGACGGGGCGCGCGCGTAATCAGCCCCGTGTCTCCCCGCGCGGACAACAAAGGCCACCTGCCACCGCGCGCCGCTCGTGCAGCGGCGGCGGCGGCGGCGATGCCCCGACGAGGCCGTCCGGCCGGGTCCGCGCGTGGCTCTTCACTTATGCAAATCTGCGAGAGTCCCCCAATCGTAACACTTGATCATGGCATCACGAAACCGCCATTTCTGGCCGGCGCTAATAGCCGCGCCGTGAGCTGGCGCACTGGTCTCGGGGGCGACCAGATGGAAAGCGTCGCCCCCTTCGCTCCGGCGTTACGGTTTAATGGCCAGATGAGGCGCTAATAAAGCCCCGGCCCTGCCACCGGGAAGCGACGCCAAGGACGGCTGCCCCACGGGATCCACGCTCCCGGGAGGCGCGCCAACTCTGCAGCGAGGCCCCGGGCTCGGCGGCGCCGTGGGCGGCCCGGCCTCCTGCGCGAGCCACCGTGAACTGCGGCAGCAGAGAGGAGTGCACCCCTTCGTTCGCCGCATCAAGTTCACCGGCATTTTATTCCGACGGTAGCCAGTCGACCGCGTGGAAGGGATGGAAGACACGACGGCAGTGTCCGAGAAAGTTGGCTCCCGCTGCATATTAGCTGAGCGGGTGAAACACGCTGCTAAAACACAGCAACCAGATTAATAAGACAGTGTTTCAGTAGACAGCACATCTTATCAGCTGTTACCCCGTAAATTCTGCTCGGCAAACTGCCGCAGAAAACTAATACTGAATAGCGTCATAAAGTGCACATTATTGTTCATGTGAGTACTGATACTGCAGCGACAAATACTTCTGTGAACCTTACGGAAAATTGTTCGGGAGATGTTGGTATGAATAAATAAACAAAATGCACGCGCACGACGCGCTCTTAAAGAGACGTCTCATGTCCCGAAGGTACAGGCGCAAGGATGTATACCCGAGAACCTATTTCTTCGAATACTTCCCATTTTCCTCCCAGGCGTTTTGACAGAAACCGACAATAACCGCGGTGTTTCAGTCCGTTCGTCTTTCATTTCCCTTCTTCACCGTCGTCCCCTGCGGCGTTGCAGATCGGCACTGCTGAAAGTGAAAGCGCAGCTCGAACAAAGGCGCGTGTCCCCATCAACCCTTGGAGAGGATGGCGGAGGGGCGACATGCGTCTCGTGCCGTCGCCGCGTCTTGTATTTCAAACGCCCGCTCAACTGCGAGCGGCGGCGACGACCAAGAAGCGGCATAAAAGAAGTTAGAATCCCACTTGCGCAATGCCTCTTTTCATCTTCGTCTCGCGCTGGCGTACGCGTGTCACTTTCCGCCGCGCGCGGCCGCCTAAAGGCGCGTCGTCCATTCACTCACGCTCCGCCGCCAGCCCTGAATAGCGAGGTCCGCGCGCTTCCACAATGGCGCCAAAATCTGGACCGAGGTGTGTGTTTTCCGGCGCGTCGTCCCGCTGGGCGGCGTTGCGCAGCCGGCGTCGTCGTCGTCGCCGCCTTCCGGGACAAAAGAGGTGGCGAAAGGGCCCGCTGGATATGCGCCGCCACTCCGGAATGCCCTCGCCATGGGTGCGACATTCCGAGGGCCTGCAGATGGGACGCCGCGGCGGCGCTCTTGAAAACCATTAGGCTCCGCGGATTGTCGGATGGCGGCCACGGGGCCACGGGTCTATCATTACAGCGTGCCGGAGGGCCACGCTCTTCCCTCCTCCTCCTCGGCGGTGCAGGATGCGACGGCAACCCGCTCTTATCGACGCGACTCCCCCCCACTGAGGACCGTCGCTTCTCTCTCTCGGCCACAGCCGCTAGCTGCTATACGCGATCGGATGGACCGCTGCACGTGAACAGCGGCGACAAACAGCCAGGGATTCCCTGCCTGAACGGGCGAAGACCGCTCCCCCACCACGTGAAAACCGTTCCCCGTAGTCGATCCGTTGCCGCTTCTTCCAGCGGGCTTGGACAGACCGCAATAAAATCATCGAAACTACGCTTACCATCTTAGGACTAGTGTTTTAGGCGCCTTTAATAATATAACGGTCACTGTTCTTTGATTATATTCCATTCTCATCACTTGCTGTGCCGATTGACAGAAAGACCGGAAAAAAGGGGGCGGGGGGTGTTGAGCCACTAAGGACGAAAAAAAAAGTCGAAGTGGAATTAGAATTTGTACAGTATATCAGCCTTGGTCACGAAACAGAAGACGGCCTGGAACGTTTACGGACAGAAGTCTTCATGGCGTCGCATATATATAACGTTGCAGCATAGGCGGTTGCGCAGTGTTTGTCAGTTTATGAAGCTTTGAGAGCGTGCTTGTTGTTTTTCTGGCGTTGTAGTTTTGTGTTTTCTCACGTAGACAGTGCCGCGCATTTAAGCAGAGACGATACAGCAATTTCTTCGGTGTCAGAGATGTTGAGGAGAGATAAAGGAATGCGAGATTGTCGCTGTTGCAGTTGAGATAAGGTTTCTGGCAGTGCAGATCTGCACCTCGGCGTCTTTTCTTACGTAATGTGTTGTTGCAGTGCCGTACAAGCCTCTGTACGTCGTTTATCGCGTGTTGTCATTTTCACGCCGATATCCACAACATTTGGTAAAGAGTAGCTCATCATCAGTTATAGAGACGTACTGGTATGGACTTGAGAAACTGCTTTTTTTTTTTTTTTTTCGCGTTCAACTCGCTTTCTTCTTGCGAACGTTTTCCACAGCCTCGCAGAGGCAAATGCTTTCGCGCCACGGCAAGCAGTTCTCCTCAGAAAAGAAGACCGCGACGCTTACCGGATATGAGGCTCGCACGGTCGGGATCCACAGCACCTTGGCGTGATGTGGCGAGACGTGCGGTTTGACGTGACTGCGCAAAGTGGAAAGACTGCGCAGCCGGCAACGCAGTTAGCTACGCACGCGTTACATCACGATTTACGGCCAGGTTAAACCTTGACCCATCTGATTTCTGAGTAGGCCTCGGACGGTAGCTTCCGCAGTGCGAGATTTCGGCAAAAAGTGAGTTTCACAATCACGCAGCATTTCTGTATTGAAAAGACACTACAGAATATCACTTGTCGCAACTTCCCCTTGCGTTTGAGAAGCCGGACGTGTCATGCAGCTGCTCGTTGTGCTGACAGTGGTCTTGGACGCGACATCCTGAGCGACGTGCGCCTTTTTTCCTCGTACCGTCCGTTGTCTTGCACTGGTGCCTCACTTGGCTGCTCGCCGAGCGACACCTGTTTTCCCGACACTTTCCTGCTCGTGACGTGCGTATCGATACGTCCTCGCCGCTCGGTGAGGGCAGTGCTCGCATCCACCATTTTGTAAGACACGCCGATTGCGCCACGCGCTTGTTTTGACTGCTGTTTTTCGCTCACGTTGAAAAGCGAAATCACGGGCGTCGCGCGCGCTGGCGACCCAAGTCGGTCGACCGGTTTGTCAGTGCACGATGCGGTGCAATCAACGGAGCGAAATGCGGGACCACAGCGCCATCTCTGATCGGAGAGGGAAACGCAGCTGGGCAAAAAATTGAGCACCTTTCCCGAGGGAGCTCTCCAAGAGTGTCGGCTGCGCGGCTCAGCCGGCCTACTACGGTCGTGGAGGTGGAGTATGATTACGAGCTAATCGACTGACAAAAAGCCTAGAAGCTGCGCGGGCTTTCGATGATTAATCGCGGGCTCCTCAGTTTACGGAGATGATGTGCCCACTTTAATGTTCTTGAGCGATCCATCCGCCGGATGAGCAGCGTCAAAGGAAGGGCCACCCCTGAGCACCGCGCTTGAAAATCACCGTGCTCGTGCATACGGCATCCATCATTGTTACGCGCTTTGCAAATCAGCCGGCCGCTTGTAACGGTCAGCTCGGCGTTTCTCCTCCTGCGCGTTTCGCAAACGGGAGACACTGCTGCGCGCGGGGGGGAGCCGTCCTTGCACTCGATTCAGTCACCGCTCGGCCGAGACACGCGTCGGGCGGCGGAGATAAGCGCGTCCCATACAAATGCAACAGCTACTCCGGAGGCTGCCGCCGCGGACGACTGCAACCGACCCGAATGCGCTGACCATCGCTGCCGGCCGGCGCCCACAAGTGCGTGCCGCGATGTCCGCCGATAGGCAACAAAGCCCCCCGACGGCGGGGAGAGGGGGAGGCCGCCGATTTGTTTCTCTTCTCTTTGAGAAGTGAGTACATTGTTAAGGGCCGCCGAGAAATCTGACAGGCCGGGCGAGAGCGGGGACCGGGAGCACCGGTGCACGCCCCCCGTCAATCACGCGGCCGGCGGGAGTGCGCGCTGCTGGTTTTCTTGCTCGCCGCGCACGCACTTCATCGCTGCCTCCGCCGCCCATCGGGGTCGCCGCCGCTTTGTACCGCTCCGCGGGACAATAGCGCGCCGATTCAATTACGGCGCGGCTTTTGCCTGCGCCCGCGTATAAACGGCCCCCTCCGCTCGGAGGCCCTCGGCGGGCTCGTCTTCTCGGCTCCTTCGAGCGTTGTTCTCTGAAACGCTTTCTCTTTCACTCGCAAGTGGGGCACAAACGCCGCCGCAATGTTTCGTCAATTCTCAAATTTTCCGGAATAGTACCTTAACGAAAAGTCGATCACCTCACGCCCTAATAATAAGAGGCCTCGGTATCGAGCCATGCTGTCGAAGGGTGCAGCAACTGGCACAAACCGATGGTCCGTAGATGTATTAAGTTGCTAATCGAAGTCAGCCGTGAACGAAATCAACATTTTAATGTTTCTAGTGTGCTAAACAAGTAAGATGCATCAAAATTCTTGCGTTTATAGATTTATCTTGTGATTAACTTTATGTGCAGGTAACAAGAAAGGCTTTAACGGAGTGTTCACTTGGAGGAATAGGTTGTAGAGGTGATGAATGCGGGTGGAACTTCATTGCAGGCGTAAGTTGTAGAAGTCTTGTTCTGCTCTTTTCACGTATGAAAACTGGCCTGCAATCAGAGGCTGCCAGCGTGCGGATCAGCAGCGTGGGTGACCCGGTAATCCTCAGATAATGATACACGTAACACCCGTTTTTATCTACAGTGCCCACACATGAGGTCATACTTTGCGTTCCTAATAGAGTGGCTTCACTGCAAGCACTCATGTTTTCAGTGGAATGAAGTTCGGGACAGTCGTGCGAAATTAATGACCAAGTGTTCGAGCAAGACTGCAGGCTACACACAAACAAAAAGAACTGCAATGGGGCCAACCTCAAGTACACTTTGTACCACCGCTTTTGTCTGCGTAAATTGCCAGGTGACGTAAAACAGGGCGCCGTTCTTGGGACGCGTGTAGCGGTACCACCATAGTAGCAGAGGCTTTCGAAACGCGGGCGTCGCAAAGAAAACAAACTGTGGTCAGCACCTGAGACTCACTAACGTAGCTCTAATATTGTACGCCGCATTTTTCGACTCCTAGACGAATGCGTTCCCTGTGCGGCGAGTTTCAGTTTTGCTTTCTTTCATAACACCCGTAGTCTTCTAACTTTTTAAGCCGCCTGCACATTTTCAAATGTACAGTCTTTGTCAAAAGTATACAGCCCAAGGAGTTTGCTGCTGAGCCCTGCAGAGCGGCTCCTCTTGCATACCCAGGGACCCTAATCTCACGAAGGCGGGAGGAACTCAAGTCCCCAACGCTCCCAAGCATAGGAATGTCAAACATGCTAAAGAGCCCCGCTACACGGCTTGGAAGCAAACCCCTTTGGCTGTATATTTTTTTTACAAAGACCGTACGCCTCGTTTCTAGTAAGTGACAGTGGGTTCACTTAAAAGTAGCTGCACATTTGTCTGGCTTCGAAGTTGTTCGCACTTTCCGCAGGGCCGGTCACGGTTGAATTTCATTCGTCCTTACCTACACTTAATTTCTCCCGACTCAGCTGCAACTTGATTTTTAAGGCGCGAAAACAGGAAAAAAACACGAAGCTAGGCAACAGGACGAACTAGCCCAACAGCAAGCTCGCCTGCAGCGTATAGTCGTCCTCATCCCCGCGTGTGTGCAAATATCCTGGTATATGCACATGCTATAGCTTTCGCAGCAGCGGTTCGCAGCAGCAGAGACCGTGACGTACAGTTGTCCACTAACCCAACTACTGTTGGAAGTTACTGGAAAACTATCGAAGGCTAGGCGAAGGGTTTACCGGCTTTTCTCGCAAGACAAAAAATTCACATCCCCCCCCCCCCCCCCCCCCCATTCCTCCCCTTAACATGCATTCTTAACTTCTTAACAACGCCTCCCTGGTTCATTCTTCTGCTTCTTGCTTCTTAACAGTAGTTCCCCCCAGTGAATTTCGTGGTGCCGGTTGGATCGCTGTGACATGCTCATTGTGAAAGCATCGCTGCGGCGCGGTGCTTTCAGTTACCGGTCCGGGTCGCACCGATGAATTACCCACATCGATGTCTTCCACTGAGCCAGCAAAGTTCCTCCGTTGTTTACTAGGTGGCGATGAGACATTTTCGCGAGCTTCGGCCGCGTCAAGGCCTGCGGGGCGCGATACGCGCGGCCATGCGCCACCGCGAACTTCCTGCCTGAGCGTCGCGGCCAGCGCGGCGGATCTTGCAAGCGCATCACGCTCGCCGTCGGCGGAGGTGACGCCGGGCCCAAGGCTGGAGCCGTGCCGTGTCCCGGCCCATGCCTGGGTGGGTCCGCGGGCGAAGCACGAGCGTGGGCGTGCAGCGCGGCGTGCCAGCCTTGAGCGGCGGCGGCCTTCCTCGATCCCCTCGTTTGCCACGCGAGCTTGGCCACGCTCGCGCTTTGCAGGCACGCAATGGCCAAATCAAGGCCTGCAATGCACGTCGCGCCGCCGCCGAGGGACTCGGCTGGTCGGGGAGACTTTCTCCGGCGGCAGCGCCCGACGAGTTCATCGCAAGATTGCTTGCCAAGGTACATCAGGCTGCACTTTCGCGAAGGGCCGCCAGTCGCAGCCCTGTCACCAGCCCGAGACTGGCGTTTACTGGAAGAAAACAAAGCGGTACAGAAGATGAGCTCTTTAATGAGGCAAAGAACACCTGTGACCAAAGAGCGCCATGGCCCAAGTTTTTTATACAAGGTGGGGTCAGATACCCATTTTCCAACCATTTCACTCCAGAGAAGGCGAGCACCAGGTCAGGGGATAGCTCGTATACATTGGAAACCGGCGGTTACCCGCTTGCACTGGGGATCGAAAGTCCAGAATAGCTGCTACAGAGGTTTTTATTGCCTCTCTCGTGAATAAAACGAAAATCAAGTCTTCATCTGCGCAATCGCCTGCGATAAAGAAGCCATACTGCTTTCGGAACTCATACCGCCCAAGAACTCGCAATTGAGGCTTATTTGAGAAGAAAAAATGAAAGCAGGCCCGTCACAATCCCCGTGCAGCTTACTGTTGAAGAACGTGAAAAAATTCACATTTAGGATACACACCTTCGGGGTCGAACCATGAAGCAGAATATGGCTAATTAAGCTCGACTGAGTGATTTCCGCCTTCAGTGACCGCTAGTTTGACCTTATTTTGCTTTGTCCACAGGGTCAGTTAACCTACAGTGCTGAACGAATGAAACTCAATAATCGGTGAAACAAGGTGCTCCGCGGTGAAGGGCACGCGCTTCGGGAGGTGCTCAAGAACTTGCCATTGGCCCCCGCAGTGTCATAGCTGCGTAGCTATGACACTGCTTGGCTGTCATAGCTGCGTTCTTCCTTCTACATGGTATTTATTACAGTGATGCAATGTTTCATGCACATGAACTACGTGCAAACATTAGAAAACAATGGCAAATCAACACGATGCGTGACACGACACACCTAAGCAACCAAGCACGAGAAAAGAGGCAGTGCAGAGCACACAACTAATGGATCATAATGCGACACAGCTAAGCAACAAAGCACCAGAAAAAAAGGCAAGGAAGCGCACGTGGGTGTCACTCCGGTTCGACCTCTGTCTGGTCATGCACTTCTTTTAGGTATACAATCATTCTACAGATGTGGACTTTTTGCAAAAACAGCACCTTCTCATTTCCAGACGCCGTGTAATCTGGTTGGTTGGTTTTGATTTATGGGGGTTTAACGTCCCAAAGCGACTAAGGCTATGAGAGACGCCGTAGTGGAGGGCTCCGGAAATTTCTACCACCTGGGGTTCTTTAACGGGCACTGACATCGCACAGTACACGGGCCTCTAGAATTTCTCCTCCAAAGAAATTCTAGCCGCCGCGGCCGGGATCGAACCCGCGTATTTCGGGTCAGCAGCCGAGCACCATAACCACTGAGCCACCGCGGAAAGAACATGTATAAGGGTTCGTCAACAGATGGCAGTGCAGTGAGAGATCGTGCTGAATGCGGTCTCAGATTAAGTCGTTTTCTCAACGTCCGTTGCATGGTATCCCAGAAACAGCCGCGAGGTTCCAGTTCCCGTTCGAAAAACAAGGAGGACAGAGGGCCGCTATATAAAGTAAATTACGCGTGAGAGGACGAATCAGCGGGCATCAGAACGCGTGCGCTGAAGTGAAGCTGATGAATTGAACGCCACAAGAAAGCAGACGCTCATGCCCGTCCTCTACAGGGTGTTCTCATCCGGGGCTTAAACAACACCCTCGGAAGAGGCTCAGCTGGCTTCGCACCGTTGCCTTCTGCCGTATCCGCAGCAACAGACCGCATTCCCAGCTGCGGCAGCGACCTTTACCTGAGCAGATCTCTCGCCAGCAGCGTTGACGCCACCGACTTCTGCTCGACGCACACCAACGCTCCGACGGTCGGCGGCAGGCCAACCGCGTCACGAGCAAAGTGACATCCGAACCCGTTCTGTGTGCGCTGTTTTTGAAGTGCGATACCAGGGATTTAACACTGCGTGTTTAAATTTAATGAAAAAATGGCTATTTTTCCTTTTGGAGCGATGCACAGCATCTTTCTTTGTTATTCGTTCTCTTAAAAACGTTCGATCATGCGTGTGCGGCCTTCCTCGTACGCGCGTTTTCCAGCCCTCGCACGTGTAGTGTGTGTAGAAGTTCAATCTCTTCGCATGTGATATTTTTTTTTGTGTGTGTGGTGTTCTCATTGTTCACATTAAATGTTTGTACTTGTGCCAACGCTGGCGTCCTCGTTCTTATATTTCCTCTGACCGACCTCTCCTGAAACACGTGACAATTGGAAAAAGATTTTTTAGCACAAGAAACAAATACTCCCGCAGGGACACCTTGAAGAGGAAATTCGCTTTAAGCAGACATGATCTCAGCGCTCCGTCATTATTGTAGCTACATGACCACTGACTACTGACGCAAGAAACCGAGTGAATAAAATTTTGTTTAGTCGCCATCTTGGTCACAGTACTCGCTATGTACACCTGACAGAACACGACACAGCACGCATGCATTCTTGCAGTTGGTTAATCCAGGGGTACCACGGATTTGACTGCACCTTTTTTTCTGAGTAGTTTTACTACCGATCAGAGATTTCTTTTTTTTTTTTTTGAAACCATGCAGGAACAAAAATACTGGTCTTAGAGCGCGAACTCTTTCATACAGCTTGTAATGACGCGGGCTTTTCTCGCATACGACTAGAATTGTCGTCTTTAAGTGAGCGACGGTGTCGTTCTTGCCTCATTGGTGGAGGTCTCAATCAGTAGCAATTAATATTCAGTGAATCGTCTATATCTAGGACGGATAAAATTGTCCTTTTTAAGCACTTGTGCCACAAAGTCGAGCTTCCTTTTGGTAGGTATCCCACGTATTCGAAGCACTCGGGGCATTTGGAACATTTGTGTTGTGTTGTGTTGGGTTTTATGGCACATAGGCCATTTGGAACATTTGAAAAGTCTTCATGTCACTTCGAAAATCCCTGTGCTATGTCAAAAAGCTCTGGGGAAAAGGGTGGGAGGGGGATTGTTTATTGTTTTTGAGAGTGTTAGAGGCTACTGCTCACCTTCTAGCAGCCAGCGCCAAGAACGGAGCGTACGGCGGTCGCCGTTCCAGTGTCCCGACAACTTTGAGAGCGCACCGCGCAAGCGACGTCCAAGGCAGCTCGACAAATCCAGCAGCAGCGGCAGCCGTGCGAGAGGCGAGGACGGCGGGCGCTTATCGGCACTGCCATCGTGGTCGTGTTGCTGAGGTTAATGCGCCGAGCGCCGTAAGCCGAAAATTACGATGCGTATAATTGAGCGTGCCGTAAATCATGGACGGCTATACGAGCAGCAGCGCTCGCCACCGTAATGACACCCAGCGGACGCTGCGCTGCCGTATCATTAGCGGCGCGTTGTCGCCAGAGCCCAAGTGCTGGGCACGCTGACACGCGCAATGTGCCGACATCGTTGGTGGCATTTATCACCCGTGTCGATAGCGGCGCTAACTTGACGCTCTCATCACCTTGGCGACGACCTGGCACCGATCCCTTAATAACTGGCGCGGTTTTCTTCCGCTCCGGTTTCCTTGGCCGACCGGAAAGGGCTAGTCGCTTATTTTGAGAAAGAAAAACACGCGGGACCACTGCACCACCACAAAAAAGAGAACCGCTTACAGTAGGTATTCTTTATCGCTGCCCTCTATGACGTGCGAACGCACGCTGACAACAGTTACATTCTGATGAACTCCTTTTGAAATATCGCTGAAAATGGTTCAGTGATTAGGCAGCAGATTGGCTCGAACGATTTGCATCCAAGAAGTTCTTTGACAATGTGCAGGGAAGTTTTTACACGCCAAGCTAGTTACAGAACTTTCGGATCGTTTGACAGGCCATCGAAATGTCAACGCGCAGTCGAGCGGCTTGACAGATTCAGCCGCGCTCCCCTCGTTCGCTAAGATCACCGGGGGGGGGGGGGGGGGGGGGGGGGGGCGGTAAGGTGCTTTGCCAGCGTAGCGCTAGCCGGTCGGCGCCAAGCGTGTCGGCTTTGTTTCCTTAGCGGCGGCGAAGGAGCGAACTCTTGTTTGTGACTCCGGGATGAATGAGTCGTGTCCTTTCTCCCTTTCCCGCGCCTGCGCATTCGTCATGTCCTGCATATAGAGGAGCGGCTGCTCGCGCGCGCGCGCCTTAATGATGTAACGGCTGGCACGCATCTGAGGAGAAAGCCAATGAGGCTAGCGGCGCGAGGGGGTTCCGCGTGCACATAATATTGGTTTCCGGCGAGATCGCGAGACCCTCTCCCTCGCGCAGAAAGGGGTCCGCACAACGACCGTGACGCGCCGCTGCTGTGGGGCGCAAATTTTCATGCTGCCTGAGCACGCGTCGCAAAACAAAGTATTTTCCGCTTCTATTCCGACGAGCCGCGCTCTCTTCCACCCGCAGCAGATGCGCGCCGAGAGGGAGACAAAGAGCCCTTCGACCGCGGCGGCGAGGGAGCGCGGCGGCGGACAGTGAAATTAGGGCCAAGGTGAAACCGTGATTGTGGTCGGAACGCGTGCCGCTGCTGCCTCTTCCTGCCCCGGATTCGAGGGCTCCGCTTTTGCTGCCCCCCTCCCCGGCCGCGGGGAGAGAAAGGGTTGCGCCGCTCTTCTCTCCCTCCCTCCTTCGTTCCCGCAGTGTTTCTCGCTCTCGTCCTTTCTTTTCGTGTTTGCTTCTTGCCCCTTCCGTATTCCTCGCCGAAACTTGCGGCGAATATTAAAATGAGGACGCCGAGCCCAGCGTTTCGAGGAGCCCGAGTAGAAAAAAAAAAAAGAAATATGCCGCGGAGGCAGGAAGCCAATTTCAAACTGCGCTGCGCGAGCCTAAGCTGCTGCCTCTGCAAAGTTCCTTGAGTTTTTTGCTTGCTCGCCGTCTTCTTATTGCTATCAACTTCTTCTTCTTCTCTGCTTTTTTGCTACTTCTTGCCTCTTTTCAGTCATTTTGTTTCATCCAAACCACGAGCGCGACTAGTTCGAGGCTGATGAGTTCTTTCGAGGGAAGGCTTACGGAAAGGAAATAAATGGAACCACCCCCTTACGCGAAGGACAAACTGAGATGCCTACGTCTTGTACACGTGCAAGGAACAAACGCCTGCCAGGCTCCCACTGCGACCTGAAAGATGTTCCCTCTCTTTTCTTGCCTGTCGTTTACGCATGAAGGGTGCCGCGCGCTGACGAGTGCGATATACCGACGCTCTCGGCGTATGTTTCCCTTTTCCGCGTGTCTAGGATCTTGAGTTTTCGTTATTGGCGTTCGAGGAAAGACGCGTACACGTGCTGCTCTCTCTACGCGTGACCTGCAGCGTTTACCTCGAGCAGATCTTGCTGATTGGAAACTAAAGGACAAAAATTTGCGGTGCACCATCTGGAGCTCTGGTCGAAATCTGAACGAAGTATATATGCTGCAATGGCACGATGCATGTGACTGCTTCGTTGTAACCCCCCTCCCTCGCGCCTTGATTGCACTTACTGCGGACCAAACTTCACACAAATGATTCCGTGGTCGAAATTCAGCGCACGAAATTGCGGGGGCAAAAAATCCATGCGCACAGTTACGGGTACAAGAACCAGTGGAAGGTGTTTAGGGCACCATAAACACTGCTTGGCACTTGCTTTGCCCTTGCACGACACATTCTAGGCACGTTTAAAACTGCCCCATGGAGCGGACGCTCTACAAAACGAAACGCACGAATGGGATCATCTTATTTCAATCGACGCCAAACCTGTCTCGTTCCACTGAGGCCGCGCGTGATTAGACGCGCAGAAGTACCGGTCGTGTCGTCTCTCGAATGATGCCGTGATGGGCCGCGTATTAGTGAGCCAAAAGAGGGTCGCACCCGAGCGGCGGTCCAAGGGCGCGCACGTCTCCCTCTGCTTGGCCGCTGCGGCACGCGATGCTGCAGGATCTGTGCTCGTAGCCACTTCCTCCCGTCTAATTGCCGGGATGCTCATGCGCGACGATCAATCCGGCGTCCTCCCGTGCCAGCAGCCCTGTGGCAGGCGCCTTAACCCCAAACGATCGGCGGCAAACGAGCGACCGAAAGGGAAAGGCTTGCGCGCCTTGTTCCACCCTTCATTGAGGAGGCCGGCGCGCCCAAGGTTGCGGGCACACATCCTGCCATGGCGGCCGGTGATGTCACGCTCGCCGATAAGGACGCTCGGGTGGCGCGCGTCCAACGGCCTCCCGCGCGGGCAGGCGTCCAGGCCGCCCGAGGCCTTGCCCCGCCGCCCGGAAGCCCGCCCGAGGAAAAAACGGCGCTCTGGGTCAACGGGCGGCGGTGCCAGCGCGGAGACAAACAATGTGGCTGGACGGCACACTTGGCATGTCGGTCGCCGCTTTCACTAGCGCCGGCAACACTGGACGCTTCCTCGCGCGATGCGTCACTGCAGGTGCAGGCGCGTCGCTCTTAGCTGGACGCGGCCCCTCTGGAAGAACCTGAAAGAAGCGACTTCAAGCTGATGCGCTTCCATGACCCATGGCCACCTCCCGGCACGCGCTAGTATGGAGCGAGTACAATCGCTACCGGTCATATTTCTCTCAAGCATATCGTTTATTAACATGCTTCCTGCTGGCGCGACATCTCTTTCACTTCGCGCTATTAATTTGTGTAGCAGTGCGATTTTCCCATGTGCCAGCTGACTTGTTTACATCAGCTCTGTTACGCGAGTTGAAATGAGTGTCCAATAATTACCTCTTTGCTGCTTCTGCGCAAAAACCATGTCAGCAAAGCACAGGTAACACACATGACCTAATCACTAATTTTGCATGCGGACTGCGCTTAACCTGATGCAACGTCACGAATTCGCAGCAACCAATTCCCGCCCGCGGTCGATGCGCGCAGGAAAGACAGGGCACAGTTTTGCTGGCGGCGGACAAACATGAGTCCTTTTTTTTTTTTAATTTACGCGTCTGGTAACCATTCTGATTTCTATTTTGCGGTGCGGGCGTATGCGAATAGACACAGCGGTTTCACAACCTCTAAACCATGCTCCTGTCACTTGTCTGCCCACCGTGCTAGCGGGAGGTGCCCACTGCAGTCCAGGGAACAATATGGCAGCGCCCAGGGAGCCCTTGTTGAAAAGGTCTATAGTGCTCTCTCCGGTCGCGCGGTTCCGGTTTCTCCCATGTGCGACCCCATAATTCATTGCGCTACAGCGACGACGAGATTCGCATTTTCAAAAATCTAAAATTTATATTGTTAGTTGCTGTGCGCTACAAACCTCTCAATGAATGGAGAGCCTAACAGTAATGGCTAAAAAGCTAGCTGTTCAATATTAGTTAACCAGCACGCTCGTTAACACGTATTACCTGCATGATACACTCCACCGCTGAGAATTGTTGCGCCGAAAAAAATGGTCTTTTAACTCAAAAAGTATATTTAAAAAAAATTACGAGGAACTTTAGCGGCTAAAGTGGTGAAAGGCGAAAGCCTGAGTGCTGCATTCTGCTA